>NW_027307830.1:0-311615 GCF_047496885.1 Scyliorhinus torazame
GTCCCTGGGTAGTATGACTTTATTTACAGTGGTCCCTCGGCAGTATAGCTTTATTTACAGTGATCCCTGGAAGTATATCATTATTTACTGTGGTCTCTGATTAGAATATCATTATTTACAGTGGGCACTGTGCAGTATGTCTTATTTAAAGTGGTTCCCGCGTTGTTTATCATTATTTACAAAGCTCTCTGGGTGGTATATCTTTATTTACAGTGGTTCCTGGGTAGTTTATCTTTATTTACTGTGGTCCCTGGGTGGTTTATCTTTATTTACAGTGGTCCCTGGGTGGTTTATCTTTATTTACAGTGGTCCCTGGGTGGTTTATCTTTATTTACAGTGGTCCCTGGGTAGTTTATCTTTATTTACAGTCGTCCCTGGGCAGTATATCTTTATTTACAGTGACCCCTGTGTAGTAAATCAGTATTTACAGTGACCCCTGTGTAGTACATCATTATTTACAGTTGTCCCTGGGTAGTATATCATTAGTTACAGTGGCCCCTGGGTAGAATATCAGTATTTACAGTGACCCCTGTGTAGTACATCATTATTTACAGTGACCCCTGTGTAGTACATCATTATTTACAGTGGCCCCTGGGTAGAATATCATTATTTACAGTTGTCCCTCAGTATTATATCACTATTTACAGTTGTCCCTGTGTAGAATATCTTTATTTACAGTGGTTCCTGGTAGTATATCATTCTTTACAGTGGTCCCTGGTAGTATATCATTCTTTACAGTGGTCCCTGGGCAGTACATCATTATTTACTGTGGTCCCTGGGTAGTATATCATTATTTACAGTGGCTGTGTGCAGTATATCATTATCTGCAGTGGTCCCTGGGTAGTATATCATTATTTACAATGATCACTGGATAGTATATCATTATATGCAGTGGTCCCTGGGTAGTATATCATTATTTACAGTGGTCCTTGTATAGAAAGTCTTTAATTACAGTGGTTCCTGGGCGTGATACCTTTATTTACAGTGGCCACTGTGTAGTATATCATTATTTACAATAGTCCCTGGGTGGTATAATTTTATTTACAGTGGTCCCTGGGTGGTATTTCTTTATTTACAGTGGTCACTGGCTGGTATATCATTATTGACAGTGGTCCCTGTGCAGTATATCTTATTTACAGTGGTTCCTGGGTAGGTTATTATTATTTACAATGGTCCCTGGGTGGTTTATCTTTATTTACAGTGGTCCCTGGGTGGTGTACCTTTATTTACAGTGGTCACTGGCTGGTATATCATTATTGACAGTGGTCCCTGTGCAGTATATCTTATTTACAATGGTCCCTGGGTGGCATTTCTTTATTTACAGTGGTCCCTGGGTTATTTATAAATATTAACAGAGGCCCCGGCATACAATATCATTATTTACAGTGGTCCCTGGGTAGAATATCATTATTTACTGTGGTCCCTGTGTAGAATATCTGTATTTACAGATGATGTGGAGATGCCGGCGTTGAACTGGGGTGAGCGCAGAAAGAAGTCTTACAACACCAGGTTAAAGTCCAACAGGTTTGTTTCGATGTCACTAGCTTTCGGAGCGCTGCTCCTTCCTCAGGTGAATGAAGAGGTCTGTTCCAGAAATATATATATAGACAGATTCAAAGATGCCAGACAATGCTTGGAATGCGAGCATTAGCAGGTGATTAAATCTTTACAGATCCAGAGATGGGGTAACCCCAGGTTAAAGAGGTGTGAATTGTGTCAAGCCAGGACAGTTGGTAGGATTTTGCAGGCCAGATGGTGGGGGATGAATGTAATGCGACATGAATCCCAGGTCCCGGTTGAGGCCGCACTCATGTGTGCGGAACTTGGCTATAAGTTTCTGCTCGGAGATTCTGCGTTGTCGCGGGTCCTGAAGGCCGCCTTGGAGAACGCTTACCCGGAGATCAGAGGCTGAATGCCCTTGACTGCTGAAGTGTTCCCCGACTGGAAGGGAACATTCCTGCCTGGTGATTGTTGCGCGATGTCCGTTCATTCGTTGTCGCAGCGTCTGCATGGTCTCGCCAATGCACCACGCTTCGGGACATCCTTTCCTGCAGCGTATGAGGTAGACAACGTTGGCCGAGTCGCACGAGTATGTACCGCGTACCTGGTGGGTGGTGTTCTCACGTGTAATAGTGGTATCCATGTCGATGATCTGGCACGTCTTGCAGAGATTGCCATGACAGGGTTGTGTGGTGTCGTGGTCACTATTCTGAAGACTGGGTAGTTTGCTGCAAACAATGGTTCGTTTGAGGTTGCGCGGTTGTTTGAAGGCAAGTAGTGGGGGTGTGGGGATGACCTTGGCAAGATGTTCATCGTCATCAATGACGTGTTGAAGGCTGTGAAGAAGATGACGTAGTTTCTCCGCTCCGGGGAAGTACTGGACGACGAAGGGTATTCTGTCGGTTGTGTCCCATGTTTGTCTTCTGAGGAGGTCGGTCCGGTTTTTCGCTGTGGCGCGTTGGAACCGTCGATTGATGAGTCGAGCGCCATATCCCATTCGTACGAGGGCATATTTCAACGTCTGTAGATGTCTGTTACACTCCTCGTCGTCTGAGCAGATCCTGTGTATACGGAGCGCTTGTCCATAGGGGGTGGCTTCTTTAATGTGTTTAGGGTGGAAGCTGGAGAAGTGGAGCATCATGAGGTTATCCGTGGGTTTGCGGTAAAGCGAAGTGCTGAGGTGACCGTCCTTGATGGAGACGAGTGTGTCCAAGAATGCAACTGATTTTGGAGAGTAGTCCATGGTGAGTCTGATGGTTGGATGGAACTTATTAATGTCATTGTGTAGTCGTTTCAGTGATTCTTCGCCGTGGGTCCAAAGGAAAAAAATGTCATCGATGTATCTGGTGTATAACATCGGTTGAAGGTCCTGTGCGGTGAGTAGGTCCTGCTCAAACTTGTGCATGAATATGTTGGCGTACTGGGGTGCGAATTTGGTCCCCATGGCTGTTCCGTGCGTCTGAATGAAGAACTTGTTGTCGAAGGTGAAGACGTTGTGATAAAGAATGAAGCGGATGAGTTGCAGAATTGCGTCTGGAGATTGGCAGTTTCGGTGTTGAGTACTGAGGCTGTTGCAGCAATGCCGTCGTCATGGGGGATGCTGGTGTAGAGTGCCGAGACGTCCATTGTGACGAGGAATGTTCCTGGTTCAACTGGTCCATGGGTGCTGAGTTCCTGTAGGAAGTCCATCGTGTCGCGACAGAAGCTGGGTGTACCTTGTACGATGGGTTTCAAGATGCCCTCGATGTAGCCAGAGAGGTTCTCACACAGGGTCCCATTGCCTGAAACGATAGGGCGGCCTGGTGTGTTGGCCTTATGTATTTTTGGGAGGCAGTAGATATCTCCAATGCGGGGAGTACGTGGGATGAGAGCACGTAGGGTGCTCTGAAGATCTGGATCCAAGGTCTTGATCAGTCTGTTAAGTTGACGGATGTGTTCCTTGGTCGGATCTGCGGGTAACTGTCTGTAGTGTTCTTGGTTGTTCAGTTGTCGGTATACTTCTTTGCAGTAGTCCGTTCTGTTCAGTACGACAGTGCTGCTGGTTTGTCTGCTGGTTTGATGACGATGCTGTGGTTGGTCTTGAGAGCGCGGATGGCATTGCGTTGTGCTTGGGTGACGTTCGGGGCTGTCTTGTGAATGCGACTGATGAATCTGGCATTGACGCGACTCCTGACGGCTTGAGCATACATGTAGAGTCTAAGGCAGCTGCCTTCCGGAGGGGTCCTCCGGAATGAGAGGGAATGAGACCGGGAATGAGACCTCTTCATTCACCTGAGGAAGGAGCAGCGCTCCGAAAGCGAGTGACATCGAAACAAACCTGTTGGACTTTAACCTGGTGTTGTAAGACTTCGTACTGTGCTCACCCCAGTCCAACGCCGGCATCTCCACATCAATGATATAATACCCAGTGACCACGGTAAATAATGATACACTACCCAGGGACCACTGTAAATATTGATATACTATCCAGGGACCACGGAAAATAATGATGTACTACCTACGGTACATTGTAAATAATGATATTCTACCCGTGGTCCACTGTAAATATTGATATACAATCCAAGTACCACAGTAAATAATAATTAATATCCCAGGAGCCACTGTAAATGATGATATTTTACCCAGGGACCACTGTAAATAATGATATTGTACGCCGGGACCTCTGTTAATATTTATAAATAACCAGGGCGCTGTAAATATTGAGACATTACCCAGGGAACAATGTAACTAATGATATATTACACAGGGACCACTGTAAATAATGATATTCTACCCAGTGACCACTGTAAATAATGATACACTACTGAGGGACCACTGTAAATAATGATATTATACACAGGGACAACTGTAAATAATGATATTGTACGCCGGGACCTCTGTTAATATTTATAAATAACCAGGGCGCTGTAAATATTGAGACATTACCCAGGGAACAATGTAACTAATGATATATTACCCAGGGACAACTGTAAATAATGATATTCTACCCAGTGACCACTGTAAATAATGATACATTACCCAGGGACCACTGTAAATAATGATATTCTACACAGGGAACACTGTAAATAATGATATTCTACCCAGGGACCACTGTAAATAATGATATTCTACACAGGGACCACTTTAAACAATGATATAATACCCAGTGACCACTGTAAATAATGATACACTACCCAGGGACCACTGTAAATAATGATATTCTACCCAGGGACCACTGTAAATAATGATATTCTACACAGGGACCACTGTAAATATTTAATGTCGTGCTCTGTTTAATTTTACATTGTTCACTGTAGGGCACTGTTTCATTGTACCGTATTTAATGTCGGGCTCTGTTTAATTTTACCTTGTTCAGTGTAGGGCACTGTTTCATTGTACTGTATTTAATGTCGGGCTCTGTTTAATTTTACATTGTTCAGTATAGGGCACTGTTTCATTGTCCCGTATTTAATGTCGGGCTCTGTTTAATTTTACATTGTTCACTGTAGGGCACTGTTTCATTGTACTGTATTTAATGTCGGGCTGTGTTTAATTTTACCTTGTTCACTGTAGGTCACTGTTTCATTGTACTGTATTTAATGTCGGGCACTGTTTAATTTTACATTGTTCAGTGTAGGGCACTGTTTCATTGTCCCGTATTTACTGTCGGGCTCTGTTTAATTTTACATTGTTCACTGTAGGTCACTGTTTCATTGTACTGTATTTAATGTCGGGCTCTGTTTAATTTTACCTTGTTGCTTGTAGGTCACTGTTTCATTGCACCGTATTTAATGTCGGGCTCTGTTTAATTTTACATTGTTCACTGTAGGGCACTGTTTCATTGTACCGTATTTAATGTCGGGCTCTGTTTAATTTTACCTTGTTCACTGTAGGTCACTGTTTCATTGTACCGTATTTAATATCGGGCTGTGTTTAATTTTACATTGTTCAGTGTAGTGCACTGTTTCATTCTACCGTATTTAATGTTGGGCTCTGTTTAATTTTACCTTGTAGCTTGTAGGGCACTGTTTCATTGTACTGTATTTAATGTCGGGCTCTGTTTAATTTTACCTTGTTCACTGTAGGTCACTGTTTCATTGTACTGTATTTAATGTCGGGCACTGTTTAATTTTACATTGTTCACTGTAGGGCACTGTTTCATTGTGCTGTATTTAATGTCGGGCTCTGTTTAATTTTACTTTGTTCACTGTAGGGCACTGTTTCATTGTAGCGTATTTAATGTCGGGCTCTGTTTAATTTTACATTGTTACTGGTAGGGCACTGATTCATTGTATCGTATTTAATGTCGGGCTGTGTTTAATTTTACATTGTTCACTGTAGGGCACTGTTTCATTGTACCGTATTTAATGTCGGGCTCTGTTTAATTTTACCTTTTTCAGTGTAGGACACTGTTTCATTGTACCGTATTTACTGTCGGGCTCTGTTTAAATTTACCTTGTTCAGTGTAGGGCACTGTTTCATTGTACCGTATTTAATGTCGGGCTGTGTTTTATTTTACATTGTTCAGTGTAGGGCAATGTTTCATTGTACCGTATTTAATGTCGGGCTGTGTTTAATTTTACCTTGTTCACTGTAGGCACTGTTTCATTGTACCGTATTTAATGTTGGGCTGTGTTTAATTGTACATTGTTCACTGTAGGGCACTCTTTCATTGTACCGTATTTACTGTCGGGCTGTGTTTAATTTTACCTTGCTCAGTGGAGGGCACTGTTACATTGTACTGTATTTAATGTCGTGCTCTGTTTAATTTTACATTGTTCACTGTAGGGCACTGTTTCATTGTACCGTATTTAATGTCGGGCTCTGTTTAATTTTACATTGTTACTGGGAGGGCACTGATTCATTGTATCGTATTTAATGTCGGGCAGTGTTTAATTTTACTTTGTTCACTGTAGGGCACTGTTTCATTGTACCGTATTTAATGTCGGGCTCTGTTTAATTTTACCTTGTTCAGTGTAGGACACTGTTTCATTGTACCGTATTTACTGTCGGGCTCTGTTTAAATTTACCTTGTTCAGTGTAGGGCACTGTTTCATTCTACCGTATTTAATGTCGGGCTGTGTTTTATTTTACATTGTTCAGTGTAGGGCACTGTTTCATTGTACCGTATTTAATGTCGGGCTGTGTTTAATTTGACCTTGTTCAGTGTAGGACACTGTTTCATTGTACCGTATTTACTGTCGGGCTCTGTTTAAATTTACCTTGTTCAGTGTAGGGCACTGTTTCATTGTACCGTATTTAATGTCGGGCTGTGTTTTATTTTACATTGTTCAGTGTAGGGCACTGTTTCATTGTACCGTATTTAATGTCGGGCTGTGTTTAATTTTACCTTGTTCACTGTAGGCACTGTTTCATTGTACCGTATTTAATGTTGGGCTGTGTTTAATTGTACATTGTTCACTGTAGGGCACTCTTTCATTGTACCGTATTTAATGTCGGGCTGTGTTTAATTTTACCTTGCTCAGTGGAGGGCACTGTTACATTGTACAGTATTTAATGTCGTGCTCTGTTTAATTTTACATTGTTCACTGTAGGGCACTGTTTCATTGTACCGTATTTAATGTCGGGATATGTGTAATTTTACATTGTTCTTTGTCGGTCACTGTTTCATTGTACTGTATTTAATGTCGGGCTGTGTTTAATTTTACCTTGCTCAGTGGAGGGCACGGTTACATTGTACTTTATTTAATGTCGTGCTCTGTTTAATTTTACATTGTTCACTGTAGGGCACCTATTCATTGTACCGTATTTAATGTCGGGCTATGTTTAATTTTACATTGTTCACTGTAGGTCACTGTTTCATTGTACTGTATTTAATGTCGGGCTGTGTTTAATTTTACATTCTTCACGGCAGGGCATTGTTTCATTGTGCTGTATTTAATGTTGGGCTCTGTTTAATTTTACCTTGTTCACTGTCGGGCACTGTTTCGTTGTCCCGTATTTAATGTCGGGCTCTGTTTAATGTTACATTGTTCAGTGGAGGGCACTGTTTCATTGTACTGTAATTAATGTCGGGCTCTGTTTAATTTTGCCTTGTTTACTGTAGGTCACTGTTTCAGTGTACTGTATTTAATGTCGGGCTCTGTTTCATTGTACCGTATTTAATGTCGGGCTGTGTTTAATTGTACATTGTTCACTGTAGGACACTGTTTCATTGTACCGTATTTAATGTTGGGCTGTGTTTAATTGTACATTGTTCACTGTAGGGCACTGTTTCATTGTACCGTATTTAATGTCGGGCTGTGTTTAAGTTTACATTGTTCAGTGTAGGGCACTGATTCATTGTACTGTATTTAATGTCGGGCTGTGTTTAATTTTACATTGCTCAGTGTAGGGCACTGTTTCACTGTACCGTATTTAATGTCGGGCTATGATTTTACATTGTTCACTGTAGGTCACTGTTTCATTGTACTGGACTTAATGTCGGGCGCTGTTTAATTTTCCTTGTTGCTTGTAGGGCACTGTTTCATTGTACCGTATTTAATGTCGGGCTCTGTTTAATTTTACCTTGTTCACTGTAGGTCACTGTTTCATTGCACCGTATTTAATGTCGGGCTGTGTTTAATTTTACATTGTTCAGTGCAGTGCACTGTTTCATTCTACCGTATTTAATGTTGGGCTCTGTTTAATTTTACCTTGTTGCTTGTAGGGCACTGTTTCATTGTACCGTATTTAATGTCGAGCTCTGTTTAATTTTACATTGTAGCTTGTAGGGCACTGTTTCATTGTACTGTATTTAATGTCGGGCTCTGTTTAATTTTACCTTGTTCACTGTAGGTCACTGTTTCATTGTAACGTATTTAATGTCGGGCTCTGTTTAATTTTACATTGTTCACTGTAGGGCACTGTTTCACTGTACCGTATTTAATGTCGGGCTATGTTTAATTTTACATTGTTCACTGTAGGTCACTGTTTCATTGTACTGTATTTAATGTCGGGCTCTGTTTAATTTTACCTTGTTGCTTGTAGGTCACTGTTTCATTGTACCGTATTTAATGTCGGGCTCTGTTTAATTTTACCTTGTTCAGTGTAGGGCACTGTTTCATTCTACCGTATTTAATGTTGGGCTCTGTTTAATTTTACCTTGTAGCTTGTAGGGCACTGTTTCATTGTACTGTACTTAATGTCGGGCTGTGTTTAATTTTACCTCGTTGCTTGTAGGGCACTGGTTCATTGTACTGTATTTAATGTCGGGTTCTGTTTAATTTTACCTTGTTCACTGTAGGGCACTGTTTCATTGTACTGTATTTAATGTCGGACTCTGTTTTATTTTACATTGCTCACATTAGGGCCCTGTTTCATTGTACTGTATTTAATGCCGGGCTCTGTTTAATTTTACTTTGTTCACTGTAGGGCACTGTTTCATTGTACCGTATTTAATGCCGGGCTCTGTTTAATTTTACCTTGTTCAGTGTAGGACACTGTTTCATTGTATCGTATTTAATGTCGGGCTCAGTTTAAATTTACCTTGTTCAGTGTAGGGCACTGTTTCATTGTACCGTATTTAATGTCGGGCTATGTTTAATTTTACGTTGTTCAGTGTAGGGCACTGTTTCATTGTACCGTATTTAATGTCGGTCTGCGTTTAATTTTACCTTGTTCACTGTCGGCACTCTTTCATTGTACCGTATTTAATGTCGGGCTGTGTTTAATTTTACCTTGCTCAGTGGAGGGCACTGTTACATTGTACTGTATTTAATGTCGTGCTCTGTTTAATTTTACATTGTTCACTGTAGGGCACTGTTTCATTGTACCGTATTTAATGTCGGGATATGTTTAATTTTACATTGTTCACTGTAGGTCACTGTTTCATTGTACTGTATTTAATGTCGGGCTGTGTTTAATTTTACCTTGCTCAGTGGAGGGCACGGTTACATTGTACTTTATTTAATGTCGTGCTCTGTTTAATTTTACATTGTTCACTGTAGGGCACTGTTTCATTGTACCGTATTTAATGTCGGGCTATGTTTAATTTTACATTGTTCACTGTAGGTCACTGTTTCATTGTACTGTATTTAATGTCGGGCTGTGTTTAATTTTATATTCTTCACTGCAGGGCATTGTTTCATTGTGCTGTATTTAATGTTGGGCTCTGTTTAATTTTACCTTGTTCACTGTCGGGCACTGTTTCGTTGTCCTGTATTTAATGTCGGGCTCTGTTTAATGTTACATTTTTCAGCCTAGGGCACTGTTTCATTGTACTGTATTTAATGTCGGGCTCTGTTTAATTTTGCCTTGTTTACTGTAGGTCACTGTTTCAGTGTACTGTATTTAATGTCGGGCTCTGTTTCATTGTACCTTATTTAATGTCGGGCTGTGTTTAATTTTACCTTGTTCAGTGTAGGGCACTGTTTCATATTACCGTATTTAATGTCGGGCTGTGTTTAATTGTACATTGTTCACTGTAGGACACTGTTTCATTGTACCGTATTTAATGTTGGGCTGTGTTTAATTGTACATTGTTCACTGTCGGGCACTGTTTCATTGTACCGTATTTAATGTTGGGCTGTGTTTAATTGTACATTGTTCACTGTAGGGCACTGTTTCATTGTACTGTATTTAATGTCGGGCTCTGTTTAATTTTACATTGTTCAGTGTAGGGCACTGTTTCATTGTACTGTATTTAATGTCGGGCTCTGTTTAATTTTACCTTGTTGCTTGTAGGGCACTGTTTCATTGTACCGTATTTAATGTCGGGCTCTGTTTAATTTTACATTGTTCACTGTAGGGCACTGTTTCATTGTGCTGTATTTAATGTCGGGCTCTGTTTAATTTTACCTCGTTGCTTGTAGGGCACTGTTTCATTGTACTGTATTTAATGTCGGGCTCTGTTTAATTTTACCTTGTTCACTGTAGGGCACTGTTTCATTGTACTGTATTTAATGTCCGGCTCTGTTTAATTTTACCTTGTTCACTGTAGGGCACTGTTTCATTGTACTGTATTTAATGTCCGGCTCTGTTTAATTTTACCTTGTTCACTGTAGGGCACTGTTTCATTTTACTGTATTTAATTTCGGGCTGTGTTTAATTTTACATTGTTCACTGTAGGGCACTGTTTCATTGTACCGTATTTAATGTCGGGCTCTGTTTAATTTTACATTGTTCACTGCAGGGCACTGTTTCACTGTACCGTATTTAATGTCGGGCTCTGTTTAATTTTACATTGTTGCTGGTAGGGCTCTGATTCATTGCACCGTATTTAATGTCGGGCTGTGTTTAATTTTACATTGTTCACTGTAGGGCACTGTTTCATTGTACAGTATTTAATGTCGGGCTCTGTTTTATTTTACATTGTTCACATTAGGGCACTGTTTCATTGTACCGTATTTAATGTCGGGCTCTGTTTAATTTTACCTTGTTCAGTGTAGGGCACTGTTTCATTGTACCGTATTTACTGTCGGGCTGTGTTTAATTGTACATTGTTCACTGTAGGGCACTGTTTCATTGTACCGTATTTAATGTCGGGCTGTGTTTAATTGTACATTGTTCACTGTAGGGCACTGTTTCATTGTACTGTATTTAATGTCGGGCT
The DNA here is from genome assembly GCF_047496885.1 of Scyliorhinus torazame. Classification (NCBI taxonomy): domain Eukaryota; kingdom Metazoa; phylum Chordata; class Chondrichthyes; order Carcharhiniformes; family Scyliorhinidae; genus Scyliorhinus; species Scyliorhinus torazame. Next base: position 11,033 of record NW_027307830.1, read on the forward strand.
CTGTTTAATTTTACATTGTTCAGTGTAGGACACTGTTTTATATTACCGTATTTAATGTTGGGCTGTGTTTAATTGTACATTGTTCACTGTAGGGCACTGTTTCATTGTACCGTATTTAATGTTGGGCTGTGTGTAATTGTACATTGTTCACTGTAGGGCACTGTTTCATTGTACCGTATTTAATGTCGGGCTGTGTTTAAGTTTACATTGTTCAGTGTAGGGCACTGATTCATTGTACTGTATTTAATGTCGGGCTGTGTTTAATTTTACATTGTTCAGTGTAGGGCACTGTTTGACTGCACGGTATTTAATGTCGGGCTATGTTTAATTTTACACTGTTCACTGTAGGTCACTGTTTCATTGTACTGTATTTAATGTCGGGCTGTGTTTAATTTTACATTCTTCACTGCAGGGCAGTGTTTCATTGTGCTGTATTTAATGTTGGGCTCTGTTTTATTTTACCTTGTTCACTGTCGGGCACTGTTTCGTTGTCCTGTATTTAATGTCGGGCTCTGTTTAATGTTACATTGTTCAGTGTAGGGCACTGTTTCATTGTACTGTATTTAATGTCGGGCTCTGTTTAATTTTGCCTTGTTTACTGTAGGTCACTGTTTCAGTGTACTGTATTTAATGTCGGGCTCTGTTTCATTGTACCGTATTTAATGTCTGGCTGTGTTTAATTTCACCTTGTTCAGTGTAGTGCACTGTTTCATATTACCGTATTTAATGTCGGGCTGTGTTTAATTGTACATTGTTCACTGTAGGACACTGTTTCATTGTACCGTATTTAATGTTGGGCTGTGTTTAATTGTACATAGTTCACTGTAGGGCACTGTTTCATTGTACCGTATTTAATGTTGGGCTGTGTTTAATTGTACATTGTTCACTGTAGGGCACTGTTTCATTGTACCGTATTCAATTTCGGGCTGTGTTTAAGTTTACATTGTTCAGTGTAGGGCACTGATTCATTGTACTGTATTTAAAGTCGGGCTGTGTTTAATTTTACATTGTTCAGTGTAGGGCACTGTTTCACTGTACCGTATTTAATGTCGGGCTATGTTTAATTTTACATTGTTCACTGTAGGTCACTGTTTTATTGTACTGTACTTAATGTCGGGCGCTGTTTAATTTTACCTTGTTGCTTGTAGGGCACTGTTTCATTGTACCGTATTTAATGTCGGGCTCTGTTTAATTTTACATTTTTCACTGTAGGGCACTGTTTCATTGTACTGTATTTAATGTCGGGCTCTGTTTAATTTTACCTCGTTGCTTGTAGGGCACTGTTTCATTGTACTGTATTTAATGTCGGGCTCTGTTAAATTTTACCTTGTTCACTGTAGGGCACTGTTTCATTGTACCGTATTTAATGTCGGGCTCTGTTTAATTTTATCTTGTTCAGTGTAGGGCACTGTTTCATTGTACCGTATTTAATGACGGGCTCTGTTTAGTTTTACCTTGTTCAGTGTAGGGCACTGTTTCATTGTACCGTATTTACTGTCGGGCCGTGTTTAATTGTACATTGTTCACTGTAGGGCACTGTTTCATTGTACCGTATTTAATGTCGGGCTCTGTTTAATTTTACCTTGTTCACTGTAGGTCACTGTTTCATTGCACCGTATTTAATGTCGGGCTGTGTTTAATTTTACATTGTTCAGTGTAGTGCACTGTTTCATTGTACTGTATTTAATGTCGGGCTGTGTTTAATTTTACATTGTAGCTTGTAGGGCACTGTTTCATTGTACCTTATTTAATGTCGGGCTGTGTTTAATTTTACATTTTTCACTGTAGGGCACTGTTTCATTGTGCTGTATTTAATGTCGGGCTCTGTTTAATTTTACCTCATTGCTTGTAGGGCACTGTTTCATTGTACTGTATTTAATGTCGGGCTGTGTTTAATTTTACATTGTAGCTTGTAGGGCACTGTTTCATTGTACCTTATTTAATGTCGGGCTGTGTTTAATTTTACATTTTTCACTGTAGGGCACTGTTTCATTGTGCTGTATTTAATGACGGGCTCTGTTTAATTTTACCTTGTTCAGTGTAGGGCACTGTTTCATTGTACCGTATTTACTGTCGGGCTGTATTTAATTGTACATTGTTCACTGTAGGGCACTGTTTCATTGTACCGTATTTAATGTCGGGCTGTGTTTAATTGTACATTGTTCACTGTAGGGCACTGTTTCATTGTACTGTATTTAATGTCGGGCTCTGTTTAATTTTACCTTGTTCAGTGGAGGGCACTGTTTCATTGTACCGCATTTAATATCGGGCTGTGTTTAATTTTACATTGTTCAGTGTAGGGCACTGTTTCATTGTACCGTATTTAATGTCGGGCTGTGTTTAATTTTACATTGTTCACTGTAGGGCACTGTTTCATTGTACCGTATTTAATGTCGGGCTCTGTTTTATTTTACATTGTTCACTTTAGGGCACTGTTTCATTGTACCGTATTTAATGTCGGGCTCTGTTTAATTTTACCTTGTTCAGTGTAGGGCACTGTTTCATTGTACCGTATTTACTGTCGGGCTGTGTTTAATTGTACATTGTTCACTGTAGGGCACTGTTTCATTGTACCGTATTTAATGTCGGGCTGTGTTTAATTGTACATTGTTCACTGTAGGGCACTGTTTCATTGTACTGTATTTAATGTCGGGCTCTGTTTAAATTTACATTGTTCAGTGTAGGACACTGTTTTATATTACCGTATTTAATGTTGGGCTGTGTTTAATTGTACATTGTTCACTGTAGGGCACTGTTTCATTGTACCGTATTTAATGTTGGGCTGTGTGTAATTGTACATTGTTCACTGTAGGGCACTGTTTCATTGTACCGTATTTAATGTCGGGCTGTGTTTAAGTTTACATTGTTCAGTGTAGGGCACTGATTCATTGTAGTGTATTTAATGTCGGGCTGTGTTTAATTTTACATTGTTCAGTGTAGGGCACTGTTTCACTGCACGGTATTTAATGTCGGGCTATGTTTAATTTTACACTGTTCACTGTAGGTCACTGTTTCATTGTACTGTATTTAATGTCGGGCTGTGTTTAATTTTACATTCTTCACTGCAGGGCATTGTTTCATTGTGCTGTATTTAATGTTGGGCTCTGTTTTATTTTACCTTGTTCACTGTCGGGCACTGTTTAGTAGTCCTGTATTTAATGTCGGGCTCTGTTTAATGTTACATTGTTCAGTGTAGGGCACTGTTTCATTGTACTGTATTTAATGTCGGGCTCTGTTTAATTTTGCCTTGTTTACTGTAGGTCACTGTTTCAGTGTACTGTATTTAATGTCGGGCTCTGTTTCATTGTACCGTATTTAATGTCTGGCTGTGTTTAATTTCACCTTGTTCAGTGTAGTGCACTGTTTCATATTACCGTATTTAATGTCGGGCTGTGTTTAATTGTACATTGTTCACTGTAGGACACTGTTTCATTGTACCGTATTTAATGTTGGGCTGTGTTTAATTGTACATAGTTCACTGTAGGGCACTGTTTCATTGTACCGTATTTAATGTTGGGCTGTGTTTAATTGTACATTGTTCACTGTAGGGCACTGTTTCATTGTACCGTATTTAATGTCGGGCTGTGTTTAAGTTTACATTGTTCAGTGTAGGGCACTGATTCATTGTACTGTATTTAAAGTCGGGCTGTGTTTAATTTTACATTGTTCAGTGTAGGGCACTGTTTCACTGTACCGTATTTAATGTCGGGCTATGTTTAATTTTACATTGTTCACTGTAGGGCACTGTTTCATTGTACTGTATTTAATGTCGGGCTCTGTTTAATTTTACCTCGTTGCTTGTAGGGCACTGTTTCATTGTACTGTATTTAATGTCGGGCTCTGTTAAATTTTACCTTGTTCACTGTAGGGCACTGTTTCATTGTACCGTATTTAATGTCGGGCTCTGTTTAATTTTATCTTGTTCAGTGTAGGGCACTGTTTCATTGTACCGTATTTAATGACGGGCTCTGTTTAATTTTACCTTGTTCAGTGTAGGGCACTGTTTCATTGTACCGTATTTACTGTCGGGCCGTGTTTAATTGTACATTGTTCACTGTAGGGCACTGTTTCATTGTACCGTATTTAATGTCGGGCTCTGTTTAATTTTACCTTGTTCACTGTAGGTCACTGTTTCATTGCACCGTATTTAATGTCGGGCTGTGTTTAATTTTACATTGTTCAGTGTAGTGCACTGTTTCATTGTACTGTATTTAATGTCGGGCTGTGTTTAATTTTACATTGTAGCTTGTAGGGCACTGTTTCATTGTACCGTATTTAATGTCGGGCTGTGTTTAATTTTACATTTTTCACTGTAGGGCACTGTTTCATTGTGCTGTATTTAATGTCGGGCTCTGTTTAATTTTACCTCATTGCTTGTAGGGCACTGTTTCATTGTACTGTATTTAATGTCGGGCTCTGTTGAATTTTACCTTGTTCACTGTAGGGCACTGTTTCATTGTACCGTATTTAATGTCGGGCTCTGTTTAATTTTACCTTGTTCAGTGTAGGGCACTGTTTCATTGTACCGTATTTAATGACGGGCTCTGTTTAATTTTACCTTGTTCAGTGTAGGGCACTGTTTCATTGTACCGTATTTACTGTCGGGCCGTGTTTAATTGTACATTGTTCACTGTAGGGCACTGTTTAATTGTACCGTATTTAATGTCGGGCTGTGTTTAATTGTACATTGTTCACTGTAGGGCACTGTTTCATTGTACTGTATTTAATGTCGGGCTCTGTTTAATTTTACCTTGTTCAGCGGAGGGCACTGTTTCATTGTACCGCATTTAATATCGGGCTGTGTTTAATTTTACATTGTTCAGTGTAGGGCACTGTTTCATTGTACCGTATTTAATGTCGGGCTGTGTTTAATTTTACCTTGTTCAGTGTAGGGCACTCTTTCATATTACCGTATTTAATGACGGGATGTGTTTAATTGTACATTGTTCACTTTAGGACACTGTTTCATTGTACCGTATTTAATGTTGGGCTGTGTTTAATTGTACATTGTTCACTGTAGGGCACTGTTTCATTGTACCGTATTTAATGTTGGGCTGTGTTTAATTGTACATTGTTCACTGTAGGGCACTGTTTCATTGTACTGTATTTAATGTCGGGCTCTGTTTAATTTTACCTCGTTGCTTGTAGGGCACTGTTTCATTGTACTGTATTTAATGTCGGGCTCTGTTAAATTTTACCTTGTTCACTGTAGGGCACTGTTTCATTGTACCGTATTTAATGTCGGGCTCTGTTTAATTTTATCTTGTTCAGTGTAGGGCACTGTTTCATTGTACCGTATTTAATGACGGGCTCTGTTTAATTTTACCTTGTTCAGTGTAGGGCACTGTTTCATTGTACCGTATTTACTGTCGGGCCGTGTTTAATTGTACATTGTTCACTGTAGGGCACTGTTTAATTGTACCGTATTTAATGTCGGGCTGTGTTTAATTGTACATTGTTCACTGTAGGGCACTGTTTCATTGTACTGTATTTAATGTCGGGCTCTGTTTAATTTTACCTTGTTCAGCGGAGGGCACTGTTTCATTGTACCGCATTTAATATCGGGCTGTGTTTAATTTTACATTGTTCAGTGTAGGGCACTGTTTCATTGTACCGTATTTAATGTCGGGCTGTGTTTAATTTTACCTTGTTCAGTGTAGGGCACTCTTTCATATTACCGTATTTAATGACGGGATGTGTTTAATTGTACATTGTTCACTTTAGGACACTCTTTCATTGTACCGTATTTAATGTTGGGCTGTGTTTAATTGTACATTGTTCACTGTCGGGCACTGTTTCTTTGTACCGTATTTAATGTTGGGCTGTGTTTAATTGTACATTGTTCACTGTCGGGCACTGTTTCATTGTACCGTATTTAAAGTCGGGCTGTGTTTAATTTTACATTGTTCAGTGTAGGGCACTGTTTCACTGTCCCGTATTTAATGTCGGGCTAGATTTAATTTTACATTGTTCACTGTAGGTCACTGTTTCATTGTACTGTATTTAATGTCGTGCTGTGTTTAATTGTACATTGTTGCTTGTAGGGCACTGTTTCATTGTACCGTATTTAATGTCGGGCTCTGTTTAATTTTACCTTGTTCACTGTAGGTCACTGTTTCATTGCACCGTATTTAATGTCGGGCTGTGTTTAATTTTAAATTGTAGCTTGTAGGGCACTGTTTCATTGTACTGTATTTAATGTCGGGCTCTGTTTAATTTTACATCGTTCACTGTAGGGCACTGTTTCATTGCACTGTATTTAATGTCGGGCTCTGTTTAATTTTACCTTGTTGCTTGTAGGGCACTGTTTCATTGTACCGTATTTAATGTCGGGCTCTGTTTAATTTTACATTGTTCACTGTAGGGCACTGTTTCATTGTGCTGTATTTAATGTCGGGCTCTGTTTAATTTTACGTCGTTGCTTGTAGGGCACTGTTTCATTGTACTGTATTTAATGTCGGGCTCTGTTTAATTTTACCTTGTTCACTGTTGGACACTGTTTCATTGTACTGTATTTAATGTCCGGCTCTGTTTAATTTTACCTTGTTCACTGTAGGGCACTGTTTCATTTTACTGTATTTAATTTCGGGCTGTGTTTAATTTTACATTGTTCAGTGTAGGGCACTGATTTATTGTACCGTATTTAATGTCGGGCTCTGTTTAATTTTACATTGTTCACTGCAGGGCACTGTTTCATTGTACGGTATTTAATGTCGGGCTCTGTTTTATTTTACATTGTTCACATTAGGGCCCTGTTTCATTGTACTGTATTCAATGTCGGGCTCTGTTTAATTTTACGTTGTTCACTGTAGGGCACTGTTTCATTGTACCGTATTTAATGTCGGGCTCTGTTTAATTTTACATTGTTGCTGGTAGGGCACTGATTCATTGTACCGTATTTAATGTCGCGCTGTGTTTAATTTTACATTGTTCACTGTAGGGCACTGTTTCATTGTACCGTATTTAATGTCGGGCTCTGTTTTATTTTACATTGTTCACATTAGGGCACTGTTTCATTGTACCGTATTTAATGTCGGGCTCTGTTTAATTTTACCTTGTTCAGTGTAGGGCACTGTTTCATTGTACCGTATTTACTGTCGGCCTGTGTTTAATTGTACATTGTTCACTGTAGGGCACTGTTTCATTGTACCGTATTTAATGTCGGGCTGTGTTTAATTGTACATTGTTCACTGTAGGGCACTGTTTCATTGTACCGTATTTAATGTCGGGCTCTGTTTAATTTTACCTTGTTCAGTGTCGGACACTGTTTTATATTACCGTATTTAATGTTGGGCTGTGTTTAATTGTACATTGTTCACTGTAGGGCACTGTTTCATTGTACCGTATTTAATGTCGGGCTCTGTTTAATTTTACCTTGTTCAGTGTAGGACACTGTTTTATATTACCGTATTTAATGTTGGGCTGTGTTTAATTGTACATTGTTCACTGTAGGGCACTGTTTCATTGTACCGTATTTAATGTTGGGCTGTGTGTAATTGTACATTGTTCACTGTAGGGCACTGTTTCATTGTACCGTATTTAATGTCGGGCTGTGTTTAAGTTTACATTGTTCAGTGTAGGGCACTGATTCATTGCACTGTATTTAATGTCGGGCTGTGTTTAATTTTACATTGTTCAGTGTAGGGCACTGTTTCACTGCACGGTATTTAATGTCGGGCTATGTTTAATTTTACATTGTTCACTGTAGGTCACTGTTTCATTGTACTGTATTTAATGTCGGGCGCTGTTTAATTTTACCTTGTTGCTTGTAGGGCACTGTTTCATTGTACCGTATTTAATGTCGGGCTCTGTTTAATTTTACATTGTTCACTGTAGGGCACTGTTTTATTGTGCTGTATTTAATGTCGGGCTCTGTTTAATTTTACCTCGTTGCTTGTAGGGCACTGTTTCATTGTACTGTGTTTAATGTCGGGCTCTGTTTAATTTTACCTTGTTCACTGTAGGGCACTGTTTCATTGTACTGTATTTAATGTCCGGCTCTGTTTAATTTTACCTTGTTCACTGTAGGGCACTGTTTCATTTTACTGTATTTAATTTCGGGCTGTGTTTAATTTTACATTGTTCAGTGTAGGGCACGGATTCATTGCACTGTATTTAATGTCGGGCTGTGTTTAATTTTACATTGTTCAGTGTAGGTCACTGTTTCATTGTACTGTATTTAATGTCGGGCTCTGTTTAATTTTACATTGTTCACTGCAGGGCACTGTTTCATTGTACGGTATTTAATGTCGGGCTCTGTTTTATTTTACATTGTTCACATTAGGGCCCTGTTTCATTGTACTGTATTTAATGTCGGGCTCTGTTTAATTTTACGTTGTTCACTGTAGGGCACTGTTTCATTGTACCGTATTTAATGTCGGGCTCTGTTTAATTTTACATTGTTGCTGGTAGGGCACTGATTCATTGTACCGTATTTAATGTCGGGCTGTGTTTAATTTTACATTGTTCACTGGAGGGCACTGTTTCATTGTACCGTATTTAATGTCGGGCTCTGTTTTATTTTACATTGTTCACATTAGGGCACTGTTTCATTGTACCGTATTTAATGTCGGGCTCTGTTTAATTTTACCTTGTTCAGTGTAGGGCACTGTTTCATTGTACCGTATTTACTGTCGGGCTGTGTTTAATTGTACATTGTTCACTGTAGGGCACTGTTTCATTGTACCGTATTTAATGTCGGGCTGTGTTTAATTGTACATTGTTCACTGTAGGGCACTGTTTCATTGTACTGTATTTAATGTCGGGCTCTGTTTAATTTTACCTTGTTCAGTGTAGGGCACTGTTTTATATTACCGTATTTAATGTTGGGCTGTGTTTAATTGTACATTGTTCACTGTAGGGCACTGTTTCATTGTACCGTATTTAATGTCGGGCTGTGTTTAAGTTTACATTGTTCAGTGTAGGGCACTGATTCATTGTACTGTATTTAATGTCGGGCTGTGTTTAATTTTACATTGTTCAGTGTAGGGCACTGTTTCACTGCACGGTATTTAATATCGGGCTATGTTTAATTTTACATTGTTCAGTGTAGTGCACTGTTTCATTCTACTGTATTTAATGTTGGGCTCTGTTTAATTTTACCTTGTTGCTTGTAGGGCACTGTTTCATTGTACCGTATTTAATGTCGAGCTCTGTTTAATTTTACATTGTAGCTTGTAGGGCACTGTTTCATTGTACTGTATTTAATGTCGGGCTCTGTTTAATTTTACCTTGTTCACTGTAGGTCACTGTTTCATTGTACCGTATTTAATGTCGGGCTCTGTTTAATTTTACGTTGTTCACTGTAGGTCACTGTTTCATTGTACCGTATTTAATGTCGGGCTGTGTTTAAGTTTACATTGTTCAGTGTAGGGCACTGATTCATTGTACTGTATTTAATGTCGGGCACTGTTTAATTTTACGTTGTTCACTGTAGGGCACTGTTTCATTGTACCGTATTTAATGTCGGGCTCTGTTTAATTTTACATTGTTGCTGGTAGGGCACTGATTCATTGCACCGTATTTAATGTCGGGCTGTGTTTAATTTTACATTGTTCACTGGAGGGCACTGTTTCATTGTACCGTATTTAATGTCGGGCTCTGTTTTATTTTACATTGTTCACATTAGGGCACTGTTTCATTGTACCGTATTTAATGTCGGGCTCTGTTTAATTTTACCTTGTTCAGTGTAGGGCACTGTTTCATTGTACCGTATTTACTGTCGGGCTGTGTTTAATTGTACATTGTTCACTGTAGGGCACTGTTTCATTGTACCGTATTTAATGTCGGGCTGTGTTTAATTGTACATTGTTCACTGTAGGGCACTGTTTCATTGTACTGTATTTAATGTCGGGCTCTGTTTAATTTTACCTTGTTCAGTGTAGGACACTGTTTTATATTACCGTATTTAATGTTGGGCTGTGTTTAATTGTACATTGTTCACTGTAGGGCACTGTTTCATTGTACCGTATTTAATGTCGGGCTGTGTTTAAGTTTACATTGTTCAGTGTAGGGCACTGATTCATTGTACTGTATTTAATGTCGGGCTGTGTTTAATTTTACATTGTTCAGTGTAGGGCACTGTTTCACTGCACGGTATTTAATATCGGGCTATGTTTAATTTTACATTGTTCAGTGTAGTGCACTGTTTCATTCTACTGTATTTAATGTTGGGCTCTGTTTAATTTTGCCTTGTTGCTTGTAGGGCACTGTTTCATTGTACCGTATTTAATGTCGAGCTCTGTTTAATTTTACATTGTAGCTTGTAGGGCACTGTTTCATTGTACTGTATTTAATGTCGGGCTCTGTTTAATTTTACCTTGTTCACTGTAGGTCACTGTTTCATTGTACTGTATTTAATGTCGGGCTGTGTTTAATTTTACATTGTTCACTGTAGGGCACTGTTTCATTGCACTGTATTTAATGTCGGGCTCTGTTTAATTTTACCTTGTTGCTTGTAGGGCACTGTTTCATTGTACTGTATTTAATGTCGGGCTCTGTTTAATTTTACCTTGTTCACTGTAGGGCACTGTTTCATTGTACTGTATTTAATGTCCGGCTCTGTTTAATTTTACCTTGTTCACTGTAGGGCACTGTTTCATTTTACTGTATTTAATGTCGGGCTGTGTTTAATTTTACATTGTTCAGAGTAGGGCACTGATTCATTGTACCGTATTTAATGTCGGGCTCTGTTTAATTTTACATTGTTCACTGTAGGGCACTGTTTCATTGTACCGTATTTAATGTCGGGCTCTGTTTTATTTTACATTGTTCACATTAGGGCCCTGTTTCATTGTACTGTATTTAATGTCGGGCTCTGTTTAATTTTACGTTGTTCACTGTAGGGCACTGTTTCATTGTACCGTATTTAATGTCGTGCTCTGTTTAATTTTACATTGTTGCTGGTAGGGCACTGATTCATTGTACTGTATTTAATGTCGGGCTGTGTTTAATTTTACATTGTTCACTGTAGGGCACTGTTTCATTGTACCGTATTTAATGTCGGGCTCTGTTTAATTTTACCTTGTTCAGTGTAGGGCACTGTTTCATTGTACCGTATTTACTGTCGGGCTGTGTTTAATTGTACATTGTTCACTGTAGGGCACTGTTTCATTGTACCGTATTTAATGTCGGGCTGTGTTTAATTGTACATTGTTCACTGTAGGGCACTGTTTCATTGTACTGTATTTAATGTCGGGCTCTGTTTAATTTTACCTTGTTCAGTGTAGGACACTGTTTTATATTACCGTATTTAATGTTGGGCTGTGTTTAATTGTACATTGTTCACTGTAGGGCACTGTTTCATTGTACCGTATTTAATGTCGGGCTGTGTTTAAGTTTACATTGTTCAGTGTAGGGCACTGATTCATTGTACTGTATTTAATGTCGGGCTGTGTTTAATTTTACATTGTTCAGTGTAGGGCACTGTTTGACTGCACGGTATTTAATATCGGGCTATGTTTAATTTTACATTGTTCAGTGTAGTGCACTGTTTCATTCTACTGTATTTAATGTTGGGCTCTGTTTAATTTTACCTTGTTCAGTGTAGGGCACTGTTTCATTTTACCGTATTTAATGTCGGGCTGTGTTTAACTTTACATTGTTCACTGTAGGGCATTGTTTCATTGTGCTGTATTTAATGCTGGGCTCTGTTTAATTTTACCTTGTTCACTGTCGGGCACTGTTTCATTGTCCCGTATTTAATGTCGGGCCCTGTTTAATTTTACATTATTCAGTGTAGGGCACTGTTTCATTGTACTGTCTTTAATGTCGGGCTCTGTTTAATTTTGCCTTGTTTACTGTAGGTCACTGTTTCATTGTACTGTATTTAATGCCGGGCTGTGTTTAATTTTACATTGTTCAGTGTAGGGCACTGATTCATTGTACCGTATTTAATGTCGGGCTGTGTTTAAGTTTACATTGTTCAGTGTAGGGCACTGTTTCACTGTACCGTATTTAATGTCGGGCTATGTTTAATTTTACCTTGTTCACTGTAGGTCACTGTTTCATTGCACCGTATTTAATGTCGGGCTGTGTTTAATTTTACATTGTTCAGTGTAGAGCACTGTTTCATTGTACTGTATTTAATGTTGGGCTCTGTTTAATTTTACCTTGTTGCTTGTAGGGCACTGTTTCATTGTACCGTATTTAATGTCGAGCTCTGTTTAATTTTACATTTTAGCTAGTAGGGCACTGTTTCATTGTACTGTATTTAATGTCGGGCTCTGTTTAATTTTACCTTGTTCACTGTAGGTCACTGCTTCATTGTACTGTATTTAATGTCGGGCTGTGTTTAATTTTACATTGTTCACTGTAGGGCACTGTTTCATTGCACTGTATTTAATGTCGGTCTCTATTTAATTTTACCTTGTTCACTGTAGGGCACTGTTTCATTTTACTGTATTTAATGTCGGGCTGTGTTTAATTTTACATTGTTCAGTGAAGGGCACTGATTCATTGTACCGTATTTAATGTCGGGCTCTGTTTTATTTTACATTGTTCACATTAGGGCCCTGTTTCATTGTACTGTATTTAATGTCGGGCTCTGTTTAATTTTACGTTGTTCACTGTAGGGCACTGATTCATTGTACCGTATTTAATGTCGGGCTGTGTTTAATTTTACGTTGTTCACTGTAGGGCACTGTTTCATTGTACCGTATTTAATGTCGGGCTGTGTTTAATTGTACATTGTTCACTGTAGGGCACTGTTTCATTGTACTGTATTTAATGTCGGGCTCTGTTTAATTTTACCTTGTTCAGTGTAGGGCACTGTTTCACTGTACCGTATTTAATGTCGGGCTCTGTTTAATTTTACCTTGTTCAGTGTAGGGCACTGTTTCACTGTACCGTATTTACTGTCGGGTTGTGTTTAAATGTACATTGTTCACTGTAGGGCACTGTTTCATTGTACCGTATTTAATGTCGGGCTGTGTTTAATTGTACATTGTTCACTGTAGGGCACTGTTTCATTGTACTGTATTTAATGTCGGGCTCTGTTTAATTTTACCTTGTTCAGTGTAGGGCACTGTTTCATTGTACCGTATTTAATGTCTGGGGTGTTTAATTTTACATTGTTCAGTGTAGGGCACTGTTTCATTGTACCGTATTTAATGTCGGGCTGTGTTTAATTTTACCTTGTTCAGTGTAGGGCACTGTTTCATATTACCGTATTTAATGTCGGGCTCTGTTTAATTTTACATTGTTGCTGGTAGGGCACTGATTCATTGTACCGTATTTAATGTCGGGCTGTGTTTAACTTTACATTGTTCACTGCAGGGCATTGTTTCATTGTGCTGTATTTAATGTTGGGCTCTGTTTAATTTTACCTTGTTCACTGTTGGGCACTGTTTCATTGTCCCGTATTTAATGTCGGGCTCTGTTTAATTTTACATTATTCAGTGTAGGGCACGTTTCATTGTACTGTCTTTAATATCGGGCTCTGTTTAATTTTGCCTTGTTTACTCTAGGTCACTGTTTCATTGTCCTGTATTTAATGCCGGGCTGTGTTTAATTTTACATTGTTCAGTGTAGGGCACTGATTCATTGTACCGTATTTAATGTCGGGCTGCGTTTAAGTTTACATTGTTCAGTGTAGGGTACTGTTTCATTGTACTGTATTTAATGTCGGGCTCTGTTTAATTTTGCCTTGTTTACTGTAGGTCACTGTTTCATTGTACTGTATTTAATGTCGGGCTGTGTTTAATTTTACCTTGTTCTGTGTAGGGCACTGTTTCATATTACCGTATTTAATATCGGGCTGTGTTTAATTGTACATTGTTCACTGTAGGACACTGTTTCATTGTACCGTATTTAATGTTGGGCTGTGTTTAATTGTACATTGTTCACTGTAGGGCACTGTTTCATTGTACCGTATTTAATGTCGGGCTATGTTTAATTTTACATTGTTCACTGTAGGTCACTGTTTCATTGTACTGTACTTAATGTCGGGCGCTGTTTAATTTTACCTTGTTGCTTGTAGGGCACTGTTTCATTGTACCGTATTTAATGTCGGGCTCTGTTTAATTTTACCTTGTTCACTGTAGGTCACTGTTTCATTGCACCGTATTTAATGTCGGGCTGTGTTTAATTTTACCTTGTTCACTGTAGGTCACTGTTTCATTCTACCGTATTTAATGTTGGGCTCTGTTTAATTTTACATTGTAGCTTGTAGGGCACTGTTTCATTGTACCGTACTTAATGTCGGGTTGTGTTTAATTTTACATTTTTCACTGTAGGGCACTGTTTCATTGTGCTGTATTTAATGTCGGGCTCTGTTTAATTTTACCTCATTGCTTGTAGGGCACTGTTTCATTGTACTGTATTTAATGTCGGGCTCTGTTGAATTTTACCTTGTTCACTGTAGGGCACTGTTTCATTGTACCGTATTTAATGTCGGGCTCTGTTTTATTTTACATTGTTCACATTAGTGCCCTGTTTCATTGTACTGTATTTAATGTCGGGCTCTGTATAATTTTACGTTGTTCACTGTAGGGCACTGATTCATTGTACCGTATTTAATGTCGGGCTGTGTTTAATTTTACGTTGTTCACTGTAGGGCACTGATTCATTGTACCGTATTTAATGTCGGGCTGTGTTTAATTTTACATTGTTCTCTGTAGGGCACTGTTTCATTGTACCGTATTTAATGTCGGGCTCTGTTTAATTTTACCTTGTTCACTGTAGGTCACTGTTTCATTCTACCGTATTTAATGTTGGGCTCTGTTTAATTTTACATTGTAGCTTGTAGGGCACTGTTTCATTGTACCGTACTTAATGTCGGGTTGTGTTTAATTTTACATTTTTCACTGTAGGGCACTGTTTCATTGTGCTGTATTTAATGTCGGGCTCTGTTTAATTTTACCTCATTGCTTGTAGGGCACTGTTTCATTGTACTGTATTTAATGTCGGGCTCTGTTGAATTTTACCTTGTTCACTGTAGGGCACTGTTTCATTGTACTGTATTTAATGTCGGGCTCTGTATAATTTTACGTTGTTCACTGTAGGGCACTGATTCATTGTACCGTATTTAATGTCGGGCTGTGTTTAATTTTACGTTGTTCACTGTAGGGCACTGATTCATTGTACCGTATTTAATGTCGGGCTGTGTTTAATTTAACATTGTTCTCTGTAGGGCACTGTTTCATTGTACCGTATTTAATGTCGGGCTCTGTTTAATTTTACCTTGTTCAGTGTAGGGCACTGTTTCATTGTACCGTATTTAATGTCGGGCTCTGTTTAATTTTACCTTGTTCAGTGTAGGGCACTGTTTCATTGTACCGTACTTACTGTCGGTCTGTGTTTAATTGTACATTGTTCACTGTAGGGCACTGTTTCATTGTACCGTATTTAATGTCGGGCTGTGTTTAATTGTACATTGTTCACTGTAGGGCACTGTTTCATTGTACTGTATTTAATGTCGGGCTCTGTTTAATTTTACCTTGTTCAGTGTAGGGCACTGTTTCATTGTACCGTATTTAATGTCGGGCTCTGTTTAATTTTACCTTGTTCAGTGTAGGGCACTGTTTCACTGTACCGTATTTACTGTCGGGTTGTGTTTAAATGTACATTGTTCACTGTAGGGCACTGTTTCATTGTACCGTATTTAATGTCGGGCTGTGTTTAATTGTACATTGTTCACTGTAGGGCACTGTTTCATTGTACTGTATTTAATGTCGGGCTCTGTTTAATTTTACCTTGTTCAGTGTAGGGCACTGTTTCATTGTACCGTATTTAATGTCGGGGGTGTTTAATTTTACATTGTTCAGTGTAGGGCACTGTTTCATTGTACCGTATTTAATGTCGGGCTGTGTTTAATTTTACCTTGTTCAGTGTAGGGCACTGTTTCATATTACCGTATTTAATGTCGGGCTCTGTTTAATTTTACATTGTTGCTGGTAGGGCACTGATTCATTGTACCGTATTTAATGTCGGGCTGTGTTTAACTTTACATTGTTCACTGCAGGGCATTGTTTCATTGTGCTGTATTTAATGTTGGGCTCTGTTTAATTTTACCTTGTTCACTGTTGGGCACTGTTTCATTGTCCCGTATTTAATGTCGGGCTCTGTTTAATTTTACATTATTCAGTGTAGGGCACTGTTTCATTGTACTGTCTTTAATATCGGGCTCTGTTTAATTTTGCCTTGTTTACTGTAGGTCACTGTTTCATTGTCCTGTATTTAATGCCGGGCTGTGTTTAATTTTACATTGTTCAGTGTAGGGCACTGATTCATTGTACCGTATTTAATGTCGGGCTGCGTTTAAGTTTACATTGTTCAGTGTAGGGTACTGTTTCATTGTACTGTATTTAATGTCGGGCTCTGTTTAATTTTGCCTTGTTTACTGTAGGTCACTGTTTCATTGTACTGTATTTAATGTCGGTCTGTGTTTAATTTTACCTTGTTCAGTGTAGGGCACTGTTTCATATTACCGTATTTAATGTCGGGCTCTGTTTAATTTTACCTTGTTCAGTGGAGGGCACTGTTTCATTGTACCGCATTTAATATCGGGCTGTGTTTAATTTTACATTGTTCAGTGTAGGGCACTGTTTCATTGTACCGTATTTAATGTCGGGCTGTGTTTAATTTTACCTTGTTCAGTGTAGGGCACTCTTTCATATTACCGTATTTAATGACGGGGTGTGTTTAATTGTACATTGTTCACTGTAGGACACTGTTTCATTGTACCGTATTTAATTTTGGGCTGTGTTTAATTGTACATTGTTCACTGTAGGGCACTGTTTCATTGTACCGTATTTAATGTCGGGCTGTGTTTAATTGTACATTGTTCACTGTAGGGCACTGTTTCATTGTACTGTATTTAATGTCGGGCTCTGTTTCATTTTACCTTGTTCAGTGTAGGGCACTGTTTCATTGTACCGTATTTAATGTCGGGCTCTGTTTAATTTTACCTTGTTCAGTGTAGGGCACTGTTTCACTGTACCGTATTTACTGTCGGGTTGTGTTTAAATGTACATTGTTCACTGTAGGGCACTGTTTCATTGTACCGTATTTAATGTCGGGCTGTGTTTAATTGTACATTGTTCACTGTAGGGCACTGTTTCATTGTACTGTATTTAATGTCGGGCTCTGTTTAATTTTACCTTGTTCAGTGTAGGGCACTGTTTCATTGTACCGTATTTAATGTCGGGGGTGTTTAATTTTACATTGTTCAGTGTAGGGCACTGTTTCATTGTACCGTATTTAATGTCGGGCTGTGTTTAATTTTACCTTGTTCAGTGTAGGGCACTGTTTCATATTACCGTATTTAATGTCGGGCTCTGTTTAATTTTACATTGTTGCTGGTAGGGCACTGATTCATTGTACCGTATTTAATGTCGGGCTGTGTTTAACTTTACATTGTTCACTGCAGGGCATTGTTTCATTGTGCTGTATTTAATGTTGGGCTCTGTTTAATTTTACCTTGTTCACTGTTGGGCACTGTTTCATTGTCCCGTATTTAATGTCGGGCTCTGTTTAATTTTACATTATTCAGTGTAGGGCACTGTTTCATTGTACTGTCTTTAATATCGGGCTCTGTTTAATTTTGCCTTGTTTACTGTAGGTCACTGTTTCATTGTCCTGTATTTAATGCCGGGCTGTGTTTAATTTTACATTGTTCAGTGTAGGGCACTGATTCATTGTACCGTATTTAATGTCGGGCTGCGTTTAAGTTTACATTGTTCAGTGTAGGGTACTGTTTCATTGTACTGTATTTAATGTCGGGCTCTGTTTAATTTTGCCTTGTTTACTGTAGGTCACTGTTTCATTGTACTGTATTTAATGTCGGGCTGTGTTTAATTTTACCTTGTTCAGTGTAGGGCACTGTTTCATATTACCGTATTTAATGTCGGGCTCTGTTTAATTTTACCTTGTTCAGTGGAGGGCACTGTTTCATTGTACCGCATTTAATATCGGGCTGTGTTTAATTTTACATTGTTCAGTGTAGGGCACTGTTTCATTGTACCGTATTTAATGTCGGGCTGTGTTTAATTTTACCTTGTTCAGTGTAGGGCACTCTTTCATATTACCGTATTTAATGACGGGGTGTGTTTAATTGTACATTGTTCACTGTAGGATACTGTTTCATTGTACCGTATTTAATGTCGGGCTGTGTTTAAGTTTACATTGTTCAGTGTAGGGCACTGATTCGGTGTACTGTTTTTAATGTCGGGCTGTGTTTAATTTTACATTGTTCAGTGTAGGGCACTGTTTCACTGTACCGTATTTAATGTCGGGCTAGATTTAATTTTACATTGTTCACTGTAGGTCACTGTTTCATTGTACTGTATTTAATGTCGGGCTGTGTTTAATTGTACATTGTTGCTTGTAGGGCACTGTTTCATTGTACCCTATTTAATGTCGAGCTCTGTTTAATTTTACATTGTAGCTTGTCGGGCACTGTTTCATTGTACTGTATTTAATGTCGGGCTCTGTTTAATTTTACATTGTTCACTGTAGGGCACTGTTTCATTGTACTGTATTAAATGCCGGGCTCTGTTTAATTTTACGTTGTTCACTGTAGGGCACTTTTTCATTGTACCGTATTTAATGTCGGGCTCTGTTTAATTTTACATTGTTGCTGGTTGGGCACTGATTCATTGTACCGTATTTAATGTCGGGCTGTGTTTAATTTTACATTGTTCAGTGTAGGGCACTGTTTCATTGTGCTGTATTTAATGTTGGACTCTGTTTAATTTTACCTTGTTCACTGTCGGGCACTGTTTCGTTGTCCCGTATTTAATGTCGGGCTCTGTTTAATGTTACATTGTTCAGTGTAGGTCACTGTTTCATTGTACTGTATTTAATGTCGGGCTCTGTTTAATTTTACCTTATTCAGTGTAGGGCACTGTTTCATTGTACCATATTTAATGTCGGGCTCTGTTTAATTTTACCTTGTTCAGTGTAGGGCACTGTTTCATTTTACCGTATTTAATGTCGGGCTGTGTTTAACTTTACATTGTTCACTGTAGGGCATTGTTTCATTGTACCGTATTTAATGTCGTGCTCTGTTTAATTTTACATTGTTGCTGGTTGGGCACTGATTCATTGTACCGTATTTAATGTTGGGCTGTGTTTAATTGTACATTGTTCACTGTAGGGCACTGTTTCATTGTACCGTATTTAATGTTGGGCTGTGTTTAATTGTACATTGTTCACTGTCGGGCACTGTTTCATTGTACCGTATTTAATGTCGGGCTGTGTTTAAGTTTACATTGTTCAGTGTAGGGCACTGATTCATTGTACTGTATTTAATGTCGGGCTGTGTTTAATTTTACATTGTTCAGTGTAGGGCACTGTTTCACTGTACCGTATTTAATGTCGGGCTAGATTTAATTTTACATTGTTCACTGTAGGTCACTGTTTCATTGTACTGTATTTAATGTCGGGCTGTGTTTAATTGTACATTGTTGCTTGTAGGGCACTGTTTCATTGTATCCTATTTAATGTCGAGCTCTGTTTAATTTTACATTGTAGCTTGTCGGGCACTGTTTCATTGTACTGTATTTAATGTCGGGCTCTGTTTAATTTTACATTGTTCACTGTAGCTCACTGTTTCATTGTACTGTACTAAATGCCGGGCTCTGTTTAATTTTACGTTGTTCACTGTAGGGCACTGTTTCATTGTACCGTATTTAATGTCGGGCTCTGTTTAATTTTACATTGTTGCTGGTTGGGCACTGTTTCGTTGTACCGTATTTAATGTCGGGCTCTGTTTAATTTTACCTTGTTCAGTGTAGGGCACTGTTTCATTGTGCTGTATTTAATGTTGGACTCTGTTTAATTTTACCTTGTTCACTGTCGGGCACTGTTTCGTTGTCCCGTATTTAATGTCGGGCTCTGTTTAATGTTACATTCTTCAGTGTAGGTCACTGTTTCATTGTACTGTATTTAATGTCGGGCTCTGTTTAATTTTACCTTATTCAGTGTAGGGCACTGTTTCATTGTACCATATTTAATGTCGGGCTCAGTTTAATTTTACCTTGTTCAGTGTAGGGCACTGTTTCATTTTACCGTATTTAATGTCGGGCTGTGTTTAATTTTACCTTGTTCAGTGTAGGGCACTGTTTCATTGTCCCGTATTTAATGTCGGGCCCTGTTTAATTTTACATTATTCAGTGTAGGGCACTGTTTCATTGTACTGTCTTTAATGTCGGGCTCTGTTTAATTTTGCCTTGTTTACTGTAGGTCACTGTTTCATTGTACTGTATTTAATGCCGGGCTGTGTTTAATTTTACATTGTTCAGTGTAGGGCACTGATTCATTGTACCGTATTTAATGTCGGGCTGTGTTTAAGTTTACATTGTTCAGTGTAGGGCACTGTTTCACTGTACCGTATTTAATGTCGGGCTATGTTTAATTTTACCTTGTTCACTGTAGGTCACTGTTTCATTGCACCGTATTTAATGTCGGGCTGTGTTTAATTTTACATTGTTCAGTGTAGTGCACTGTTTCATTGTACTGTATTTAATGTCGGGCTGTGTTTAATTTTACATTGTTCACTGTAGGGCACTGTTTCATTGCACTGTATTTAATGTCGGTCTCTATTTAATTTTACCTTGTTCACTGTAGGGCACTGTTTCATTTTACTGTATTTAATGTCGGGCTGTGTTTAATTTTACATTGTTCAGTGAAGGGCACTGATTCATTGTACCGTATTTAATGTCGGGCTCTGATTAATTTTACATTGTTCACTGTAGGGCACTGTTTCATTGTACCGTATTTAATGTCGGGCTGTGTTTAAGTTTACATTGTTCAGTGTAGGGCACTGATTCATTGTACTGTATTTAATGTCGGGCTGTGTTTAATTTTACATTGTTCAGTGTAGGGCACTGTTTCACTGCACGGTATTTAATATCGGGCTATGTTTAATTTTACATTGTTCAGTGTAGTGCACTGTTTCATTCTACTGTATTTAATGTTGGGCTCTGTTTAATTTTACCTTGTTCAGTGTAGGGCACTGTTTCATTTTACCGTATTTAATGTCGGGCTGTGTTTAACTTTACATTGTTCACTGTAGGGCATTGTTTCATTGTGCTGTATTTAATGCTGGGCTCTGTTTAATTTTACCTTGTTCACTGTCGGGCACTGTTTCATTGTCCCGTATTTAATGTCGGGCCCTGTTTAATTTTACATTATTCAGTGTAGGGCACTGTTTCATTGTACTGTCTTTAATGTCGGGCTCTGTTTAATTTTGCCTTGTTTACTGTAGGTCACTGTTTCATTGTACTGTATTTAATGCCGGGCTGTGTTTAATTTTACATTGTTCAGTGTAGGGCACTGATTCATTGTACCGTATTTAATGTCGGGCTGTGTTTAAGTTTACATTGTTCAGTGTAGGGCACTGTTTCACTGTACCGTATTTAATGTCGGGCTATGTTTAATTTTACCTTGTTCACTGTAGGTCACTGTTTCATTGCACCGTATTTAATGTCGGGCTGTGTTTAATTTTACATTGTTCAGTGTAGAGCACTGTTTCATTGTACTGTATTTAATGTTGGGCTCTGTTTAATTTTACCTTGTTGCTTGTAGGGCACTGTTTCATTGTACCGTATTTAATGTCGAGCTCTGTTTAATTTTACATTTTAGCTAGTAGGGCACTGTTTCATTGTACTGTATTTAATGTCGGGCTCTGTTTAATTTTACCTTGTTCACTGTAGGTCACTGCTTCATTGTACTGTATTTAATGTCGGGCTGTGTTTAATTTTACATTGTTCACTGTAGGGCACTGTTTCATTGCACTGTATTTAATGTCGGTCTCTATTTAATTTTACCTTGTTCACTGTAGGGCACTGTTTCATTTTACTGTATTTAATGTCGGGCTGTGTTTAATTTTACATTGTTCAGTGAAGGGCACTGATTCATTGTACCGTATTTAATGTCGGGCTCTGTTTTATTTTACATTGTTCACATTAGGGCCCTGTTTCATTGTACTGTATTTAATGTCGGGCTCTGTTTAATTTTACGTTGTTCACTGTAGGGCACTGATTCATTGTACCGTATTTAATGTCGGGCTGTGTTTAATTTTACGTTGTTCACTGTAGGGCACTGATTCATTGTACCGTATTTAATGTCGGGCTGTGTTTAATTTTACATTGTTCTCTGTAGGGCACTGTTTCATTGTACCGTATTTAATGTCGGGCTCTGTTTAATTTTACCTTGTTCAGTGTAGGGCACTGTTTCATTGTACCGTATTTAATGTCGGGCTCTGTTTAATTTTACCTTGTTCAGTGTAGGGCACTGTTTCATTGTACCGTACTTACTGTCGGGCTGTGTTTAATTGTACATTGTTCACTGTAGGGCACTGTTTCATTGTACCGTATTTAATGTCGGGCTGTGTTTAATTGTACATTGTTCACTGTAGGGCACTGTTTCATTGTACTGTATTTAATGTCGGGCTCTGTTTAATTTTACCTTGTTCAGTGTAGGGCACTGTTTCACTGTACCGTATTTAATGTCGGGCTCTGTTTAATTTTACCTTGTTCAGTGTAGGGCACTGTTTCACTGTACCGTATTTACTGTCGGGTTGTGTTTAAATGTACATTGTTCACTGTAGGGCACTGTTTCATTGTACCGTATTTAATGTCGGGCTGTGTTTAATTGTACATTGTTCACTGTAGGGCACTGTTTCATTGTACTGTATTTAATGTCGGGCTCTGTTTAATTTTACCTTGTTCAGTGTAGGGCACTGTTTCATTGTACCGTATTTAATGTCGGGGGTGTTTAATTTTACATTGTTCAGTGTAGGGCACTGTTTCATTGTACCGTATTTAATGTCGGGCTGTGTTTAATTTTACCTTGTTCAGTGTAGGGCACTGTTTCATATTACCGTATTTAATGTCGGGCTCTGTTTAATTTTACATTGTTGCTGGTAGGGCACTGATTCATTGTACCGTATTTAATGTCGGGCTGTGTTTAACTTTACATTGTTCACTGCAGGGCATTGTTTCATTGTGCTGTATTTAATGTTGGGCTCTGTTTAATTTTACCTTGTTCACTGTTGGGCACTGTTTCATTGTCCCGTATTTAATGTCGGGCTCTGTTTAATTTTACATTATTCAGTGTAGGGCACTGTTTCATTGTACTGTCTTTAATATCGGGCTCTGTTTAATTTTGCCTTGTTTACTGTAGGTCACTGTTTCATTGTCCTGTATTTAATGCCGGGCTGTGTTTAATTTTACATTGTTCAGTGTAGGGCACTGATTCATTGTACCGTATTTAATGTCGGGCTGCGTTTAAGTTTACATTGTTCAGTGTAGGGTACTGTTTCATTGTACTGTATTTAATGTCGGGCTCTGTTTAATTTTGCCTTGTTTACTGTAGGTCACTGTTTCATTGTACTGTATTTAATGTCGGGCTGTGTTTAATTTTACCTTGTTCTGTGTAGGGCACTGTTTCATATTACCGTATTTAATATCGGGCTGTGTTTAATTGTACATTGTTCACTGTAGGACACTGTTTCATTGTACCGTATTTAATGTTGGGCTGTGTTTAATTGTACATTGTTCACTGTAGGGCACTGTTTCATTGTACCGTATTTAATGTCGGGCTATGTTTAATTTTACATTGTTCACTGTAGGTCACTGTTTCATTGTACTGTACTTAATGTCGGGCGCTGTTTAATTTTACCTTGTTGCTTGTAGGGCACTGTTTCATTGTACCGTATTTAATGTCGGGCTCTGTTTAATTTTACCTTGTTCACTGTAGGTCACTGTTTCATTGCACCGTATTTAATGTCGGGCTGTGTTTAATTTTACCTTGTTCACTGTAGGTCACTGTTTCATTCTACCGTATTTAATGTTGGGCTCTGTTTAATTTTACATTGTAGCTTGTAGGGCACTGTTTCATTGTACCGTACTTAATGTCGGGTTGTGTTTAATTTTACATTTTTCACTGTAGGGCACTGTTTCATTGTGCTGTATTTAATGTCGGGCTCTGTTTAATTTTACCTCATTGCTTGTAGGGCACTGTTTCATTGTACTGTATTTAATGTCGGGCTCTGTTGAATTTTACCTTGTTCACTGTAGGGCACTGTTTCATTGTACCGTATTTAATGTCGGGCTCTGTTTTATTTTACATTGTTCACATTAGGGCCCTGTTTCATTGTACTGTATTTAATGACGGGCTCTGTATAATTTTACGTTGTTCACTGTAGGGCACTGATTCATTGTACCGTATTTAATGTCGGGCTGTGTTTAATTTTACGTTGTTCACTGTAGGGCACTGATTCATTGTACCGTATTTAATGTCGGGCTGTGTTTAATTTTACATTGTTCTCTGTAGGGCACTGTTTCATTGTACCGTATTTAATGTCGGGCTCTGTTTAATTTTACCTTGTTCACTGTAGGTCACTGTTTCATTCTACCGTATTTAATGTTGGGCTCTGTTTAATTTTACATTGTAGCTTGTAGGGCACTGTTTCATTGTACCGTACTTAATGTCGGGTTGTGTTTAATTTTACATTTTTCACTGTAGGGCACTGTTTCATTGTGCTGTATTTAATGTCGGGCTCTGTTTAATTTTACCTCATTGCTTGTAGGGCACTGTTTCATTGTACTGTATTTAATGTCGGGCTCTGTTGAATTTTACCTTGTTCACTGTAGGGCACTGTTTCATTGTACCGTATTTAATGTCGGGCTCTGTTTTATTTTACATTGTTCACATTAGGGCCCTGTTTCATTGTACTGTATTTAATGTCGGGCTCTGTATAATTTTACGTTGTTCACTGTAGGGCACTGATTCATTGTACCGTATTTAATGTCGGGCTGTGTTTAATTTTACGTTGTTCACTGTAGGGCACTGATTCATTGTACCGTATTTAATGTCGGGCTGTGTTTAATTTTACATTGTTCTCTGTAGGGCACTGTTTCATTGTACCGTATTTAATGTCGGGCTCTGTTTAATTTTACCTTGTTCAGTGTAGGGCACTGTTTCATTGTACCGTATTTAATGTCGGGCTCTGTTTAATTTTACCTTGTTCAGTGTAGGGCACTGTTTCATTGTACCGTACTTACTGTCGGGCTGTGTTTAATTGTACATTGTTCACTGTAGGGCACTGTTTCATTGTACCGTATTTAATGTCGGGCTGTGTTTAATTGTACATTGTTCACTGTAGGGCACTGTTTCATTGTACTGTATTTAATGTCGGGCTCTGTTTAATTTTACCTTGTTCAGTGTAGGGCACTGTTTCATTGTACCGTATTTAATGTCGGGCTCTGTTTAATTTTACCTTGTTCAGTGTAGGGCACTGTTTCACTGTACCGTATTTACTGTCGGGTTGTGTTTAAATGTACATTGTTCACTGTAGGGCACTGTTTCATTGTACCGTATTTAATGTCGGGCTGTGTTTAATTGTACATTGTTCACTGTAGGGCACTGTTTCATTGTACTGTATTTAATGTCGGGCTCTGTTTAATTTTACATTGTTGCTGGTAGGGCACTGATTCATTGTACCGTATTTAATGTCGGGCTGTGTTTAACTTTACATTGTTCACTGCAGGGCATTGTTTCATTGTGCTGTATTTAATGTTGGGCTCTGTTTAATTTTACCTTGTTCACTGTTGGGCACTGTTTCATTGTCCCGTATTTAATGTCGGGCTCTGTTTAATTTTACATTATTCAGTGTAGGGCACTGTTTCATTGTACTGTCTTTAATATCGGGCTCTGTTTAATTTTGCCTTGTTTACTGTAGGTCACTGTTTCATTGTCCTGTATTTAATGCCGGGCTGTGTTTAATTTTACATTGTTCAGTGTAGGGCACTGATTCATTGTACCGTATTTAATGTCGGGCTGCGTTTAAGTTTACATTGTTCAGTGTAGGGTACTGTTTCATTGTACTGTATTTAATGTCGGGCTCTGTTTAATTTTGCCTTGTTTACTGTAGGTCACTGTTTCATTGTACTGTATTTAATGTCGGGCTGTGTTTAATTTTACCTTGTTCAGTGTAGGGCACTGTTTCATATTACCGTATTTAATGTCGGGCTCTGTTTAATTTTACCTTGTTCAGTGGAGGGCACTGTTTCATTGTACCGCATTTAATATCGGGCTGTGTTTAATTTTACATTGTTCAGTGTAGGGCACTGTTTCATTGTACCGTATTTAATGTCGGGCTGTGTTTAATTTTACCTTGTTCAGTGTAGGGCACTCTTTCATATTACCGTATTTAATGACGGGGTGTGTTTAATTGTACATTGTTCACTGTAGGACACTGTTTCATTGTACCGTATTTAATTTTGGGCTGTGTTTAATTGTACATTGTTCACTGTAGGGCACTGTTTCATTGTACCGTATTTAATGTCGGGCTGTGTTTAATTGTACATTGTTCACTGTAGGGCACTGTTTCATTGTACTGTATTTAATGTCGGGCTCTGTTTAATTTTACCTTGTTCAGTGTAGGGCACTGTTTCATTGTACCGTATTTAATGTCGGGCTCTGTTTAATTTTACCTTGTTCAGTGTAGGGCACTGTTTCACTGTACCGTATTTACTGTCGGGTTGTGTTTAAATGTACATTGTTCACTGTAGGGCACTGTTTCATTGTACCGTATTTAATGTCGGGCTGTGTTTAATTGTACATTGTTCACTGTAGGGCACTGTTTCATTGTACTGTATTTAATGTCGGGCTCTGTTTAATTTTACCTTGTTCAGTGTAGGGCACTGATTCATTGTACCGTATTTAATGTCGGGCTGTGTTTAACTTTACATTGTTCACTGCAGGGCATTGTTTCATTGTGCTGTATTTAATGTTGGGCTCTGTTTAATTTTACCTTGTTCACTGTTGGGCACTGTTTCATTGTCCCGTATTTAATGTCGGGCTCTGTTTAATTTTACATTATTCAGTGTAGGGCACTGTTTCATTGTACTGTCTTTAATATCGGGCTCTGTTTAATTTTGCCTTGTTTACTGTAGGTCACTGTTTCATTGTCCTGTATTTAATGCCGGGCTGTGTTTAATTTTAAATTGTTCAGTGTAGGGCACTGATTCATTGTACCGTATTTAATGTCGGGCTGCGTTTAAGTTTACATTGTTCAGTGTAGGGTACTGTTTCATTGTACTGTATTTAATGTCGGGCTCTGTTTAATTTTGCCTTGTTTACTGTAGGTCACTGTTTCATTGTACTGTATTTAATGTCGGGCTGTGTTTAATTTTACCTTGTTCAGTGTAGGGCACTGTTTCATATTACCGTATTTAATGTCGGGCTCTGTTTAATTTTACCTTGTTCAGTGGAGGGCACTGTTTCATTGTACCGCATTTAATATCGGGCTGTGTTTAATTTTACATTGTTCAGTGTAGGGCACTGTTTCATTGTACCGTATTTAATGTCGGGCTGTGTTTAATTTTACCTTGTTCAGTGTAGGGCACTCTTTCATATTACCGTATTTAATGACGGGGTGTGTTTAATTGTACATTGTTCACTGTAGGACACTGTTTCATTGTACCGTATTTAATGTTGGGCTGTGTTTAATTGTACATTGTTCACTGTAGGGCACTGTTTCATTGTACCGTATTTAATGTTGGGCTGTGTTTAATTGTACATTGTTCACTGTCGGGCACTGTTTCATTGTACCGTATTTAATGTCGGGCTGTGTTTAAGTTTACATTGTTCAGTGTAGGGCACTGATTCGTTGTACTGTATTTAATGTCGGGCTGTGTTTAATTTTACATTGTTCAGTGTAGGGCACTGTTTCACTGTACCGTATTTAATGTCGGGCTAGATTTAATTTTACATTGTTCACTGTAGGTCACTGTTTCATTGTACTGTATTTAATGTCGGGCTGTGTTTAATTGTACATTGTTGCTTGTAGGGCACTGTTTCATTGTACCCTATTTAATGTCGAGCTCTGTTTAATTTTACATTGTAGCTTGTCGGGCACTGTTTCATTGTACTGTATTTAATGTCGGGCTCTGTTTAATTTTACATTGTTCACTGTAGGGCACTGTTTCATTGTACTGTATTAAATGCCGGGCTCTGTTTAATTTTACGTTGTTCACTGTAGGGCACTTTTTCATTGTACCGTATTTAATGTCGGGCTCTGTTTAATTTTACATTGTTGCTGGTTGGGCACTGATTCATTGTACCGTATTTAATGTCGGGCTGTGTTTAATTTTACATTGTTCAGTGTAGGGCACTGTTTCATTGTGCTGTATTTAATGTTGGACTCTGTTTAATTTTACCTTGTTCACTGTCGGGCACTGTTTCGTTGTCCCGTATTTAATGTCGGGCTCTGTTTAATGTTACATTGTTCAGTGTAGGTCACTGTTTCATTGTACTGTATTTAATGTCGGGCTCTGTTTAATTTTACCTTATTCAGTGTAGGGCACTGTTTCATTGTACCATATTTAATGTCGGGCTCTGTTTAATTTTACCTTGTTCAGTGTAGGGCACTGTTTCATTTTACCGTATTTAATGTCGGGCTGTGTTTAACTTTACATTGTTCACTGTAGGGCATTGTTTCATTGTACCGTATTTAATGTCGGGCTCTGTTTAATTTTACATTGTTGCTGGTTGGGCACTGATTCATTGTACCGTATTTAATGTTGGGCTGTGTTTAATTGTACATTGTTCACTGTAGGGCACTGTTTCATTGTACCGTATTTAATGTTGGGCTGTGTTTAATTGTACATTGTTCACTGTCGGGCACTGTTTCATTGTACCGTATTTAATGTCGGGCTGTGTTTAAGTTTACATTGTTCAGTGTAGGGCACTGATTCGTTGTACTGTATTTAATGTCGGGCTGTGTTTAATTTTACATTGTTCAGTGTAGGGCACTGTTTCACTGTACCGTATTTAATGTCGGGCTAGATTTAATTTTACATTGTTCACTGTAGGTCACTGTTTCATTGTACTGTATTTAATGTCGGGCTGTGTTTAATTGTACATTGTTGCTTGTAGGGCACTGTTTCATTGTACCCTATTTAATGTCGAGCTCTGTTTAATTTTACATTGTAGCTTGTCGGGCACTGTTTCATTGTACTGTATTTAATGTCGGGCTCTGTTTAATTTTACATTGTTCACTGTAGGGCACTGTTTCATTGTACTGTATTAAATGCCGGGCTCTGTTTAATTTTACGTTGTTCACTGTAGGGCAGTTTTTCATTGTACCGTATTTAATGTCGGGCTCTGTTTAATTTTACATTGTTGCTGGTTGGGCACTGATTCATTGTACCGTATTTAATGTCGGGCTGTGTTTAATTTTACATTGTTCAGTGTAGGGCACTGTTTCATTGTGCTGTATTTAATGTTGGACTCTGTTTAATTTTACCTTGTTCACTGTCGGGCACTGTTTCGTTGTCCCGTATTTAATGTCGGGCTCTGTTTAATGTTACATTGTTCAGTGTAGGTCACTGTTTCATTGTACTGTATTTAATGTCGGGCTCTGTTTAATTTTACCTTATTCAGTGTAGGGCACTGTTTCATTGTACCATATTTAATGTCGGGCTCTGTTTAATTTTACCTTGTTCAGTGTAGGGCACTGTTTCATTTTACCGTATTTAATGTCGGGCTGTGTTTAACTTTACATTGTTCACTGTAGGGCATTGTTTCATTGTACCGTATTTAATGTCGGGCTCTGTTTAATTTTACATTGTTGCTGGTTGGGCACTGATTCATTGTACCGTATTTAATGTTGGGCTGTGTTTAATTGTACATTGTTCACTGTAGGGCACTGTTTCATTGTACCGTATTTAATGTTGGGCTGTGTTTAATTGTACATTGTTCACTGTCGGGCACTGTTTCATTGTACCGTATTTAATGTCGGGCTGTGTTTAAGTTTACATTGTTCAGTGTAGGGCACTGATTCATTGTACTGTATTTAATGTCGGGTTGTGTTTAATTTTACATTGTTCAGTGTAGGGCACTGTTTCACTGTACCGTATTTAATGTCGGGCTAGATTTAATTTTACATTGTTCACTGTAGGTCACTGTTTCATTGTACTGTATTTAATGTCGGGCTGTGTTTAATTGTACATTGTTGCTTGTAGGGCACTGTTTCATTGTACCCTATTTAATGTCGAGCTCTGTTTAATTTTACATTGTAGCTTGTCGGGCACTGTTTCATTGTACTGTATTTAATGTCGGGCTCTGTTTAATTTTACGTTGTTCACTGTAGGGCACTGATTCATTGTACCGTATTTAATGTCGGGCTGTGTTTAATTTTACATTGTTCACTGTAGGGCACTGTTTCATTGTACCGTATTTAATGTCGGGCTCTGTTTAATTTTACCTTGTTCAGTGTAGGGCACTGTTTCATTGTACCGTATTTAATGTCGGGCTCTGTTTAATTTTACCTTGTTCAGTGTAGGGCACTGTTTCATTGTACCGTACTTACTGTCGGGCTGTGTTTAATTGTACATTGTTCACTGTAGGGCACTGTTTCATTGTACCGTATTTAATGTCGGGCTGTGTTTAATTGTACATTGTTCACTGTAGGGCACTGTTTCATTGTACTGTATTTAATGTCGGGCTCTGTTTAATTTTACCTTATTCAGTGTAGGGCACTGTTTCATTGTACCATATTTAATGTCGGGCTCAGTTTAATTTTACCTTGTTCAGTGTAGGGCACTGTTTCATTTTACCGTATTTAATGTCGGGCTGTGTTTAACTTTACATTGTTCACTGTAGGGCATTGTTTCATTGTGCTGTATTTAATGCTGGGCTCTGTTTAATTTTACCTTGTTCACTGTCGGGCACTGTTTCATTGTACCGTATTTAATGTCGGTCTCTGTTTAATTTTACCTTGTTCAGTGTAGGGCACTGTTTCATTGTCCCGTATTTAATGTCGGGCCCTGTTTAATTTTACATTATTCAGTGTAGGGCACTGTTTCATTGCACTGTCTTTAATGTCGGGCTCTGTTTAATTTTGCCTTGTTTACTGTAGGTCACTGTTTCATTGTACTGTATTTAATGCCGGGCTGTGTTTAATTTTACATTGTTCAGTGTAGGGCACTGATTCATTGTACCGTATTTAATGTCGGGCTGTGTTTAAGTTTACATTGTTCAGTGTAGGGCACTGTTTCACTGTACCGTATTTAATGTCGGGCTATGTTTAATTTTACCTTGTTCACTGTAGGTCACTGTTTCATTGCACCGTATTTAATGTCGTGCTGTGTTTAATTTTACATTGTTCAGTGTAGTGCACTGTTTCATTGTACTGTATTTAATGTCGGGCTGTGTTTAATTTTACATTGTTCACTGTAGGGCACTGTTTCATTGCACTGTATTTAATGTCGGTCTCTATTTAATTTTACCTTGTTCACTGTAGGGCACTGTTTCATTTTACTGTATTTAATGTCGGGCTGTGTTTAATTTTACATTGTTCAGTGAAGGGCACTGATTCATTGTACCGTATTTAATGTCGGGCTCTGATTAATTTTACATTGTTCACTGTAGGGCACTGTTTCATTGTACCGTATTTAATGTCGGGCTCTGTTTTATTTTACATTGTTCA
Organism: Scyliorhinus torazame; assembly: GCF_047496885.1. NCBI lineage: Eukaryota > Metazoa > Chordata > Chondrichthyes > Carcharhiniformes > Scyliorhinidae > Scyliorhinus > Scyliorhinus torazame. The sequence goes on from NW_027307830.1 coordinate 42,474, forward strand.
CATTAGGGCCCTGTTTCATTGTACTGTATTTAATGTCGGGCTCTGTTTAATTTTACGTTGTTCACTGTAGGGCACTGATTCATTGTACCGTATTTAATGTCGGGCTGTGTTTAATTTTACATTGTTCACTGTAGGGCACTGTTTCATTGTACCGTATTTAATGTCGGGCTCTGTTTAATTTTACCTTGTTCAGTGTAGGGCACTGTTTCATTGTACCGTATTTAATGTCGGGCTCTGTTTAATTTTACCTTGTTCAGTGTAGGGCACTGTTTCATTGTACCGTACTTACTGTCGGGCTGTGTTTAATTGTACATTGTTCACTGTAGGGCACTGTTTCATTGTACCGTATTTAATGTCGGGCTGTGTTTAATTGTACATTGTTCACTGTAGGGCACTGTTTCATTGTACTGTATTTAATGTCGGGCTCTGTTTAATTTTACCTTGTTCAGTGTAGGGCACTGTTTCATTGTACCGTATTTAATGTCGGGCTCTGTTTAATTTTACCTTGTTCAGTGTAGGGCACTGTTTCACTGTACCGTATTTACTGTCGGGTTGTGTTTAAATGTACATTGTTCACTGAAGGGCACTGTTTCATTGTACCGTATTTAATGTCGGGCTGTGTTTAATTGTACATTGTTCACTGTAGGGCACTGTTTCATTGTACTGTATTTAATGTCGGGCTCTGTTTAATTTTACCTTGTTCAGTGTAGGGCACTGTTTCATTGTACCGTATTTAATGTCGGGGGTGTTTAATTTTACATTGTTCAGTGTAGGGCACTGTTTCATTGTACCGTATTTAATGTCGGGCTGTGTTTAATTTTACCTTGTTCAGTGTAGGGCACTGTTTCATATTACCGTATTTAATGTCGGGCTCTGTTTAATTTTACATTGTTGCTGGTAGGGCACTGTTTCATTGTCCCGTATTTAATGTCGGGCTCTGTTTAATTTTACATTATTCAGTGTAGGGCACTGTTTCATTGTACTGTCTTTAATATCGGGCTCTGTTTAATTTTGCCTTGTTTACTGTAGGTCACTGTTTCATTGTCCTGTATTTAATGCCGGGCTGTGTTTAATTTTACATTGTTCAGTGTAGGGCACTGATTCATTGTACCGTATTTAATGTCGGGCTGCGTTTAAGTTTACATTGTTCAGTGTAGGGTACTGTTTCATTGTACTGTATTTAATGTCGGGCTCTGTTTAATTTTGCCTTGTTTACTGTAGGTCACTGTTTCATTGTACTGTATTTAATGTCGGGCTGTGTTTAATTTTACCTTGTTCAGTGTAGGGCACTGTTTCATATTACCGTATTTAATGTCGGGCTGTGTTTAATTTTACCTTGTTCACTGTAGGACACTGTTTCATTGTACCGTATTTAATGTTGGGCTGTGTTTAATTGTACATTGTTCACTGTAGGGCACTGTTTCATTGTACCGTATTTAATGTTGGGCTGTGTTTAATTGTACATTGTTCACTGTAGGGCACTGTTTCATTGTACCGTATTTAATGTCGGGCTGTGTTTAAGTTTACATTGTTCAGTGTAGGGCACTGATTCATTGTACTGTATTTAAAGTCGGGCTGTGTTTAATTTTACATTGTTCAGTGTAGGGCACTGTTTCACTGTACCGTATTTAATGTCGGGCTATGTTTAATTTTACATTGTTCACTGTAGGTCACTGTTTCATTGTACTGTACTTAATGTCGGGCGCTGTTTAATTTTACGTTGTTGCTTGTAGGGCACTGTTTCATTGTACCGTATTCAATGTCGGGCTCTGTTTAATTTTACCTTGTTCACTGTAGGTCACTGTTTCATTGCACCGTATTTAATGTCGGGCTGTGTTTAATTTTACATTGTTCAGTGTAGTGCACTGTTTCATTCTACCGTATTTAATGTTGGGCTCTGTTTAATTTTACATTGTAGCTTGTAGGGCACTGTTTCATTGTACCGTATTTAATGTCGGGTTGTGTTTAATTTTACATTTTTCACTGTAGGGCACTGTTTCATTGTGCTGTATTTAATGTCGGGCTCTGTTTAATTTTACCTCATTGTTTGTCGGGCACTGTTTCATTGTACTGTATTTAATGTCGGGCTCTGTTGAATTTTACCTTGTTCACTGTAGGGCACTGTTTCATTGTACCGTATTTAATGTCGGGCTCTGTTTAATTTTACCTTGTTCAGTGTAGGGCACTGTTTCATTGTACCGTATTTAATGTCGGGCTATGTTTAATTTTACGTTGTTCAGTGTAGGGCACTGTTTCATTGTACCGTATTTAATGTCGGGCTGCGTTTAATTTTACCTTGTTCACTGTCGGCACTCTTTCATTGTACCGTATTTAATGTCGGGCTGTGTTTAATTTTACCTTGCTCAGTGGAGGGCACTGTTACATTGTACTGTATTTAATGTCGTGCTCTGTTTAATTTTACATTGTTCACTGTAGGGCACTGTTTCATTGTACCGTATTTAATGTCGGGATATGTTTAATTTTACATTGTTCACTGTAGGTCACTGTTTCATTGTACTGTATTTAATGTCGGGCTGTGTTTAATTTTACCTTGCTCAGTGGAGGGCACGGTTACATTGAACTTTATTTAATGTCGTGCTCTGTTTAATTTTACATTGTTCACTGTAGGGCACTGTTTCATTGTACCGTATTTAATGTCGGGCTATGTTTAATTTTACATTGTTCACTGTAGGTCACTGTTTCATTGTACTGTATTTAATGTCGGGCTGTGTTTAATTTTATATTCTTCACTGCAGGGCATTGTTTCATTGTGCTGTATTTAATGTTGGGCTCTGTTTAATTTTACCTTGTTCACTGTCGGGCACTGTTTCGTTGTCCTGTATTTAATGTCGGGCTCTGTTTAATGTTACATTTTTCAGCCTAGGGCACTGTTTCATTGTACTGTATTTAATGTCTGGCTCTGTTTAATTTTGCCTTGTTTACTGTAGGTCACTGTTTCAGTGTACTGTATTTAATGTCGGGCTCTGTTTCATTGTACCTTATTTAATGTCTGGCTGTGTTTAATTTTACCTTGTTCAGTGTAGGGCACTGTTTCATATTACCGTATTTAATGTCGGGCTGTGTTTAATTGTACATTGTTCACTGTCGGACACTGTTTCATTGTACCGTATTTAATGTTGGGCTGTGTTTAATTGTACATTGTTCACTGTAGGGCACTGTTTCATTGTACCGTATTTAATGTTGGGCTGTGTTTAATTGTACATTGTTCACTGTAGGGCACTGTTTCATTGTACCGTATTTAATGTCGGGCTGTGTTTAAGTTTATATTGTTCAGTGTAGGGCACTGTTTCATTGTACTGTACTTAATGTCGGGCTCTGTTTAATTTTACCTTGTTCACTGTAGGTCATTGTTTCATTGCACCGTATTTAATGTCGGGCTGTGTTTAATTTTACATTGTTCAGTGTAGTGCACTGTTTCATTGTACTGTATTTAATGTCGGGCTGTGTTTAATTTTACCTTGTAGCTTGTAGGTCACTGTTTCATTGTACCGTATTTAATGTCGGGCTGTGTTTAATTTTACATTTTTCACTCTAGGGCACTGTTTCATTGTGCTGTATTTAATGTCGGGCTCTGTTTAATTTTACCTCATTGCTTGTAGGGCACTGTTTCATTGTACTGTATTTAATGTCGGGCTCTGTTGAATTTTACCTTGTTCACTGTAGGGCACTGTTTCATTGTACCGTATTTAATGTCGGGCTCTGTTTAATTTTACCTTGTTCAGTGTAGGGCACTGTTTCATTGTACCGTATTTAATGACGGGCTCTGTTTAATTTTACCTTGTTCAGTGTAGGGCACTGTTTCATTGTACCGTATTTACTGTCGGGCTGTATTTAATTGTACATTGTTCACTGTAGGGCACTGTTTCATTGTACCGTATTTAATATCGGGCTGTGTTTAATTGTACATTGTTCACTGTAGGGCACTGTTTCATTGTACTGTATTTAATGTCGGGCTCTGTTTAATTTTACCTTGTTCAGTGGAGGGCACTGTTTCATTGTACCGCATTTAATATCGGGCTGTGTTTAATTTTACATTGTTCAGTGTAGGGCACTGTTTCATTGTACCGTATTTAATGTCGGGCTGTGTTTAATTTTACCTTGTTCAGTGTAGGGCACTCTTTCATATTACCGTATTTAATGACGGGGTGTGTTTAATTGTACATTGTTCACTGTCGGACACTGTTTCATTGTACCGTATTTAATGTTGGGCTGTGTTTAATTGTACATTGTTCACTGTAGGGCACTGTTTCATTGTACCGTATTTAATGTTGGGCTGTGTTTAATTGTACATTGTTCACTGTCGGGCACTGTTTCATTGTACCGTATTTAATGTCGGGCTGTGTTTAAGTTTACATTGTTCAGTGTAGGGCACTGATTCATTGTACTGTATTTAATGTCGGGCTGTGTTTAATTTTACATTGTTCAGTGTAGGGCACTGTTTCACTGTACCGTATGTAATGTCGGGCTAGATTTAATTTTACATTGTTCACTGTAGGTCACTGTTTCATTGTACTGTATTTAATGTCGGGCTGTGTTTAATTGTACATTGTTGCTTGTAGGGCACTGTTTCATTGTACCGTATTTAATGTCGAGCTCTGTTTAATTTTACATTGTAGCTTGTCGGGCACTGTTTCATTGTACTGTATTTAATGTCGGGCTCTGTTTAATTTTACATTGTTCAGTGTAGGGCACTGTTTCATTGTACTGTATTTAACGTCGGGCTCTGTTTAATTTTGCCTTGTTGCTTGTAGGGCACTGTTTCATTGTACCGTATTTAATGTCGGGCTCTGTTTAATTTTACATTGTTCACTGTAGGGCACTGTTTCATTGTGCTGTATTTAATGTCGGGCTCTGTTTAATTTTACCTCGTTGCTTGTAGGGCACTGTTTCATTGTACTGTATTTAATGTCGGGCTCTGTTTAATTTTACCTTGTTCACTGTAGGGCACTGTTTCATTGTACTGTATTTAATGTCCGGCTCTGTTTAATTTTACCTTGTTCACTGTAGGGCACTGTTTCATTGTACTGTATTTAATGTCGGGCTGTGTTTAATTTTATATTCTTCACTGCAGGGCATTGTTTCATTGTGCTGTATTTAATGTTGGGCTCTGTTTAATTTTACCTTGTTCACTGTCGGGCACTGTTTCGTTGTCCTGTATTTAATGTCGGGCTCTGTTTAATGTTACATTTTTCAGCCTAGGGCACTGTTTCATTGTACTGTATTTAATGTCGGGCTCTGTTTAATTTTGCCTTGTTTACTGTAGGTCACTGTTTCAGTGTACTGTATTTAATGTCGGGCTCTGTTTCATTGTACCTTATTTAATGTCGGGCTGTGTTTAATTTTACCTTGTTCAGTGTAGGGCACTGTTTCATATTACCGTATTTAATGTCGGGCTGTGTTTAATTGTACATTGTTCACTGTAGGACACTGTTTCATTGTACCGTATTTAATGTTGGGCTGTGTTTAATTGTACATTGTTCACTGTAGGGCACTGTTTCATTGTACCGTATTTAATGTTGGGCTGTGTTTAATTGTACATTGTTCACTGTAGGGCACTGTTTCATTGTACCGTATTTAATGTCGGGCTGTGTTTAAGTTTATATTGTTCAGTGTAGGGCACTGTTTCATTGTACTGTACTTAATGTCGGGCTCTGTTTAATTTTACCTTGTTCACTGTAGGTCACTGTTTCATTGCACCGTATTTAATGTCGGGCTGTGTTTAATTTTACATTGTTCAGTGTAGTGCACTGTTTCATTGTACTGTATTTAATGTCGGGCTGTGTTTAATTTTACCTTGTAGCTTGTAGGGCACTGTTTCATTGTACCGTATTTAATGTCGGGCTGTGTTTAGTTTTACATTTTTCACTGTAGGGCACTGTTTCATTGTGCTGTATTTAATGTCGGGCTCTGTTTAATTTTACCTCATTGCTTGTAGGGCACTGTTTCATTGTACTGTATTTAATGTCGGGCTCTGTTGAATTTTACCTTGTTCACTGTAGGGCACTGTTTCATTGTACCGTATTTAATGTCGGGCTCTGTTTAATTTTACCTTGTTCAGTGTAGGGCACTGTTTCATTGTACCGTATTTAATGACGGGCTCTGTTTAATTTTACCTTGTTCAGTGTAGGGCACTGTTTCATTGTACCGTATTTACTGTCGGGCTGTATTTAATTGTACATTGTTCACTGTAGGGCACTGTTTCATTGTACCGTATTTAATGTCGGGCTGTGTTTAATTGTACATTGTTCACTGTAGGGCACTGTTTCATTGTACTGTATTTAATGTCGGGCTCTGTTTAATTTTACCTTGTTCAGTGGAGGGCACTGTTTCATTGTACCGCATTTAATATCGGGCTGTGTTTAATTTTACATTGTTCAGTGTAGGGCACTGTTTCATTGTACCGTATTTAATGTCGGGCTGTGTTTAATTTTACCTTGTTCAGTGTAGGGCACTCTTTCATATTACCGTATTTAATGACGGGGTGTGTTTAATTGTACATTGTTCACTGTCGGGCACTGTTTCATTGTACCGTATTTAATGTCGGGCTGTGTTTAAGTTTACATTGTTCAGTGTAGGGCACTGATTCATTGTACTGTATTTAATGTCGGGCTGTGTTTAATTTTACATTGTTCAGTGTAGGGCACTGTTTCACTGTACCGTATGTAATGTCGGGCTAGATTTAATTTTACATTGTTCACTGTAGGTCACTGTTTCATTGTACTGTATTTAATGTCGGGCTGTGTTTAATTGTACATTGTTGCTTGTAGGGCACTCTTTCATTGTACCGTATTTAATGTCGAGCTCTGTTTAATTTTACATTGTAGCTTGTCGGGCACTGTTTCATTGTACTGTATTTAATGTCGGGCTCTGTTTAATTTTACATTGTTCAGTGTAGGGCACTGTTTCATTGTACTGTATTTAATGTCGGGCTCTGTTTAATTTTACCTTGTTGCTTGTAGGGCACTGTTTCATTGTACCGTATTTAATGTCGGGCTCTGTTTAATTTTACATTGTTCACTGTAGGGCACTGTTTCATTGTGCTGTATTTAATGTCGGGCTCTGTTTAATTTTACCTCGTTGCTTGTAGGGCACTGTTTCATTGTACTGTATTTAATGTCGGGCTCTGTTTAATTTTACCTTGTTCACTGTAGGGCACTGTTTCATTGTACTGTATTTAATGTCCGGCTCTGTTTAATTTTACCTTGTTCACTGTAGGGCACTGTTTCATTGTACTGTATTTAATGTCCGGCTCTGTTTAATTTTACCTTGTTATCTGTAGGGCACTGTTTCATTTTACTGTATTTAATTTCGGGCTGTGTTTAATTTTACATTGTTCACTGTAGGGCACTGTTTCATTGTACTGTATTTAATGTCCGGCTCTGTTTAATTTTACCTTGTTCACTGTAGGGCACTGTTTCATTGTACCGTATTTAATGTCGGGCTCTGTTTAATTTTACATTGTTCACTGCAGGGCACTGTTTCACTGTACCGTATTTAATGTCGGGCTCTGTTTAATTTTACATTGTTGCTGGTAGGGCTCTGATTCATTGCACCGTATTTAATGTCGGGCTGTGTTTAATTTTACATTGTTCACTGTAGGGCACTGTTTCATTGTACCGTATTTAATGTCGGGCTCTGTTTTATTTTACATTGTTCACTGTAGGGCACTGTTTCATTGTACCGTATTTAATGTCGGGCTGTGTTTAATTGTACATTGTTCACTGTAGGGCACTGTTTCATTGTACTGTATTTAATGTCGGGCTCTGTTTAATTTTACATTGTTCAGTGTAGGACACTGTTTTATATTACCGTATTTAATGTTGGGCTGTGTTTAATTGTACATTGTTCACTGTAGGGCACTGTTTCATTGTACCGTATTTAATGTTGGGCTGTGTGTAATTGTACATTGTTCACTGTAGGGCACTGTTTCATTGTACCGTATTTAATGTCGGGCTGTGTTTAAGTTTACATTGTTCAGTGTAGGGCACTGATTCATTGTACTGTATTTAATGTCGGGCTGTGTTTAATTTTACATTGTTCAGTGTAGGGCACTGTTTCACTGCACGGTATTTAATGTCGGGCTATGTTTAATTTTACACTGTTCACTGTAGGTCACTGTTTCATTGTACTGTATTTAATGTCGGGCTGTGTTTAATTTTACATTCTTCACTGCAGGGCATTGTTTCATTGTGCTGTATTTAATGTTGGGCTCTGTTTTATTTTACCTTGTTCACTGTCGGGCACTGTTTCGTTGTCCTGTATTTAATGTCGGGCTCTGTTTAATGTTACATTGTTCAGTGTAGGGCACTGTTTCATTGTACTGTATTTAATGTCGGGCTCTGTTTAATTTTGCCTTGTTTACTGTAGGTCACTGTTTCAGTGTACTGTATTTAATGTCGGGCTCTGTTTCATTGTACCGTATTTAATGTCTGGCTGTGTTTAATTTCACCTTGTTCAGTGTAGTGCACTGTTTCATATTACCGTATTTAATGTCGGGCTGTGTTTAATTGTACATTGTTCACTGTAGGACACTGTTTCATTGTACCGTATTTAATGTTGGGCTGTGTTTAATTGTACATAGTTCACTGTAGGGCACTGTTTCATTGTACCGTATTTAATGTTGGGCTGTGTTTAATTGTACATTGTTCACTGTAGGGCACTGTTTCATTGTACCGTATTTAATGTCGGGCTGTGTTTAAGTTTACATTGTTCAGTGTAGGGCACTGATTCATTGTACTGTATTTAAAGTCGGGCTGTGTTTAATTTTACATTGTTCAGTGTAGGGCACTGTTTCACTGTACCGTATTTAATGTCGGGCTATGTTTAATTTTACATTGTTCACTGTAGGTCACTGTTTTATTGTACTGTACTTAATGTCGGGCGCTGTTTAATTTTACCTTGTTGCTTGTAGGGCACTGTTTCATTGTACCGTATTTAATGTCGGGCTCTGTTTAATTTTACCTCGTTGCTTGTAGGGCACTGTTTCATTGTACTGTATTTAATGTCGGGCTCTGTTAAATTTTACCTTGTTCACTGTAGGGCACTGTTTCATTGTACCGTATTTAATGTCGGGCTCTGTTTAATTTTATCTTGTTCAGTGTAGGGCACTGTTTCATTGTACCGTATTTAATGACGGGCTCTGTTTAATTTTACCTTGTTCAGTGTAGGGCACTGTTTCATTGTACCGTATTTACTGTCGGGCCGTGTTTAATTGTACATTGTTCACTGTAGGGCACTGTTTCATTGTACCGTATTTAATGTCGGGCTCTGTTTAATTTTACCTTGTTCACTGTAGGTCACTGTTTCATTGCACCGTATTTAATGTCGGGCTGTGTTTAATTTTACATTGTTCAGTGTAGTGCACTGTTTCATTGTACTGTATTTAATGTCGGGCTGTGTTTAATTTTACATTGTAGCTTGTAGGGCACTGTTTCATTGTACCGTATTTAATGTCGGGCTGTGTTTAATTTTACATTTTTCACTGTCGGGCACTGTTTCATTGTGCTGTATTTAATGTCGGGCTCTGTTTAATTTTACCTCATTGCTTGTAGGGCACTGTTTCATTGTAATGTATTTAATGTCGGGCTCTGTTGAATTTTACCTTGTTCACTGAAGGGCACTGTTTCATTGTACCGTATTTAATGTCGGGCTCTGTTTAATTTTACCTTGTTCAGTGTAGGGCACTGTTTCATTGTACCGTATTTAATGACGGGCTCTGTTTAATTTTACCTTGTTCAGTGTAGGGCACTGTTTCATTGTACCGTATTTACTGTCGGGCTGTATTTAATTGTACATTGTTCACTGTAGGGCACTGTTTCATTGTACCGTATTTAATGTCGGGCTGTGTTTAATTGCACATTGTTCACTGTAGGGCACTGTTTCATTGTACTGTATTTAATGTCGGGCTCTGTTTAATTTTACCTTGTTCAGTGGAGGGCACTCTTTCCTTGCACCGCATTTAATATCGGGCTGTGTTTAATTTTACATTGTTCAGTGTAGGGCACTGTTTCATTGTACCGTATTTAATGTCGGGCTGTGTTTAATTTTACCTTGTTCAGTGTAGGGCACTCTTTCATATTACCGTATTTAATGACGGGGTGTGTTTAATTGTACATTGTTCACTGTAGGACACTGTTTCATTGTACCGTATTTAATGTTGGGCTGTGTTTAATTGTACATTGTTCACTGTAGGGCACTGTTTCATTGTACCGTATTTAATGTTGGGCTGTGTTTAATTGTACATTGTTCACTGTAGGGCACTGTTTCATTGTACCGTATTTAATGTTGGGCTGTGTTTAATTGTACATTGTTCACTGTCGGGCACTGTTTCATTGTACCGTATTTAATGTCGGGCTGTGTTTAAGTTTACATTGTTCAGTGTAGGGCACTGATTCATTGTACTGTATTTAATGTCGGGCTGTGTTTAATTTTACATTGTTCAGTGTAGGGCACTGTTTCACTGTACCGTATGTAATGTCGGGCTAGATTTAATTTTACATTGTTCACTGTAGGTCACTGTTTCATTGTACTGTATTTAATGTCGGGCTGTGTTTAATTGTACATTGTTGCTTGTAGGGCACTGTTTCATTGTACCGTATTTAATGTCGAGCTCTGTTTAATTTTACATTGTAGCTTGTCGGGCACTGTTTCATTGTACTGTATTTAATGTCGGGCTCTGTTTAATTTTACATTGTTCAGTGTAGGGCACTGTTTCATTGTACTGTATTTAATGTCGGGCTCTGTTTAATTTTACCTTGTTGCTTGTAGGGCACTGTTTCATTGTACCGTATTTAATGTCGGGCTCTGTTTAATTTTACATTGTTCACTGTAGGGCACTGTTTCATTGTGCTGTATTTAATGTCGGGCTCTGTTTAATTTTACCTCGTTGCTTGTAGGGCACTGTTTCATTGTACTGTATTTAATGTCGGGCTCTGTTTAATTTTACCTTGTTCACTGTAGGGCACTGTTTCATTGTACTGTATTTAATGTCCGGCTCTGTTTAATTTTACCTTGTTCACTGTAGGGCACTGTTTCATTTTACTGTATTTAATTTCGGGCTGTGTTTAATTTTACATTGTTCAGTGTAGGGCACTGATTTATTGTACCGTATTTAATGTCGGGCTCTGTTTAATTTTACATTGTTCACTGCAGGGCACTGTTTCACTGTACCGTATTTAATGTCGGGCTCTGTTTAATTTTACATTGTTGCTGGTAGGGCTCTGATTCATTGCACCGTATTTAATGTCGGGCTGTGTTTAATTTTACATTGTTCACTGTAGGGCACTGTTTCATTGTACCGTATTTAATGTCGGGCTCTGTTTTATTTTACATTGTTCACATTAGGGCACTGTTTCATTGTACCGTATTTAATGTCGGGCTCTGTTTAATTTTACCTTGTTCAGTGTAGGGCACTGTTTCATTGTACCGTATTTACTGTCGGGCTGTGTTTAATTGTACATTGTTCAGTGTAGGGCACTGTTTCATTGTACCGTATTTAATGTCGGGCTCTGTTTAATTTTACATTGTTGCTGGTAGGGCTCTGATTCATTGCACCGTATTTAATGTCGGGCTGTGTTTAATTTTACATTGTTCACTGTAGGGCACTGTTTCATTGTACCGTATTTAATGTCGGGCTCTGTTTTATTTTACATTGTTCACATTAGGGCACTGTTTCATTGTACCGTATTTAATGTCGGGCTCTGTTTAATTTTACCTTGTTCAGTGTAGGGCACTGTTTCATTGTACCGTATTTACTGTCGGGCTGTGTTTAATTGTACATTGTTCACTGTAGGGCACTGTTTCATTGTACCGTATTTAATGTCGGGCTGTGTTTAATTGTACATTGTTCACTGTAGGGCACTGTTTCATTGTACTGTATTTAATGTCGGGCTCTGTTTAATTTTACATTGTTCAGTGTAGGACACTGTTTTATATTACCGTATTTAATGTTGGGCTGTGTTTAATTGTACATTGTTCACTGTAGGGCACTGTTTCATTGTACCGTATTTAATGTTGGGCTGTGTGTAATTGTACATTGTTCACTGTAGGGCACTGTTTCATTGTATCGTATTTAATGTCGGGCTGTGTTTAAGTTTACATTGTTCAGTGTAGGGCACTGATTCATTGTACTGTATTTAATGTCGGGCTGTGTTTAATTTTACATTGTTCAGTGTAGGGCACTGTTTCACTGCACGGTATTTAATGTCGGGCTATGTTTAATTTTACACTGTTCACTGTAGGTCACTGTTTCATTGTACTGTATTTAATGTCGGGCTGTGTTTAATTTTACATTCTTCACTGCAGGGCATTGTTTCATTGTGCTGTATTTAATGTTGGGCTCTGTTTTATTTTACCTTGTTCACTGTCGGGCACTGTTTCGTTGTCCTGTATTTAATGTCGGGCTCTGTTTAATGTTACATTGTTCAGTGTAGGGCACTGTTTCATTGTACTGTATTTAATGTCGGGCTCTGTTTAATTTTGCCTTGTTTACTGTAGGTCACTGTTTCAGTGTACTGTATTTAATGTCGGGCTCTGTTTCATTGTACCGTATTTAATGTCTGGCTGTGTTTAATTTCACCTTGTTCAGTGTAGTGCACTGTTTCATATTACCGTATTTAATGTCGGGCTGTGTTTAATTGTACATTGTTCACTGTAGGACACTGTTTCATTGTACCGTATTTAATGTTGGGCTGTGTTTAATTGTACATAGTTCACTGTAGGGCACTGTTTCATTGTACCGTATTTAATGTTGGGCTGTGTTTAATTGTACATTGTTCACTGTAAGGCACTGTTTCATTGTACCGTATTTAATGTCGGGCTGTGTTTAAGTTTACATTGTTCAGTGTAGGGCACTGATTCATTGTACTGTATTTAAAGTCGGGCTGTGTTTAATTTTACATTGTTCAGTGTAGGGCACTGTTTCACTGTACCGTATTTAATGTCGGGCTATGTTTAATTTTACATTGTTCACTGTAGGTCACTGTTTTATTGTACTGTACTTAATGTCGGGCGCTGTTTAATTTTACCTTGTTGCTTGTAGGGCACTGTTTCATTGTACCGTATTTAATGTCGGGCTCTGTTTAATTTTACATTTTTCACTGTAGGGCACTGTTTCATTGTACTGTATTTAATGTCGGGCTCTGTTTAATTTTACCTCGTTGCTTGTAGGGCACTGTTTCATTGTACTGTATTTAATGTCGGGCTCTGTTAAATTTTACCTTGTTCACTGTAGGGCACTGTTTCATTGTACCGTATTTAATGTCGGGCTCTGTTTAATTTTATCTTGTTCAGTGTAGGGCACTGTTTCATTGTACCGTATTTAATGACGGGCTCTGTTTAATTTTACCTTGTTCAGTGTCGGGCACTGTTTCATTGTACCGTATTTACTGTCGGGCCGTGTTTAATTGTACATTGTTCACTGTAGGGCACTGTTTAATTGTACCGTATTTAATGTCGGGCTGTGTTTAATTGTACATTGTTGCTTGTAGGGCACTGTTTCATTGTACCGTATTTAATGTCGGGCTCTGTTTAATTTTACCTTGTTCACTGTAGGTCACTGTTTCATTGCACCGTATTTAATGTCGGGCTGTGTTTAATTTTACATTGTAGCTTGTAGGGCACTGTTTCATTGTACTGTATTTAATGTCGGGCTCTGTTTAATTTTACATCGTTCACTGTAGGGCACTGTTTCATTGCACTGTATTTAATGTCGGGCTCTGTTTAATTTTACCTTGTTGCTTGTAGGGCACTGTTTCATTGTACCGTATTTAATGTCGGGCTCTGTTTAATTTTACATTGTTCACTGTAGGGCACTGTTTCATTGTACCGTATTTAATGTCGGGATATGTTTAATTTTACATTGTTCACTGTAGGTCACTGTTTCATTGTACTGTATTTAATGTCGGGCTGTGTTTAATTTTACCTTGCTCAGTGGAGGGCACGGTTACATTGAACTTTATTTAATGTCGTGCTCTGTTTAATTTTACATTGTTCACTGTAGGGCACTGTTTCATTGTACCGTATTTAATGTCGGGCTATGTTTAATTTTACATTGTTCACTGTAGGTCACTGTTTCATTGTACTGTATTTAATGTCGGGCTGTGTTTAATTTTATATTCTTCACTGCAGGGCATTGTTTCATTGTGCTGTATTTAATGTTGGGCTCTGTTTAATTTTACCTTGTTCACTGTCGGGCACTGTTTCGTTGTCCTGTATTTAATGTCGGGCTCTGTTTAATGTTACATTTTTCAGCCTAGGGCACTGTTTCATTGTACTGTATTTAATGTCGGGCTCTGTTTAATTTTGCCTTGTTTACTGTAGGTCACTGTTTCAGTGTACTGTATTTAATGTCGGGCTCTGTTTCATTGTACCTTATTTAATGTCTGGCTGTGTTTAATTTTACCTTGTTCAGTGTAGGGCACTGTTTCATATTACCGTATTTAATGTCGGGCTGTGTTTAATTGTACATTGTTCACTGTAGGACACTGTTTCATTGTACCGTATTTAATGTTGGGCTGTGTTTAATTGTACATTGTTCACTGTAGGGCACTGTTTCATTGTACCGTATTTAATGTTGGGCTGTGTTTAATTGTACATTGTTCACTGTAGGGCACTGTTTCATTGTACCGTATTTAATGTCGGGCTGTGTTTAAGTTTATATTGTTCAGTGTAGGGCACTGTTTCATTGTACTTTACTTAATGTCGGGCTCTGTTTAATTTTACCTTGTTCACTGTAGGTCACTGTTTCATTGCACCGTATTTAATGTCGGGCTGTGTTTAATTTTACATTGTTCAGTGTAGTGCACTGTTTCATTGTACTGTATTTAATGTCGGGCTGTGTTTAATTTTACCTTGTAGCTTGTAGGGCACTGTTTCATTGTACCGTATTTAATGTCGGGCTGTGTTTAATTTTACATTTTTCACTCTAGGGCACTGTTTCATTGTGCTGTATTTAATGTCGGGCTCTGTTTAATTTTACCTCATTGCTTGTAGGGCACTGTTTCATTGTACTGTATTTAATGTCGGGCTCTGTTGAATTTTACCTTGTTCACTGTAGGGCACTGTTTCATTGTACCGTATTTAATGTCGGGCTCTGTTTAATTTTACCTTGTTCAGTGTAGGGCACTGTTTCATTGTACCGTATTTAATGACGGGCTCTGTTTAATTTTACCTTGTTCAGTGTAGGGCACTGTTTCATTGTACCGTATTTACTGTCGGGCTGTATTTAATTGTACATTGTTCACTGTAGGGCACTGTTTCATTGTACCGTATTTAATGTCGGGCTGTGTTTAATTGTACATTGTTCACTGTAGGGCACTGTTTCATTGTACTGTATTTAATGTCGGGCTCTGTTTAATTTTACCTTGTTCAGTGGAGGGCACTGTTTCATTGTACCGCATTTAATATCGGGCTGTGTTTAATTTTACATTGTTCAGTGTAGGGCACTGTTTCATTGTACCGTATTTAATGTCGGGCTGTGTTTAATTTTACCTTGTTCAGTGTAGGGCACTCTTTCATATTACCGTATTTAATGACGGGGTGTGTTTAATTGTACATTGTTCACTGTAGGACACTGTTTCATTGTACCGTATTTAATGTTGGGCTGTGTTTAATTGTACATTGTTCACTGTAGGGCACTGTTTCATTGTACCGTATTTAATGTTGGGCTGTGTTTAATTGTACATTGTTCACTGTCGGGCACTGTTTCATTGTACCGTATTTAATGTCGGGCTGTGTTTAAGTTTACATTGTTCAGTGTAGGGCACTGATTCATTGTACTGTATTTAATGTCGGGCTGTGTTTAATTTTACATTGTTCAGTGTAGGGCACTGTTTCACTGTACCGTATGTAATGTCGGGCTAGATTTAATTTTACATTGTTCACTGTAGGTCACTGTTTCATTGTACTGTATTTAATGTCGGGCTGTGTTTAATTGTACATTGTTGCTTGTAGGGCACTGTTTCATTGTACCGTATTTAATGTCGAGCTCTGTTAAATTTTACATTGTAGCTTGTCGGGCACTGTTTCATTGTACTGTATTTAATGTCGGGCTCTGTTTAATTTTACATTGTTCAGTGTAGGGCACTGTTTCATTGTACTGTATTTAATGTCGGGCTCTGTTTAATTTTACCTTGTTGCTTGTAGGGCACTGTTTCATTGTACCGTATTTAATGTCGGGCTCTGTTTAATTTTACATTGTTCACTGTAGGGCACTGTTTCATTGTGCTGTATTTAATGTCGGGCTCTGTTTAATTTTACCTCGTTGCTTGTAGGGCACTGTTTCATTGTACTGTATTTAATGTCGGGCTCTGTTTAATTTTACCTTGTTCACTGTAGGGCACTGTTTCATTGTACTGTATTTAATGTCCGGCTCTGTTTAATTTTACCTTGTTCACTGTAGGGCACTGTTTCATTGTACTGTATTTAATGTCGGGCTGTGTTTAATTTTATATTCTTCACTGCAGGGCATTGTTTCATTGTGCTGTATTTAATGTTGGGCTCTGTTTAATTTTACCTTGTTCACTGTCGGGCACTGTTTCGTTGTCCTGTATTTAATGTCGGGCTCTGTTTAATGTTACATTTTTCAGCCTAGGGCACTGTTTCATTGTACTGTATTTAATGTCGGGCTCTGTTTAATTTTGCCTTGTTTACTGTAGGGCACTGTTTCATTGTACCGTATTTAATGTTGGGTTGTGTTTAATTGTACATTGTTCACTGTAGGGCACTGTTTCATTGTACCGTATTTAATGTTGGGTTGTGTTTAATTGTACATTGTTCACTGTAGGGCACTGTTTCATTGTACCGTATTTAATGTCGGGATATGTTTAATTTTACATTGTTCACTGTAGGTCACTGTTTCATTGTACTGTATTTAATGTCGGGCTGTGTTTAATTTTACCTTGCTCAGTGGAGGGCACGGTTACATTGAACTTTATTTAATGTCGTGCTCTGTTTAATTTTACATTGTTCACTGTAGGGCACTGTTTCATTGTACCGTATTTAATGTTGGGCTGTGTTTAATTGTACATTGTTCACTGTAGGGCACTGTTTCATTGTACCGTATTTAATGTTGGGTTGTGTTTAATTGTACATTGTTCACTGTAGGGCACTGTTTCATTGTACCGTATTTAATGTCGGGCTGTGTTTAAGTTTATATTGTTCAGTGTAGGGCACTGTTTCATTGTACTGTACTTAATGTCGGGCTCTGTTTAATTTTACCTTGTTCACTGTAGGTCACTGTTTCATTGCACCGTATTTAATGTCGGGCTGTGTTTAATTTTACATTGTTCAGTGTAGTGCACTGTTTCATTGTACTGTATTTAATGTCGGGCTGTGTTTAATTTTACCTTGTAGCTTGTAGGGCACTGTTTCATTGTACCGTATTTAATGTCGGGCTGTGTTTAGTTTTACATTTTTCACTGTAGGGCACTGTTTCATTGTGCTGTATTTAATGTCGGGCTCTGTTTAATTTTACCTCATTGCTTGTAGGGCACTGTTTCATTGAACTTTATTTAATGTCGTGCTCTGTTTAATTTTACATTGTTCACTGTAGGGCACTGTTTCATTGTACCGTATTTAATGTTGGGCTGTGTTTAATTTTACCTTGTTCACTGTAGGTCACTGTTTCATTGCACCGTATTTAATGTCGGGCTGTGTTTAATTTTACATTGTTCAGTGTAGTGCACTGTTTCATTGTACTGTATTTAATGTCGGGCTGTGTTTAATTTTACCTTGTAGCTTGTAGGGCACTGTTTCATTGTACCGTATTTAATGTCGGGCTGTGTTTAGTTTTACATTTTTCACTGTAGGGCACTGTTTCATTGTGCTGTATTTAATGTCGGGCTCTGTTTAATTTTACCTCATTGCTTGTAGGGCACTGTTTCATTGAACTTTATTTAATGTCGTGCTCTGTTTAATTTTACATTGTTCACTGTAGGGCACTGTTTCATTGTACCGTATTTAATGTTGGGCTGTGTTTAATTGTACATTGTTCACTGTAGGGCACTGTTTCATTGTACCGTATTTAATGTTGGGTTGTGTTTAATTGTACATTGTTCACTGTAGGGCACTGTTTCATTGTACCGTATTTAATGTCGGGCTGTGTTTAAGTTTATATTGTTCAGTGTAGGGCACTGTTTCATTGTACTGTACTTAATGTCGGGCTCTGTTTAATTTTACCTTGTTCACTGTAGGTCACTGTTTCATTGCACCGTATTTAATGTCGGGCTGTGTTTAATTTTACATTGTTCAGTGTAGTGCACTGTTTCATTGTACTGTATTTAATGTCGGGCTGTGTTTAATTTTACCTTGTAGCTTGTAGGGCACTGTTTCATTGTACCGTATTTAATGTCGGGCTGTGTTTAGTTTTACATTTTTCACTGTAGGGCACTGTTTCATTGTGCTGTATTTAATGTCGGGCTCTGTTTAATTTTACCTCATTGCTTGTAGGGCACTGTTTCATTGTACTGTATTTAATGTCGGGCTCTGTTGAATTTTACCTTGTTCACTGTAGGGCACTGTTTCATTGTACCGTATTTAATGTCGGGCTCTGTTTAATTTTACCTTGTTCAGTGTAGGGCACTGTTTCATTGTACCGTATTTAATGACGGGCTCTGTTTAATTTTACCTTGTTCAGTGTAGGGCACTGTTTCATTGTACCGTATTTACTGTCGGGCTGTATTTAATTGTACATTGTTCACTGTAGGGCACTGTTTCATTGTACCGTATTTAATGTCGGGCTGTGTTTAATTGTACATTGTTCACTGTAGGGCACTGTTTCATTGTACTGTATTTAATGTCGGGCTCTGTTTAATTTTACCTTGTTCAGTGGAGGGCACTGTTTCATTGTACCGCATTTAATATCGGGCTGTGTTTAATTTTACATTGTTCAGTGTAGGGCACTGTTTCATTGTACCGTATTTAATGTCGGGCTGTGTTTAATTTTACCTTGTTCAGTGTAGGGCACTCTTTCATATTACCGTATTTAATGACGGGGTGTGTTTAATTGTACATTGTTCACTGTCGGGCACTGTTTCATTGTACCGTATTTAATGTCGGGCTGTGTTTAAGTTTACATTGTTCAGTGTAGGGCACTGATTCATTGTACTGTATTTAATGTCGGGCTGTGTTTAATTTTACATTGTTCAGTGTAGGGCACTGTTTCACTGTACCGTATGTAATGTCGGGCTAGATTTAATTTTACATTGTTCACTGTAGGTCACTGTTTCATTGTACTGTATTTAATGTCGGGCTGTGTTTAATTGTACATTGTTGCTTGTAGGGCACTGTTTCATTGTACCGTATTTAATGTCGAGCTCTCTTTAATTTTACATTGTAGCTTGTCGGGCACTGTTTCATTGTACTGTATTTAATGTCGGGCTCTGTTTAATTTTACATTGTTCAGTGTAGGGCACTGTTTCATTGTACTGTATTTAATGTCGCGCTCTGTTTAATTTTACCTTGTTGCTTGTAGGGCACTGTTTCATTGTACCGTATTTAATGTCGGGCTCTGTTTAATTTTACATTGTTCACTGTAGGGCACTGTTTCATTGTGCTGTATTTAATGTCGGGCTCTGTTTAATTTTACCTCGTTGCTTGTAGGGCACTGTTTCATTGTACTGTATTTAATGTCGGGCTCTGTTTAATTTTACCTTGTTCACTGTAGGGCACTGTTTCATTGTACTGTATTTAATGTCCGGCTCTGTTTAATTTTACCTTGTTCACTGTAGGGCACTGTTTCATTGTACTGTATTTAATGTCCGGCTCTGTTTAATTTTACCTTGTTATCTGTAGGGCACTGTTTCATTTTACTGTATTTAATTTCGGGCTGTGTTTAATTTTACATTGTTCACTGTAGGGCACTGTTTCATTGTACTGTATTTAATGTCCGGCTCTGTTTAATTTTACCTTGTTCACTGTAGGGCACTGTTTCATTGTACCGTATTTAATGTCGGGCTCTGTTTAATTTTACATTGTTCACTGCAGGGCACTGTTTCACTGTACCGTATTTAATGTCGGGCTCTGTTTAATTTTACATTGTTGCTGGTAGGGCTCTGATTCATTGCACCGTATTTAATGTCGGGCTGTGTTTAATTTTACATTGTTCACTGTAGGGCACTGTTTCATTGTACCGTATTTAATGTCGGGCTCTGTTTTATTTTACATTGTTCACTGTAGGGCACTGTTTCATTTTACCGTATTTAATGTCGGGCTGTGTTTAATTGTACATTGTTCACTGTAGGGCACTGTTTCATTGTACTGTATTTAATGTCGGGCTCTGTTTAATTTTACATTGTTCAGTGTAGGACACTGTTTTATATTACCGTATTTAATGTTGGGCTGTGTTTAATTGTACATTGTTCACTGTAGGGCACTGTTTCATTGTACCGTATTTAATGTTGGGCTGTGTGTAATTGTACATTGTTCACTGTAGGGCACTGTTTCATTGTACCGTATTTAATGTCGGGCTGTGTTTAAGTTTACATTGTTCAGTGTAGGGCACTGATTCATTGTACTGTATTTAATGTCGGGCTGTGTTTAATTTTACATTGTTCAGTGTAGGGCACTGTTTCACTGTACCGTATGTAATGTCGGGCTAGATTTAATTTTACATTGTTCACTGTAGGTCACTGTTTCATTGTACTGTATTTAATGTCGGGCTGTGTTTAATTGTACATTGTTGCTTGTAGGGCACTGTTTCATTGTACCGTATTTAATGTCGAGCTCTGTTTAATTTTACATTGTAGCTTGTCGGGCACTGTTTCATTGTACTGTATTTAATGTCGGGCTCTGTTTAATTTTACATTGTTCAGTGTAGGGCACTGTTTCATTGTACTGTATTTAATGTCGCGCTCTGTTTAATTTTACCTTGTTGCTTGTAGGGCACTGTTTCATTGTACCGTATTTAATGTCGGGCTCTGTTTAATTTTACATTGTTCACTGTAGGGCACTGTTTCATTGTGCTGTATTTAATGTCGGGCTCTGTTTAATTTTACCTCGTTGCTTGTAGGGCACTGTTTCATTGTACTGTATTTAATGTCGGGCTCTGTTTAATTTTACCTTGTTCACTGTAGGGCACTGTTTCATTGTACTGTATTTAATGTCCGGCTCTGTTTAATTTTACCTTGTTCACTGTAGGGCACTGTTTCATTGTACTGTATTTAATGTCCGGCTCTGTTTAATTTTACCTTGTTATCTGTAGGGCACTGTTTCATTTTACTGTATTTAATTTCGGGCTGTGTTTAATTTTACATTGTTCACTGTAGGGCACTGTTTCATTGTACTGTATTTAATGTCCGGCTCTGTTTAATTTTACCTTGTTCACTGTAGGGCACTGTTTCATTGTACCGTATTTAATGTCGGGCTCTGTTTAATTTTACATTGTTCACTGCAGGGCACTGTTTCACTGTACCGTATTTAATGTCGGGCTCTGTTTAATTTTACATTGTTGCTGGTAGGGCTCTGATTCATTGCACCGTATTTAATGTCGGGCTGTGTTTAATTTTACATTGTTCACTGTAGGGCACTGTTTCATTGTACCGTATTTAATGTCGGGCTCTGTTTTATTTTACATTGTTCACTGTAGGGCACTGTTTCATTTTACCGTATTTAATGTCGGGCTGTGTTTAATTGTACATTGTTCACTGTAGGGCACTGTTTCATTGTACTGTATTTAATGTCGGGCTCTGTTTAATTTTACATTGTTCAGTGTAGGACACTGTTTTATATTACCGTATTTAATGTTGGGCTGTGTTTAATTGTACATTGTTCACTGTAGGGCACTGTTTCATTGTACCGCATTTAATGTTGGGCTGTGTGTAATTGTACATTGTTCACTGTAGGGCACTGTTTCATTGTACCGTATTTAATGTCGGGCTGTGTTTAAGTTTACATTGTTCAGTGTAGGGCACTGATTCATTGTACTGTATTTAATGTCGGGCTGTGTTTAATTTTACATTGTTCAGTGTAGGGCACTGTTTCACTGCACGGTATTTAATGTCGGGCTATGTTTAATTTTACACTGTTCACTGTAGGTCACTGTTTCATTGTACTGTATTTAATGTCGGGCTGTGTTTAATTTTACATTCTTCACTGCAGGGCATTGTTTCATTGTGCTGTATTTAATGTTGGGCTCTGTTTTATTTTACCTTGTTCACTGTCGGGCACTGTTTCGTTGTCCTGTATTTAATGTCGGGCTCTGTTTAATGTTACATTGTTCAGTGTAGGGCACTGTTTCATTGTACTGTATTTAATGTCGGGCTCTGTTTAATTTTGCCTTGTTTACTGTAGGTCACTGTTTCAGTGTACTGTATTTAATGTCGGGCTCTGTTTCATTGTACCGTATTTAATGTCTGGCTGTGTTTAATTTCACCTTGTTCAGTGTAGTGCACTGTTTCATATTACCGTATTTAATGTCGGGCTGTGTTTAATTGTACATTGTTCACTGTAGGACACTGTTTCATTGTACCGTATTTAATGTTGGGCTGTGTTTAATTGTACATAGTTCACTGTAGGGCACTGTTTCATTGTACCGTATTTAATGTTGGGCTGTGTTTAATTGTACATTGTTCACTGTAGGGCACTGTTTCATTGTACCGTATTTAATGTCGGGCTGTGTTTAAGTTTACATTGTTCAGTGTAGGGCACTGATTCATTGTACTGTATTTAAAGTCGGGCTGTGTTTAATTTTACATTGTTCAGTGTAGGGCACTGTTTCACTGTACCGTATTTAATGTCGGGCTATGTTTAATTTTACATTGTTCACTGTAGGTCACTGTTTTATTGTACTGTACTTAATGTCGGGCGCTGTTTAATTTTACCTTGTTGCTTGTAGGGCACTGTTTCATTGTACCGTATTTAATGTCGGGCTCTGTTTAATTTTACATTTTTCACTGGAGGGCACTGTTTCATTGTACTGTATTTAATGTCGGGCTCTGTTTAATTTTACCTCGTTGCTTGTAGGGCACTGTTTCATTGTACTGTATTTAATGTCGGGCTCTGTTAAATTTTACCTTGTTCACTGTAGGGCACTGTTTCATTGTACCGTATTTAATGTCGGGCTCTGTTTAATTTTATCTTGTTCAGTGTAGGGCACTGTTTCATTGTACCGTATTTAATGACGGGCTCTGTTTAATTTTACCTTGTTCAGTGTAGGGCACTGTTTCATTGTACCGTATTTACTGTCGGGCCGTGTTTAATTGTACATTGTTCACTGTAGGGCACTGTTTCATTGTACCGTATTTAATGTCGGGCTCTGTTTAATTTTACCTTGTTCACTGTAGGTCACTGTTTCATTGCACCGTATTTAATGTCGGGCTGTGTTTAATTTTACATTGTTCAGTGTAGTGCACTGTTTCATTGTACTGTATTTAATGTCGGGCTGTGTTTAATTTTACATTGTAGCTTGTAGGGCACTGTTTCATTGTACCGTATTTAATGTCGGGCTGTGTTTAATTTTACATTTTTCACTGTAGGGCACTGTTTCATTGTGCTGTATTTAATGTCGGGCTCTGTTTAATTTTACCTCATTGCTTGTAGGGCACTGTTTCATTGTACTGTATTTAATGTCGGGCTCTGTTGAATTTTACCTTGTTCACTGAAGGGCACTGTTTCATTGTACCGTATTTAATGTCGGGCTCTGTTTAATTTTACCTTGTTCAGTGTAGGGCACTGTTTCATTGTACCGTATTTAATGACGGGCTCTGTTTAATTTTACCTTGTTCAGTGTAGGGCACTGTTTCATTGTACCGTATTTACTGTCGGGCTGTATTTAATTGTACATTGTTCACTGTAGGGCACTGTTTCATTGTACCGTATTTAATGTCGGGCTGTGTTTAATTGCACATTGTTCACTGTAGGGCACTGTTTCATTGTACTGTATTTAATGTCGGGCTCTGTTTAATTTTACCTTGTTCAGTGGAGGGCACTGTTTCATTGCACCGCATTTAATATCGGGCTGTGTTTAATTTTACATTGTTCAGTGTAGGGCACTGTTTCATTGTACCGTATTTAATGTCGGGCTGTGTTTAATTTTACCTTGTTCAGTGTAGGGCACTCTTTCATATTACCGTATTTAATGACGGGGTGTGTTTAATTGTACATTGTTCACTGTAGGACACTGTTTCATTGTACCGTATTTAATGTTGGGCTGTGTTTAATTGTACATTGTTCACTGTAGGGCACTGTTTCATTGTACCGTATTTAATGTTGGGCTGTGTTTAATTGTACATTGTTCACTGTCGGGCACTGTTTCATTGTACCGTATTTAATGTCGGGCTGTGTTTAAGTTTACATTGTTCAGTGTAGGGCACTGATTCATTGTACTGTATTTAATGTCGGGCTGTGTTTAATTTTACATTGTTCAGTGTAGGGCACTGTTTCACTGTACCGTATGTGATGTCGGGCTAGATTTAATTTTACATTGTTCACTGTAGGTCACTGTTTCATTGTACTGCATTTAATGTCGGGCTGTGTTTAATTGTACATTGTTGCTTGTAGGGCACTGTTTCATTGTACCGTATTTAATGTCGAGCTCTGTTTAATTTTACATTGTAGCTTGTCGGGCACTGTTTCATTGTACTGTATATAATGTCGGGCTCTGTTTAATTTTACATTGTTCAGTGTAGGGCACTGTTTCATTGTACTGTATTTAATGTCGGGCTCTGTTTAATTTTACCTTGTTGCTTGTAGGGCACTGTTTCATTGTACCGTATTTAATGTCGGGCTCTGTTTAATTTTACATTGTTCACTGTAGGGCACTGTTTCATTGTGCTGTATTTAATGTCGGGCTCTGTTTAATTTTACCTCGTTGCTTGTAGGGCACTGTTTCATTGTACTGTATTTAATGTCGGGCTCTGTTTAATTTTACCTTGTTCACTGTAGGGCACTGTTTCATTGTACTGTATTTAATGTCCGGCTCTGTTTAATTTTACCTTGTTCACTGTAGGGCACTGTTTCATTTTACTGTATTTAATTTCGGGCTGTGTTTAATTTTACATTGTTCAGTGTAGGGCACTGATTTATTGTACCGTATTTAATGTCGGGCTCTGTTTAATTTTACATTGTTCACTGCAGGGCACTGTTTCACTGTACCGTATTTAATGTCGGGCTCTGTTTAATTTTACATTGTTGCTGGTAGGGCTCTGATTCATTGCACCGTATTTAATGTCGGGCTGTGTTTAATTTTACATTGTTCACTGTAGGGCACTGTTTCATTGTACCGTATTTAATGTCGGGCTCTGTTTTATTTTACATTGTTCACATTAGGGCACTGTTTCATTGTACCGTATTTAATGTCGGGCTCTGTTTAATTTTACCTTGTTCAGTGTAGGGCACTGTTTCATTGTACCGTATTTACTGTCGGGCTGTGTTTAATTGTACATTGTTCACTGTAGGGCACTGTTTCATTGTACCGTATTTAATGTCGGGCTGTGTTTAATTGTACATTGTTCACTGTAGGGCACTGTTTCATTGTACTGTATTTAATGTCGGGCTCTGTTTAATTTTACATTGTTCAGTGTAGGACACTGTTTTATATTACCGTATTTAATGTTGGGCTGTGTTTAATTGTACATTGTTCACTGTAGGGCACTGTTTCATTGTACCGTATTTAATGTTGGGCTGTGTGTAATTGTACATTGTTCACTGTAGGGCACTGTTTCATTGTATCGTATTTAATGTCGGGCTGTGTTTAAGTTTACATTGTTCAGTGTAGGGCACTGATTCATTGTACTGTATTTAATGTCGGGCTGTGTTTAATTTTACATTGTTCAGTGTAGGGCACTGTTTCACTGCACGGTATTTAATGTCGGGCTATGTTTAATTTTACACTGTTCACTGTAGGTCACTGTTTCATTGTACTGTATTTAATGTCGGGCTGTGTTTAATTTTACATTCTTCACTGCAGGGCATTGTTTCATTGTGCTGTATTTAATGTTGGGCTCTGTTTTATTTTACCTTGTTCACTGTCGGGCACTGTTTCGTTGTCCTGTATTTAATGTCGGGCTCTGTTTAATGTTACATTGTTCAGTGTAGGGCACTGTTTCATTGTACTGTATTTAATGTCGGGCTCTGTTTAATTTTGCCTTGTTTACTGTAGGTCACTGTTTCAGTGTACTGTATTTAATGTCGGGCTCTGTTTCATTGTACCGTATTTAATGTCTGGCTGTGTTTAATTTCACCTTGTTCAGTGTAGTGCACTGTTTCATATTACCGTATTTAATGTCGGGCTGTGTTTAATTGTACATTGTTCACTGTAGGACACTGTTTCATTGTACCGTATTTAATGTTGGGCTGTGTTTAATTGTACATAGTTCACTGTAGGGCACTGTTTCATTGTACCGTATTTAATGTTGGGCTGTGTTTAATTGTACATTGTTCACTGTAAGGCACTGTTTCATTGTACCGTATTTAATGTCGGGCTGTGTTTAAGTTTACATTGTTCAGTGTAGGGCACTGATTCATTGTACTGTATTTAAAGTCGGGCTGTATTTAATTTTACATTGTTCAGTGTAGGGCACTGTTTCACTGTACCGTATTTAATGTCGGGCTATGTTTAATTTTACATTGTTCACTGTAGGTCACTGTTTTATTGTACTGTACTTAATGTCGGGCGCTGTTTAATTTTACCTTGTTGCTTGTAGGGCACTGTTTCATTGTACCGTATTTAATGTCGGGCTCTGTTTAATTTTACATTTTTCACTGTAGGGCACTGTTTCATTGTACTGTATTTAATGTCGGGCTCTGTTTAATTTTACCTCGTTGCTTGTAGGGCACTGTTTCATTGTACTGTATTTAATGTCGGGCTCTGTTAAATTTTACCTTGTTCACTGTAGGGCACTGTTTCATTGTACCGTATTTAATGTCGGGCTCTGTTTAATTTTATCTTGTTCAGTGTAGGGCACTGTTTCATTGTACCGTATTTAATGACGGGCTCTGTTTAATTTTACCTTGTTCAGTGTCGGGCACTGTTTCATTGTACCGTATTTACTGTCGGGCCGTGTTTAATTGTACATTGTTCACTGTAGGGCACTGTTTAATTGTACCGTATTTAATGTCGGGCTGTGTTTAATTGTACATTGTTGCTTGTAGGGCACTGTTTCATTGTACCGTATTTAATGTCGGGCTCTGTTTAATTTTACCTTGTTCACTGTAGGTCACTGTTTCATTGCACCGTATTTAATGTCGGGCTGTGTTTAATTTTACATTGTAGCTTGTAGGGCACTGTTTCATTGTACTGTATTTAATGTCGGGCTCTGTTTAATTTTACATCGTTCACTGTAGGGCACTGTTTCATTGCACTGTATTTAATGTCGGGCTCTGTTTAATTTTACCTTGTTGCTTGTAGGGCACTGTTTCATTGTACCGTATTTAATGTCGGGCTCTGTTTAATTTTACATTGTTCACTGTAGGGCACTGTTTCATTGTGCTGTATTTAATGTCGGGCTCTGTTTAATTTTACGTCGTTGCTTGTAGGGCACTGTTTCATTGTACCGTATTTAATGTCGGGCTCTGTTTAATTTTACATTGTTCACTGTTGGGCACTGTTTCATTGTACTGTATTTAATGTCCGGCTCTGTTTAATTTTACCTTGTTCACTGTGGGGCACTGTTTCATTTTACTGTATTTAATTTCGGGCTGTGTTTAATTTTACATTGTTCAGTATAGGGCACTGATTTATTGTACCGTATTTAATGTCGGGCTCTGTTTAATTTTACATTGTTCACTGCAGGGCACTGTTTCATTGTACGGTATTTAATGTCGGGCTCTGTTTTATTTTACATTGTTCACATTAGGGCCCTGTTTCATTGTACTGTATTCAATGTCGGGCTCTGTTTAATTTTACGTTGTTCACTGTAGGGCACTGTTTCATTGTACCGTATTTAATGTCGGGCTGTGTTTAATTTTACCTTGTTCAGTGTAGGGCACTCTTTCATATTACCGTATTTAATGACGGGATGTGTTTAATTGTACATTGTTCACTTTAGGACACTGTTTCATTGTACCGTATTTAATGTTGGGCTGTGTTTAATTGTACATTGTTCACTGTAGGGCACTGTTTCATTGTACCGTATTTAATGTTGGGCTGTGTTTAATTGTACATTGTTCACTGTCGGGCACTGTTTCATTGTACCGTATTTAAAGTCGGGCTGTGTTTAATTTTACATTGTTCAGTGTAGGGCACTGTTTCACTGTACCGTATTTAATGTCGGGCTAGATTTAATTTTACATTGTTCACTGTAGGTCACTGTTTCATTGTACTGTATTTAATGTCGTGCTGTGTTTAATTGTACATTGTTGCTTGTAGGGCACTGTTTCATTGTACCGTATTTAATGTCGGGCTCTGTTTAATTTTACCTTGTTCACTGTAGGTCACTGTTTCATTGCACCGTATTTAATGTCGGGCTGTGTTTAATTTTACATTGTAGCTTGTAGGGCACTGTTTCATTGTACTGTATTTAATGTCGGGTTCTGTTTAATTTTACATCGTTCACTGTAGGGCACTGTTTCATTGCACTGTATTTAATGTCGGGCTCTGTTTAATTTTACCTTGTTGCTTGTAGGGCACTGTTTCATTGTACCGTATTTAATGTCGGGCTCTGTTTAATTTTACATTGTTCACTGTAGGGCACTGTTTCATTGTGCTGTATTTAATGTCGGGCTCTGTTTAATTTTACGTCGTTGCTTGTAGGGCACTGTTTCATTGTACTGTATTTAATGTCGGGCTCTGTTTAATTTTACCTTGTTCACTGTTGGGCACTGTTTCATTGTACTGTATTTAATGTCCGGCTCTGTTTAATTTTACCTTGTTCACTGTAGGGCACTGTTTCATTTTACTGTATTTAATTTCGGGCTGTGTTTAATTTTACATTGTTCAGTATAGGGCACTGATTTATTGTACCGTATTTAATGTCGGGCTCTGTTTAATTTTACATTGTTCACTGCAGGGCACTGTTTCATTGTACGGTATTTAATGTCGGGCTCTGTTTTATTTTACATTGTTCACATTAGGGCCCTGTTTCATTGTACTGTATTCAATGTCGGGCTCTGTTTAATTTTACGTTGTTCACTGTAGGGCACTGTTTCATTGTACCGTATTTAATGTCGGGCTCTGTTTAATTTTACATTGTTGCTGGTAGGGCACTGATTCATTGTACCGTATTTAATGTCGGGCTGTGTTTAATTTTACATTGTTCACTGTAGGGCACTGTTTCATTGTACCGTATTTAATGTCGGGCTCTGTTTTATTTTACATTGTTCACATTAGGGCACTGTTTCATTGTACCGTATTTAATGTCGGGCTCTGTTTAATTTTACCTTGTTCAGTGTAGGGCACTGTTTCATTGTACCGTATTTACTGTCGGGCTGTGTTTAATTGTACATTGTTCACTGTAGGGCACTGTTTCATTGTACCGTATTTAATGTCGGGCTGTGTTTAATTGTACATTGTTCACTGTAGGGCACTGTTTCATTGTACCGTATTTAATGTCGGGCTCTGTTTAATTTTACCTTGTTCAGTGTAGGACACTGTTTTATATTACCGTATTTAATGTTGGGCTGTGTTTAATTGTACATTGTTCACTGTAGGGCACTGTTTCATTGTACCGTATTTAATGTCGGGCTCTGTTTAATTTTACCTTGTTCAGTGTAGGACACTGTTTTATATTACCGTATTTAATGTTGGGCTGTGTTTAATTGTACATTGTTCACTGTAGGGCACTGTTTCATTGTACCGTATTTAATGTTGGGCTGTGTGTAATTGTACATTGTTCACTGTAGGGCACTGTTTCATTGTACCGTATTTAATGTCGGGCTGTGTTTAAGTTTACATTGTTCAGTGTAGGGCACTGATTCATTGCACTGTATTTAATGTCGGGCTGTGTTTAATTTTACATTGTTCACTGTAGGTCACTGTTTCATTGTACTGTATTTAATGTCGGGCGCTGTTTAATTTTACCTTGTTGCTTGTAGGGCACTGTTTCATTGTACCGTATTTAATGTCGGGCTCTGTTTAATTTTACATTGTTCACTGTAGGGCACTGTTTTATTGTGCTGTATTTAATGTCGGGCTCTGTTTAATTTTACCTCGTTGCTTGTAGGGCACTGTTTCATTGTACTGTGTTTAATGTCGGGCTCTGTTTAATTTTACCTTGTTCACTGTAGGGCACTGTTTCATTGTACTGTATTTAATGTCCGGCTCTGTTTAATTTTACCTTGTTCACTGTAGGGCACTGTTTCATTTTACTGTATTTAATTTCGGGCTGTGTTTAATTTTACATTGTTCAGTGTAGGGCACTGATTCATTGCACTGTATTTAATGTCGGGCTGTGTTTAATTTTACATTGTTCAGTGTAGGTCACTGTTTCATTGTACTGTATTTAATGTCGGGCTCTGTTTAATTTTACATTGTTCACTGCAGGGCACTGTTTCATTGTACGGTATTTAATGTCGGGCTCTGTTTTATTTTACATTGTTCACATTAGGGCCATGTTTCATTGTACTGTATTTAATGTCGGGCTCTGTTTAATTTTACGTTGTTCACTGTAGGGCACTGTTTCATTGTACCGTATTTAATGTCGGGCTCTGTTTAATTTTACATTGTTGCTGGTAGGGCACTGATTCATTGTACCGTATTTAATGTCGGGCTGTGTTTAATTTTACATTGTTCACTGGAGGGGACTGTTTCATTGTACCGTATTTAATGTCGGGCTCTGTTTTATTTTACATTGTTCACATTAGGGCACTGTTTCATTGTACCGTATTTAATGTCGGGCTCTGTTTAATTTTACCTTGTTCAGTGTAGGGCACTGTTTCATTGTACCGTATTTACTGTCGGGCTGTGTTTAATTGTACATTGTTCACTGTAGGGCACTGTTTCATTGTACCGTATTTAATGTCGGGCTGTGTTTAATTGTACATTGTTCACTGTAGGGCACTGTTTCATTGTACCGTATTTAATGTCGGGCTGTGTTTAAGTTTACATTGTTCAGTGTAGGGCACTGATTCATTGTACTGTATTTAATGTCGGGCTGTGTTTAATTTTACATTGTTCAGTGTAGGGCACTGTTTCACTGCACGGTATTTAATATCGGGCTATGTTTAATTTTACATTGTTCAGTGTAGTGCACTGTTTCATTCTACTGTATTTAATGTTGGGCTCTGTTTAATTTTACCTTGTTGCTTGTAGGGCACTGTTTCATTGTACCGTATTTAATGTCGAGCTCTGTTTAATTTTACATTGTAGCTTGTAGGGCACTGTTTCATTGTACTGTATTTAATGTCGGGCTCTGTTTAATTTTACGTTGTTCACTGTAGGGCACTGTTTCATTGTACCGTATTTAATGTCGGGCTCTGTTTAATTTTACATTGTTGCTGGTAGGGCACTGTTTCATTGTACCGTATTTAATGTCGGGCTGTGTTTAAGTTTACATTGTTCAGTGTAGGGCACTGATTCATTGTACTGTATTTAATGTCGGGCTCTGTTTAATTTTACGTTGTTCACTGTAGGGCACTGTTTCATTGTACCGTATTTAATGTCGGGCTCTGTTTAATTTTACATTGTTGCTGGTAGGGCACTGTTTCATTGTACCGTATTTAATGTCGGGCTGTGTTTAATTTTACATTGTTCACTGGAGGGCACTGTTTCATTGTACCGTATTTAATGTCGGGCTCTGTTTTATTTTACATTGTTCACATTAGGGCACTGTTTCATTGTACCGTATTTAATGTCGGGCTCTGTTTAATTTTACCTTGTTCAGTGTAGGGCACTGTTTCATTGTACCGTATTTACTGTCGGGCTGTGTTTAATTGTACATTGTTCACTGTAGGGCACTGTTTCATTGTACCGTATTTAATGTCGGGCTGTGTTTAATTGTACATTGTTCACTGTAGGGCACTGTTTCATTGTACCGTATTTAATGTCGGGCTGTGTTTAATTTTACCTTGTTCAGTGTAGGGCACTCTTTCATATTACCGTATTTAATGACGGGATGTGTTTAATTGTACATTGTTCACTTTAGGACACTGTTTCATTGTACCGTATTTAATGTTGGGCTGTGTTTAATTGTACATTGTTCACTGTAGGGCACTGTTTCATTGTACCGTATTTAATGTTGGGCTGTGTTTAATTGTACATTGTTCACTGTCGGGCACTGTTTCATTGTACCGTATTTAAAGTCGGGCTGTGTTTAATTTTACATTGTTCAGTGTAGGGCACTGTTTCACTGTACCGTATTTAATGTCGGGCTAGATTTAATTTTACATTGTTCACTGTAGGTCACTGTTTCATTGTACTGTATTTAATGTCGTGCTGTGTTTAATTGTACATTGTTGCTTGTAGGGCACTGTTTCATTGTACCGTATTTAATGTCGGGCTCTGTTTAATTTTACCTTGTTCACTGTAGGTCACTGTTTCATTGCACCGTATTTAATGTCGGGCTGTGTTTAATTTTACATTGTAGCTTGTAGGGCACTGTTTCATTGTACTGTATTTAATGTCGGGCTCTGTTTAATTTTACATCGTTCACTGTAGGGCACTGTTTCATTGCACTGTATTTAATGTCGGGCTCTGTTTAATTTTACCTTGTTGCTTGTAGGGCACTGTTTCATTGTACCGTATTTAATGTCGGGCTCTGTTTAATTTTACATTGTTCACTGTAGGGCACTGTTTCATTGTGCTGTATTTAATGTCGGGCTCTGTTTAATTTTACGTCGTTGCTTGTAGGGCACTGTTTCATTGTACTGTATTTAATGTCGGGCTCTGTTTAATTTTACCTTGTTCACTGTTGGGCACTGTTTCATTGTACTGTATTTAATGTCCGGCTCTGTTTAATTTTACCTTGTTCACTGTAGGGCACTGTTTCATTTTACTGTATTTAATTTCGGGCTGTGTTTAATTTTACATTGTTCAGTATAGGGCACTGATTTATTGTACCGTATTTAATGTCGGGCTCTGTTTAATTTTACATTGTTCACTGCAGGGCACTGTTTCATTGTACGGTATTTAATGTCGGGCTCTGTTTTATTTTACATTGTTCACATTAGGGCCCTGTTTCATTGTACTGTATTCAATGTCGGGCTCTGTTTAATTTTACGTTGTTCACTGTAGGGCACTGTTTCATTGTACCGTATTTAATGTCGGGCTCTGTTTAATTTTACATTGTTGCTGGTAGGGCACTGATTCATTGTACCGTATTTAATGTCGGGCTGTGTTTAATTTTACATTGTTCACTGTAGGGCACTGTTTCATTGTACCGTATTTAATGTCGGGCTCTGTTTTATTTTACATTGTTCACATTAGGGCACTGTTTCATTGTACCGTATTTAATGTCGGGCTCTGTTTAATTTTACCTTGTTCAGTGTAGGGCACTGTTTCATTGTACCGTATTTACTGTCGGGCTGTGTTTAATTGTACATTGTTCACTGTAGGGCACTGTTTCATTGTACCGTATTTAATGTCGGGCTGTGTTTAATTGTACATTGTTCACTGTAGGGCACTGTTTCATTGTACCGTATTTAATGTCGGGCTCTGTTTAATTTTACCTTGTTCAGTGTAGGACACTGTTTTATATTACCGTATTTAATGTTGGGCTGTGTTTAATTGTACATTGTTCACTGTAGGGCACTGTTTCATTGTACCGTATTTAATGTCGGGCTCTGTTTAATTTTACCTTGTTCAGTGTAGGACACTGTTTTATATTACCGTATTTAATGTTGGGCTGTGTTTAATTGTACATTGTTCACTGTAGGGCACTGTTTCATTGTACCGTATTTAATGTTGGGCTGTGTGTAATTGTACATTGTTCACTGTAGGGCACTGTTTCATTGTACCGTATTTAATGTCGGGCTGTGTTTAAGTTTACATTGTTCAGTGTAGGGCACTGATTCATTGCACTGTATTTAATGTCGGGCTGTGTTTAATTTTACATTGTTCAGTGTAGGGCACTGTTTCACTGCACGGTATTTAATGTCGGGCTATGTTTAATTTTACATTGTTCACTGTAGGTCACTGTTTTATTGTGCTGTATTTAATGTCGGGCTCTGTTTAATTTTACCTCGTTGCTTGTAGGGCACTGTTTCATTGTACTGTGTTTAATGTCGGGCTCTGTTTAATTTTACCTTGTTCACTGTAGGGCACTGTTTCATTGTACTGTATTTAATGTCCGGCTCTGTTTAATTTTACCTTGTTCACTGTAGGGCACTGTTTCATTTTACTGTATTTAATTTCGGGCTGTGTTTAATTTTACATTGTTCAGTGTAGGGCACTGATTCATTGCACTGTATTTAATGTCGGGCTGTGTTTAATTTTACATTGTTCAGTGTAGGTCACTGTTTCATTGTACTGTATTTAATGTCGGGCTCTGTTTAATTTTACATTGTTCACTGCAGGGCACTGTTTCATTGTACGGTATTTAATGTCGGGCTCTGTTTTATTTTACATTGTTCACATTAGGGCCATGTTTCATTGTACTGTATTTAATGTCGGGCTCTGTTTAATTTTACGTTGTTCACTGTAGGGCACTGTTTCATTGTACCGTATTTAATGTCGGGCTCTGTTTAATTTTACATTGTTGCTGGTAGGGCACTGATTCATTGTACCGTATTTAATGTCGGGCTGTGTTTAATTTTACATTGTTCACTGGAGGGGACTGTTTCATTGTACCGTATTTAATGTCGGGCTCTGTTTTATTTTACATTGTTCACATTAGGGCACTGTTTCATTGTACCGTATTTAATGTCGGGCTCTGTTTAATTTTACCTTGTTCAGTGTAGGGCACTGTTTCATTGTACCGTATTTACTGTCGGGCTGTGTTTAATTGTACATTGTTCACTGTAGGGCACTGTTTCATTGTACCGTATTTAATGTCGGGCTGTGTTTAATTGTACATTGTTCACTGTAGGGCACTGTTTCATTGTACCGTATTTAATGTCGGGCTGTGTTTAAGTTTACATTGTTCAGTGTAGGGCACTGATTCATTGTACTGTATTTAATGTCGAGCTCTGTTTAATTTTACATTGTAGCTTGTAGGGCACTGTTTCATTGTACTGTATTTAATGTCGGGCTCTGTTTAATTTTACGTTGTTCACTGTAGGGCACTGTTTCATTGTACCGTATTTAATGTCGGGCTCTGTTTAATTTTACATTGTTGCTGGTAGGGCACTGTTTCATTGTACCGTATTTAATGTCGGGCTGTGTTTAAGTTTACATTGTTCAGTGTAGGGCACTGATTCATTGTACTGTATTTAATGTCGGGCTCTGTTTAATTTTACGTTGTTCACTGTAGGGCACTGTTTCATTGTACCGTATTTAATGTCGGGCTCTGTTTAATTTTACATTGTTGCTGGTAGGGCACTGTTTCATTGTACCGTATTTAATGTCGGGCTGTGTTTAATTTTACATTGTTCACTGGAGGGCACTGTTTCATTGTACCGTATTTAATGTCGGGCTCTGTTTTATTTTACATTGTTCACATTAGGGCACTGTTTCATTGTACCGTATTTAATGTCGGGCTCTGTTTAATTTTACCTTGTTCAGTGTAGGGCACTGTTTCATTGTACCGTATTTACTGTCGGGCTGTGTTTAATTGTACATTGTTCACTGTAGGGCACTGTTTCATTGTACCGTATTTAATGTCGGGCTGTGTTTAATTGTACATTGTTCACTGTAGGGCACTGTTTCATTGTACTGTATTTAATGTCGGGCTCTGTTTAATTTTACCTTGTTTCTTGTAGGGCACTGTTTCATTGTACCGTATTTAATGTCGAGCTCTGTTTAATTTTACATTGTAGCTTGTAGGGCACTGTTTCATTGTACTGTATTTAATGTCGGGCTCTGTTTAATTTTACCTTGTTCACTGTAGGTCACTGTTTCATTGTACTGTATTTAATGTCGGGCTGTGTTTAATTTTACATTGTTCACTGTAGGGCACTGTTTCATTGCACTGTATTTAATGTCGGGCTCTGTTTAATTTTACCTTGTTGCTTGTAGGGCACTGTTTCATTGTACTGTATTTAATGTCGGGCTCTGTTTAATTTTACCTTGTTCACTGTAGGGCACTGTTTCATTGTACTGTATTTAATGTCCGGCTCTGTTTAATTTTACCTTGTTCACTGTAGGGCACTGTTTCATTTTACTGTATTTAATGTCGGGCTGTGTTTAATTTTACATTGTTCAGTGTAGGGCACTGATTCATTGTACCGTATTTAATGTCGGGCTCTGTTTAATTTTACATTGTTCACTGTAGGGCACTGTTTCATTGTACCGTATTTAATGTCGGGCTCTGTTTTATTTTACATTGTTCACATTAGGGCCCTGTTTCATTGTAGTGTATTTAATGTCGGGCTCTGTTTAATTTTACGTTGTTCACTGTAGGGCACTGTTTCATTGTACCGTATTTAATGTCGTGCTCTGTTTAATTTTACATTGTTGCTGGTAGGGCACTGATTCATTGTAGTATTTAATGTCGGGCTGTGTTTAATTTTACATTGTTCACTGTAGGGCACTGTTTCATTGTACCGTATTTAATGTCGGGCTCTGTTTAATTTTACCTTGTTCAGTGTAGGGCACTGTTTCATTGTACCGTATTTACTGTCGGGCTGTGTTTAATTGTACATTGTTCACTGTAGGGCACTGTTTCATTGTACCGTATTTAATGTCGGGCTGTGTTTAATTGTACATTGTTCACTGTAGGGCACTGTTTCATTGTACTGTATTTAATGTCGGGCTCTGTTTAATTTTACCTTGTTCAGTGTAGGACACTGTTTTATATTACCGTATTTAATGTTGGGCTGTGTTTAATTGTACATTGTTCACTGTAGGGCACTGTTTCATTGTACCGTATTTAATGTCGGGCTGTGTTTAAGTTTACATTGTTCAGTGTAGGGCACTGATTCATTGTACTGTATTTAATGTCGTGCTGTGTTTAATTTTACATTGTTCAGTGTAGGGCACTGTTTCACTGCACGGTATTTAATATCGGGCTATGTTTAATTTTACATTGTTCAGTGTAGTGCACTGTTTCATTCTACTGTATTTAATGTTGGGCTCTGTTTAATTTTACCTTGTTCAGTGTAGGGCACTGTTTCATTGTACCGTATTTAATGTCGGGCGCTGTTTAATTTTACCTTGTTGCTTGTAGGGCACTGTTTCATTGTACCGTATTTAATGTCGGGCTCTGTTTAATTTTACATTGTTCACTGTAGGGCACTGTTTTATTGTGCTGTATTTAATGTCGGGCTCTGTTTAATTTTACCTCGTTGCTTGTAGGGCACTGTTTCATTGTACTGTGTTTAATGTCGGGCTCTGTTTAATTTTACCTTGTTCACTGTAGGGCACTGTTTCATTGTACTGTATTTAATGTCCGGCTCTGTTTAATTTTACCTTGTTCACTGTAGGGCACTGTTTCATTTTACTGTATTTAATTTCGGGCTGTGTTTA
Source organism: Scyliorhinus torazame (assembly GCF_047496885.1). Taxonomy (NCBI): domain Eukaryota; kingdom Metazoa; phylum Chordata; class Chondrichthyes; order Carcharhiniformes; family Scyliorhinidae; genus Scyliorhinus; species Scyliorhinus torazame. The sequence continues at coordinate 79,927 of NW_027307830.1, forward strand.
ATTTTACATTGTTCAGTATAGGGCACTGATTCATTGCACTGTATTTAATGTCGGGCTGTGTTTAATTTTACATTGTTCAGTGTAGGTCACTGTTTCATTGTACTGTATTTAATGTCGGGGTCTGTTTAATTTTACATTGTTCACTGCAGGGCACTGTTTCATTGTACGGTATTTAATGTCGGGCTCTGTTTTATTTTACATTGTTCACATTAGGGCCCTGTTTCATTGTACTGTATTTAATGTCGGGCTCTGTTTAATTTTACGTTGTTCACTGTAGGGCACTGTTTCATTGTACCGTATTTAATGTCGGGCTCTGTTTAATTTTACATTGTTGCTGGTAGGGCACTGATTCATTGTACCGTATTTAATGTCGGGCTGTGTTTAATTTTACATTGTTCACTGGAGGGGACTGTTTCATTGTACCGTATTTAATGTCGGGCTCTGTTTTATTTTACATTGTTCACATTAGGGCACTGTTTCATTGTACCGTATTTAATGTCGGGCTCTGTTTAATTTTACCTTGTTCAGTGTAGGGCACTGTTTCATTGTACCGTATTTACTGTCGGGCTGTGTTTAATTGTACATTGTTCACTGTAGGGCACTGTTTCATTGTACCGTATTTAATGTCGGGCTGTGTTTAATTGTACATTGTTCACTGTAGGGCACTGTTTCATTGTACCGTATTTAATGTCGGGCTGTGTTTTAGTTTACATTGTTCAGTGTAGGGCACTGATTCATTGTACTGTATTTAATGTCGGGCTGTGTTTAATTTTACATTGTTCAGTGTAGGGCACTGTTTCACTGCACGGTATTTAATATCGGGCTATGTTTAATTTTACATTGTTCAGTGTAGTGCACTGTTTCATTCTACTGTATTTAATGTTGGGCTCTGTTTAATTTTACCTTGTTGCTTGTAGGGCACTGTTTCATTGTACCGTATTTCATGTCGAGCTCTGTTTAATTTTACATTGTAGCTTGTAGGGCACTGTTTCATTGTACTGTATTTAATGTCGGGCTCTGTTTAATTTTACCTTGTTCACTGTAGGTCACTGTTTCATTGTACCGTATTTAATGTCGGGCTGTGTTTAAGTTTACATTGTTCAGTGTAGGGCACTGATTCATTGTACTGTATTTAATGTCGGGCTCTGTTTAATTTTACGTTGTTCACTGTAGGGCACTGTTTCATTGTACCGTATTTAATGTCGGGCTCTGTTTAATTTTACATTGTTGCTGGTAGGGCACTGTTTCATTGTACCGTATTTAATGTCGGGCTGTGTTTAATTTTACATTGTTCACTGGAGGGCACTGTTTCATTGTACCGTATTTAATGTCGGGCTCTGTTTTATTTTACATTGTTCACATTAGGGCACTGTTTCATTGTACCGTATTTAATGTCGGGCTCTGTTTAATTTTACCTTGTTCAGTGTAGGGCACTGTTTCATTGTACCGTATTTACTGTCGGGCTGTGTTTAATTGTACATTGTTCACTGTAGGGCACTGTTTCATTGTACCGTATTTAATGTCGGGCTGTGTTTAATTGTACATTGTTCACTGTAGGGCACTGTTTCATTGTACTGTATTTAATGTCGGGCTCTGTTTAATTTTACCTTGTTCAGTGTAGGACACTGTTTTATATTACCGTATTTAATGTTGGGCTGTGTTTAATTGTACATTGTTCACTGTAGGGCACTGTTTCATTGTACCGTATTTAATGTCGGGCTGTGTTTAAGTTTACATTGTTCAGTGTAGGGCACTGATTCATTGTACTGTATTTAATGTCGGGCTGTGTTTAATTTTACATTGTTCAGTGTAGGGCACTGTTTCACTGCACGGTATTTAATATCGGGCTATGTTTAATTTTACATTGTTCAGTGTAGTGCACTGTTTCATTCTACTGTATTTAATGTTGGGCTCTGTTTAATTTTACCTTGTTTCTTGTAGGGCACTGTTTCATTGTACCGTATTTAATGTCGAGCTCTGTTTAATTTTACATTGTAGCTTGTAGGGCACTGTTTCATTGTACTGTATTTAATGTCGGGCTCTGTTTAATTTTACCTTGTTCACTGTAGGTCACTGTTTCATTGTACTGTATTTAATGTCGGGCTGTGTTTAATTTTACATTGTTCACTGTAGGGCACTGTTTCATTGCACTGTATTTAATGTCGGGCTCTGTTTAATTTTACCTTGTTGCTTGTAGGGCACTGTTTCATTGTACTGTATTTAATGTCGGGCTCTGTTTAATTTTACCTTGTTCACTGTAGGGCACTGTTTCATTGTACTGTATTTAATGTCCGGCTCTGTTTAATTTTACCTTGTTCACTGTAGGGCACTGTTTCATTTTACTGTATTTAATGTCGGGCTGTGTTTAATTTTACATTGTTCAGTGTAGGGCACTGATTCATTGTACCGTATTTAATGTCGGGCTCTGTTTAATTTTACATTGTTCACTGTAGGGCACTGTTTCATTGTACCGTATTTAATGTCGGGCTCTGTTTAATTTTACATTGTTGCTGGTAGGGCACTGATTCATTGTACCGTATTTAATGTCGGGCTGTGTTTAATTTTACATTGTTCACTGGAGGGGACTGTTTCATTGTACCGTATTTAATGTCGGGCTCTGTTTTATTTTACATTGTTCACATTAGGGCACTGTTTCATTGTACCGTATTTAATGTCGGGCTCTGTTTAATTTTACCTTGTTCAGTGTAGGGCACTGTTTCATTGTACCGTATTTACTGTCGGGCTGTGTTTAATTGTACATTGTTCACTGTAGGGCACTGTTTCATTGTACCGTATTTAATGTCGGGCTGTGTTTAATTGTACATTGTTCACTGTAGGGCACTGTTTCATTGTACCGTATTTAATGTCGGGCTGTGTTTTAGTTTACATTGTTCAGTGTAGGGCACTGATTCATTGTACTGTATTTAATGTCGGGCTGTGTTTAATTTTACATTGTTCAGTGTAGGGCACTGTTTCACTGCACGGTATTTAATATCGGGCTATGTTTAATTTTACATTGTTCAGTGTAGTGCACTGTTTCATTCTACTGTATTTAATGTTGGGCTCTGTTTAATTTTACCTTGTTGCTTGTAGGGCACTGTTTCATTGTACCGTATTTCATGTCGAGCTCTGTTTAATTTTACATTGTAGCTTGTAGGGCACTGTTTCATTGTACTGTATTTAATGTCGGGCTCTGTTTAATTTTACCTTGTTCACTGTAGGTCACTGTTTCATTGTACCGTATTTAATGTCGGGCTGTGTTTAAGTTTACATTGTTCAGTGTAGGGCACTGATTCATTGTACTGTATTTAATGTCGGGCTCTGTTTAATTTTACGTTGTTCACTGTAGGGCACTGTTTCATTGTACCGTATTTAATGTCGGGCTCTGTTTAATTTTACATTGTTGCTGGTAGGGCACTGTTTCATTGTACCGTATTTAATGTCGGGCTGTGTTTAATTTTACATTGTTCACTGGAGGGCACTGTTTCATTGTACCGTATTTAATGTCGGGCTCTGTTTTATTTTACATTGTTCACATTAGGGCACTGTTTCATTGTACCGTATTTAATGTCGGGCTCTGTTTAATTTTACCTTGTTCAGTGTAGGGCACTGTTTCATTGTACCGTATTTACTGTCGGGCTGTGTTTAATTGTACATTGTTCACTGTAGGGCACTGTTTCATTGTACCGTATTTAATGTCGGGCTGTGTTTAATTGTACATTGTTCACTGTAGGGCACTGTTTCATTGTACTGTATTTAATGTCGGGCTCTGTTTAATTTTACCTTGTTCAGTGTAGGACACTGTTTTATATTACCGTATTTAATGTTGGGCTGTGTTTAATTGTACATTGTTCACTGTAGGGCACTGTTTCATTGTACCGTATTTAATGTCGGGCTGTGTTTAAGTTTACATTGTTCAGTGTAGGGCACTGATTCATTGTACTGTATTTAATGTCGGGCTGTGTTTAATTTTACATTGTTCAGTGTAGGGCACTGTTTCACTGCACGGTATTTAATATCGGGCTATGTTTAATTTTACATTGTTCAGTGTAGTGCACTGTTTCATTCTACTGTATTTAATGTTGGGCTCTGTTTAATTTTACCTTGTTTCTTGTAGGGCACTGTTTCATTGTACCGTATTTAATGTCGAGCTCTGTTTAATTTTACATTGTAGCTTGTAGGGCACTGTTTCATTGTACTGTATTTAATGTCGGGCTCTGTTTAATTTTACCTTGTTCACTGTAGGTCACTGTTTCATTGTACTGTATTTAATGTCGGGCTGTGTTTAATTTTACATTGTTCACTGTAGGGCACTGTTTCATTGCACTGTATTTAATGTCGGGCTCTGTTTAATTTTACCTTGTTGCTTGTAGGGCACTGTTTCATTGTACTGTATTTAATGTCGGGCTCTGTTTAATTTTACCTTGTTCACTGTAGGGCACTGTTTCATTGTACTGTATTTAATGTCCGGCTCTGTTTAATTTTACCTTGTTCACTGTAGGGCACTGTTTCATTTTACTGTATTTAATGTCGGGCTGTGTTTAATTTTACATTGTTCAGTGTAGGGCACTGATTCATTGTACCGTATTTAATGTCGGGCTCTGTTTAATTTTACATTGTTCACTGTAGGGCACTGTTTCATTGTACCGTATTTAATGTCGGGCTCTGTTTTATTTTACATTGTTCACATTAGGGCCCTGTTTCATTGTACTGTATTTAATGTCGGGCTCTGTTTAATTTTACGTTGTTCACTGTAGGGCACTGTTTCATTGTACCGTATTTAATGTCGTGCTCTGTTTAATTTTACATTGTTGCTGGTAGGGCACTGATTCATTGTACTGTATTTAATGTCGGGCTGTGTTTAATTTTACATTGTTCACTGTAGGGCACTGTTTCATTGTACCGTATTTAATGTCGGGCTCTGTTTAATTTTACCTTGTTCAGTGTAGGGCACTGTTTCATTGTACCGTATTTACTGTCGGGCTGTGTTTAATTGTACATTGTTCACTGTAGGGCACTGTTTCATTGTACCGTATTTAATGTCGGGCTGTGTTTAATTGTACATTGTTCGCTGTAGGGCACTGTTTCATTGTACTGTATTTAATGTCGGGCTCTGTTTAATTTTACCTTGTTCAGTGTAGGACACTGTTTTATATTACCGTATTTAATGTTGGGCTGTGTTTAATTGTACATTGTTCACTGTAGGGCACTGTTTCATTGTACCGTATTTAATGTCGGGCTGTGTTTAAGTTTACATTGTTCAGTGTAGGGCACTGATTCATTGTACTGTATTTAATGTCGTGCTGTGTTTAATTTTACATTGTTCAGTGTAGGGCACTGTTTCACTGCACGGTATTTAATATCGGGCTATGTTTAATTTTACATTGTTCAGTGTAGTGCACTGTTTCATTCTACTGTATTTAATGTTGGGCTCTGTTTAATTTTACCTTGTTCAGTGTAGGGCACTGTTTCATTGTACCGTATTTAATGTCGGGCGCTGTTTAATTTTACCTTGTTGCTTGTAGGGCACTGTTTCATTGTACCGTATTTAATGTCGGGCTCTGTTTAATTTTACATTGTTCACTGTAGGGCACTGTTTTATTGTGCTGTATTTAATGTCGGGCTCTGTTTAATTTTACCTCGTTGCTTGTAGGGCACTGTTTCATTGTACTGTGTTTAATGTCGGGCTCTGTTTAATTTTACCTTGTTCACTGTAGGGCACTGTTTCATTGTACTGTATTTAATGTCCGGCTCTGTTTAATTTTACCTTGTTCACTGTAGGGCACTGTTTCATTTTACTGTATTTAATTTCGGGCTGTGTTTAATTTTACATTGTTCAGTGTAGGGCACTGATTCATTGCACTGTATTTAATGTCGGGCTGTGTTTAATTTTACATTGTTCAGTGTAGGTCACTGTTTCATTGTACTGTATTTAATGTCGGGCTCTGTTTAATTTTACATTGTTCACTGCAGGGCACTGTTTCATTGTACGGTATTTAATGTCGGGCTCTGTTTTATTTTACATTGTTCACATTAGGGCCCTGTTTCATTGTACTGTATTTAATGTCGGGCTCTGTTTAATTTTACGTTGTTCACTGTAGGGCACTGTTTCATTGTACCGTATTTAATGTCGGGCTCTGTTTAATTTTACATTGTTGCTGGTAGGGCACTGATTCATTGTACCGTATTTAATGTCGGGCTGTGTTTAATTTTACATTGTTCACTGGAGGGGACTGTTTCATTGTACCGTATTTAATGTCGGGCTCTGTTTTATTTTACATTGTTCACATTAGGGCACTGTTTCATTGTACCGTATTTAATGTCGGGCTCTGTTTAATTTTACCTTGTTCAGTGTAGGGCACTGTTTCATTGTACCGTATTTACTGTCGGGCTGTGTTTAATTGTACATTGTTCACTGTAGGGCACTGTTTCATTGTACCGTATTTAATGTCGGGCTGTGTTTAATTGTACATTGTTCACTGTAGGGCACTGTTTCATTGTACCGTATTTAATGTCGGGCTGTGTTTTAGTTTACATTGTTCAGTGTAGGGCACTGATTCATTGTACTGTATTTAATGTCGGGCTGTGTTTAATTTTACATTGTTCAGTGTAGGGCACTGTTTCACTGCACGGTATTTAATATCGGGCTATGTTTAATTTTACATTGTTCAGTGTAGTGCACTGTTTCATTCTACTGTATTTAATGTTGGGCTCTGTTTAATTTTACCTTGTTGCTTGTAGGGCACTGTTTCATTGTACCGTATTTAATGTCGAGCTCTGTTTAATTTTACATTGTAGCTTGTAGGGCACTGTTTCATTGTACTGTATTTAATGTCGGGCTCTGTTTAATTTTACCTTGTTCACTGTAGGTCACTGTTTCATTGTACCGTATTTAATGTCGGGCTGTGTTTAAGTTTACATTGTTCAGTGTAGGGCACTGATTCATTGTACTGTATTTAATGTCGGGCTCTGTTTAATTTTACGTTGTTCACTGTAGGGCACTGTTTCATTGTACCGTATTTAATGTCGGGCTCTGTTTAATTTTACATTGTTGCTGGTAGGGCACTGTTTCATTGTACCGTATTTAATGTCGGGCTGTGTTTAATTTTACATTGTTCACTGGAGGGCACTGTTTCATTGTACCGTATTTAATGTCGGGCTCTGTTTTATTTTACATTGTTCACATTAGGGCACTGTTTCATTGTACCGTATTTAATGTCGGGCTCTGTTTAATTTTACCTTGTTCAGTGTAGGGCACTGTTTCATTGTACCGTATTTACTGTCGGGCTGTGTTTAATTGTACATTGTTCACTGTAGGGCACTGTTTCATTGTACCGTATTTAATGTCGGGCTGTGTTTAATTGTACATTGTTCACTGTAGGGCACTGTTTCATTGTACTGTATTTAATGTCGGGCTCTGTTTAATTTTACCTTGTTCAGTGTAGGACACTGTTTTATATTACCGTATTTAATGTTGGGCTGTGTTTAATTGTACATTGTTCACTGTAGGGCACTGTTTCATTGTACCGTATTTAATGTCGGGCTGTGTTTAAGTTTACATTGTTCAGTGTAGGGCACTGATTCATTGTACTGTATTTAATGTCGGGCTGTGTTTAATTTTACATTGTTCAGTGTAGGGCACTGTTTCACTGCACGGTATTTAATATCGGGCTATGTTTAATTTTACATTGTTCAGTGTAGTGCACTGTTTCATTCTACTGTATTTAATGTTGGGCTCTGTTTAATTTTACCTTGTTTCTTGTAGGGCACTGTTTCATTGTACCGTATTTAATGTCGAGCTCTGTTTAATTTTACATTGTAGCTTGTAGGGCACTGTTTCATTGTACTGTATTTAATGTCGGGCTCTGTTTAATTTTACCTTGTTCACTGTAGGTCACTGTTTCATTGTACTGTATTTAATGTCGGGCTGTGTTTAATTTTACATTGTTCACTGTAGGGCACTGTTTCATTGCACTGTATTTAATGTCGGGCTCTGTTTAATTTTACCTTGTTGCTTGTAGGGCACTGTTTCATTGTACTGTATTTAATGTCGGGCTCTGTTTAATTTTACCTTGTTCACTGTAGGGCACTGTTTCATTGTACTGTATTTAATGTCCGGCTCTGTTTAATTTTACCTTGTTCACTGTAGGGCACTGTTTCATTTTACTGTATTTAATGTCGGGCTGTGTTTAATTTTACATTGTTCAGTGTAGGGCACTGATTCATTGTACCGTATTTAATGTCGGGCTCTGTTTAATTTTACATTGTTCACTGTAGGGCACTGTTTCATTGTACCGTATTTAATGTCGGGCTCTGTTTTATTTTACATTGTTCACATTAGGGCCCTGTTTCATTGTACTGTATTTAATGTCGGGCTCTGTTTAATTTTACGTTGTTCACTGTAGGGCACTGTTTCATTGTACCGTATTTAATGTCGTGCTCTGTTTAATTTTACATTGTTGCTGGTAGGGCACTGATTCATTGTACTGTATTTAATGTCGGGCTGTGTTTAATTTTACATTGTTCACTGTAGGGCACTGTTTCATTGTACCGTATTTAATGTCGGGCTCTGTTTAATTTTACCTTGTTCAGTGTAGGGCACTGTTTCATTGTACCGTATTTACTGTCGGGCTGTGTTTAATTGTACATTGTTCACTGTAGGGCACTGTTTCATTGTACCGTATTTAATGTCGGGCTGTGTTTAATTGTACATTGTTCACTGTAGGGCACTGTTTCATTGTACTGTATTTAATGTCGGGCTCTGTTTAATTTTACCTTGTTCAGTGTAGGACATTGTTTTATATTACCGTATTTAATGTTGGTCTGTGTTTAATTGTACATTGTTCACTGTAGGGCACTGTTTCATTGTACCGTATTTAATGTCGGGCTGTGTTTAAGTTTACATTGTTCAGTGTAGGGCACTGATTCATTGTACTGTATTTAATGTCGGGCTGTGTTTAATTTTACATTGTTCAGTGTAGGGCACTGTTTCACTGCACGGTATTTAATATCGGGCTATGTTTAATTTTACATTGTTCAGTGTAGTGCACTGTTTCATTCTACTGCATTTAATGTTGGGCTCTGTTTAATTTTACCTTGTTCAGTGTAGGGCACTGTTTCATTTTACCGTATTTAATGTCGGGCTGTGTTTAACTTTACATTGTTCACTGTAGGGCATTGTTTCATTGTGCTGTATTTAATGCTGGGCTCTGTTTAATTTTACCTTGTTCACTGTCGGGCACTGTTTCATTGTCCCGTATTTAATGTCGGGCCCTGTTTAATTTTACATTATTCAGTGTAGGGCACTGTTTCATTGTACTGTCTTTAATGTCGGGCTCTGTTTAATTTTGCCTTGTTTACTGTAGGTCACTGTTTCATTGTACTGTATTTAATGCCGGGCTGTGTTTAATTTTACATTGTTCAGTGTAGGGCACTGATTCATTGTACCGTATTTAATGTCGGGCTGTGTTTAAGTTTACATTGTTCAGTGTAGGGCACTGTTTCACTGTACCGTATTTAATGTCGGGCTATGTTTAATTTTACCTTGTTCACTGTAGGTCACTGTTTCATTGCACCGTATTTAATGTCGGGCTGTGTTTAATTTTACATTGTTCAGTGTAGAGCACTGTTTCATTGTACTGTATTTAATGTTGGGCTCTGTTTAATTTTACCTTGTTGCTTGTAGGGCACTGTTTCATTGTACCGTATTTAATGTCGAGCTCTGTTTAATTTTACATTTTAGCTAGTAGGGCACTGTTTCATTGTACTGTATTTAATGTCGGGCTCTGTTTAATTTTACCTTGTTCACTGTAGGTCACTGCTTCATTGTACTGTATTTAATGTCGGGCTGTGTTTAATTTTACATTGTTCACTGTAGGGCACTGTTTCATTGCACTGTATTTAATGTCGGTCTCTATTTAATTTTACCTTGTTCACTGTAGGGCACTGTTTCATTTTACTGTATTTAATGTCGGGCTGTGTTTAATTTTACATTGTTCAGTGAAGGGCACTGATTCATTGTACCGTATTTAATGTCGGGCTCTGTTTTATTTTACATTGTTCACATTAGGGCCCTGTTTCATTGTACTGTATTTAATGTCGGGCTCTGTTTAATTTTACGTTGTTCACTGTAGGGCACTGATTCATTGTACCGTATTTAATGTCGGGCTGTGTTTAACTTTACGTTGTTCACTGTAGGGCACTGATTCATTGTACCGTATTTAATGTCGGGCTGTGTTTAATTTTACATTGTTCTCTGTAGTGCACTGTGTCATTGTACCGTATTTAATGTCGGGCTCTGTTTAATTTTACCTTGTTCAGTGTAGGGCACTGATTCATTGTACTGTATTTAATGTCGGGCTGTGTTTAATTTTACATTGTTCAGTGTAGGGCACTGTTTCACTGCACGGTATTTAATATCGGGCTATGTTTAATTTTACATTGTTCAGTGTAGTGCACTGTTTCATTCTACTGTATTTAATGTTGGGCTCTGTTTAATTTTACCTTGTTTCTTGTAGGGCACTGTTTCATTGTACCGTATTTAATGTCGAGCTCTGTTTAATTTTACATTGTAGCTTGTAGGGCACTGTTTCATTGTACTGTATTTAATGTCGGGCTCTGTTTAATTTTACCTTGTTCACTGTAGGTCACTGTTTCATTGTACTGTATTTAATGTCGGGCTGTGTTTAATTTTACATTGTTCACTGTAGGGCACTGTTTCATTGCACTGTATTTAATGTCGGGCTCTGTTTAATTTTACCTTGTTGCTTGTAGGGCACTGTTTCATTGTACTGTATTTAATGTCAGGCTCTGTTTAATTTTACCTTGTTCACTGTAGGGCACTGTTTCATTGTACTGTATTTAATGTCCGGCTCTGTTTAATTTTACCTTGTTCACTGTAGGGCACTGTTTCATTTTACTGTATTTAATGTCGGGCTGTGTTTAATTTTACATTGTTCAGTGTAGGGCACTGATTCATTGTACCGTATTTAATGTCGGGCTCTGTTTAATTTTACATTGTTCACTGTAGGGCACTGTTTCATTGTACCGTATTTAATGTCGGGCTCTATTTTATTTTACATTGTTCACATTAGGGCCCTGTTTCATTGTACTGTATTTAATGTCGGGCTCTGTTTAATTTTACGTTGTTCACTGTAGGGCACTGTTTCATTGTACCGTATTTAATGTCGTGCTCTGTTTAATTTTACATTGTTGCTGGTAGGGCACTGATTCATTGTACTGTATTTAATGTCGGGCTGTGTTTAATTTTACATTGTTCACTGTAGGGCACTGTTTCATTGTACCGTATTTAATGTCGGGCTCTGTTTAATTTTACCTTGTTCAGTGTAGGGCACTGTTTCATTGTACCGTATTTACTGTCGGGCTGTGTTTAATTGTACATTGTTCACTGTAGGGCACTGTTTCATTGTACCGTATTTAATGTCGGGCTGTGTTTAATTGTACATTGTTCACTGTAGGGCACTGTTTCATTGTACTGTATTTAATGTCGGGCTCTGTTTAATTTTACCTTGTTCAGTGTAGGACACTGTTTTATATTACCGTATTTAATGTTGGGCTGTGTTTAATTGTACATTGTTCACTGTCGGGCACTGTTTCATTGTACCGTATTTAATGTCGGGCTGTGTTTAAGTTTACATTGTTCAGTGTAGGGCACTGATTCATTGTACTGTATTTAATGTCGGGCTGTGTTTAATTTTACATTGTTCAGTGTAGGGCACTGTTTCACTGCACGGTATTTAATATCGGGCTATGTTTAATTTTACATTGTTCAGTGTAGTGCACTGTTTCATTCTACTGTATTTAATGTTGGGCTCTGTTTAATTTTACCTTGTTCAGTGTAGGGCACTGTTTCATTTTACCGTATTTAATGTCGGGCTGTGTTTAACTTTACATTGTTCACTGTAGGGCATTGTTTTATTGTGCTGTATTTAATGCTGGGCTCTGTTTAATTTTACCTTGTTCACTGTCGGGCACTGTTTCATTGTCCCGTATTTAATGTCGGGCCCTGTTTAATTTTACATTATTCAGTGTAGGGCACTGTTTCATTGTACTGTCTTTAATGTCGGGCTCTGTTTAATTTTGCCTTGTTTACTGTAGGTCACTGTTTCATTGTACTGTATTTAATGCCGGGCTGTGTTTAATTTTACATTGTTCAGTGTAGGGCACTGATTCATTGTACCGTATTTAATGTCGGGCTGTGTTTAAGTTTACATTGTTCAGTGTAGGGCACTGTTTCACTGTACCGTATTTAATGTCGGGCTATGTTTAATTTTACCTTGTTCACTGTAGGTCACTGTTTCATTGCACCGTATTTAATGTCGGGCTGTGTTTAATTTTACATTGTTCACTGTAGAGCACTGTTTCATTGTACTGTATTTAATGTTGGGCTCTGTTTAATTTTACCTTGTTGCTTGTAGGGCACTGTTTCATTGTACCGTATTTAATGTCGAGCTCTGTTTAATTTTACATTTTAGCTAGTAGGGCACTGTTTCATTGTACTGTATTTAATGTCGGGCTCTGTTTAATTTTACCTTGTTCACTGTAGGTCACTGCTTCATTGTACTGTATTTAATGTCGGGCTGTGTTTAATTTTACATTGTTCACTGTAGGGCACTGTTTCATTGCACTGTATTTAATGTCGGTCTCTATTTAATTTTACCTTGTTCACTGTAGGGCACTGTTTCATTTTACTGTATTTAATGTCGGGCTGTGTTTAATTTTACATTGTTCAGTGAAGGGCACTGATTCATTGTACCGTATTTAATGTCGGGCTCTGTTTTATTTTACATTGTTCACATTAGGGCCCTGTTTCATTGTACTGTATTTAATGTCGGGCTCTGTTTAATTTTACGTTGTTCACTGTAGGGCACTGATTCATTGTACCGTATTTAATGTCGGGCTGTGTTTAATTTTACGTTGTTCACTGTAGGGCACTGATTCATTGTACCGTATTTAATGTCGGGCTGTGTTTAATTTTACATTGTTCTCTGTAGTGCACTGTGTCATTGTACCGTATTTAATGTCGGGCTCTGTTTAATTTTACCTTGTTCAGTGTAGGGCACTGTTTCATTGTACCGTATTTAATGTCGGGCTCTGTTTAATTTTACCTTGTTCAGTGTAGGGCACTGTTTCACTGTACCGTATTTACTGTCGGGTTGTGTTTAAATGTACATTGTTGCTGGTAGGGCACTGATTCATTGTACCGTATTTAATGTCGGGCTGTGTTTAACTTTACATTGTTCACTGCAGGGCATTGTTTCATTGTGCTGTATTTAATGTTGGGCTCTGTTTAATTTTACCTTGTTCACTGTTGGGCACTGTTTCATTGTCCCGTATTTAATGTCGGGCTCTGTTTAATTTTACATTATTCAGTGTAGGGCACTGTTTCATTGTACTGTCTTTAATATCGGGCTCTGTTTAATTTTGCCTTGTTTACTGTAGGTCACTGTTTCATTGTCCCGTATTTAATGCCGGGCTGTGTTTAATTTTACATTGTTCAGTGTAGGGCACTGATTCATTGTACCGTATTTAATGTCGGGCTGCGTTTAAGTTTACATTGTTCAGTGTAGGGTACTGTTTCATTGTACTGTATTTAATGTCGGGCTCTGTTTAATTTTGCCTTGTTTACTGTAGGTCACTGTTTCATTGTACTGTATTTAATGTCGGGCTGTGTTTAATTTTACCTTGTTCAGTGTAGGGCACTATTTCATATTACCGTATTTAATGCCGGGCTGTGTTTAATTGTACATTGTTCACTGTAGGACACTGTTTCATTGTACCGTATTTAATGTTGGGCTGTGTTTAATTGTACATTGTTCACTGTAGGGCACTGTTTCATTGTACCGTATTTAATGTCGGGCTATGTTTAATTTTACATTGTTCACTGTAGGTCACTGTTTCATTGTACTGTACTTAATGTCGGGCGCTGTTTAATTTTACCTTGTTGCTTGTAGGGCACTGTTTCATTGTACCGTATTTAATGTCGGGCTCTGTTTAATTTTACCTTGTTCACTGTAGGTCACTGTTTCATTGCACCGTATTTAATGTCGGGCTGTGTTTAATTTTACCTTGTTCACTGTAGGTCACTGTTTCATTCTACCGTATTTAATGTTGGGCTCTGTTTAATTTTACATTGTAGCTTGTAGGGCACTGATTCATTGTACCGTATTTAATGTCGGGCTGTGTTTAATTTTACGTTGTTCACTGTAGGGCACTGATTCATTGTACCGTATTTAATGTCGGGCTGTGTTTAATTTTACATTGTTCTCTGTAGGGCACTGTTTCATTGTACCGTATTTAATGTCGGGCTCTGTTTAATTTTACCTTGTTCAGTGTAGGGCACTGTTTCATTGTACCGTATTTAATGTCGGGCTCTGTTTAATTTTACCTTGTTCAGTGTAGGGCACTGTTTCATTGTACCGTACTTACTGTCGGGCTGTGTTTAATTGTACATTGTTCACTGTAGGGCACTGTTTCATTGTACCGTATTTAATGTCGGGCTGTGTTTAATTGTACATTGTTCACTGTAGGGCACTGTTTCATTGTACTGTATTTAATGTCGGGCTCTGTTTAATTTTACCTTGTTCAGTGTAGGGCACTGTTTCATTGTACCGTATTTAATGTCGGGCTCTGTTTAATTTTACCTTGTTCAGTGTAGGGCACTGTTTCACTGTACCGTATTTACTGTCGGGTTGTGTTTAAATGTACATTGTTCACTGTAGGGCACTGTTTCATTGTACCGTATTTAATGTCGGGCTGTGTTTAATTGTACATTGTTCACTGTAGGGCACTGTTTCATTGTACTGTATTTAATGTCGGGCTCTGTTTAATTTTACCTTGTTCAGTGTAGGGCACTGTTTCATTGTACGTATTTAATGTCGGGGGTGTTTAATTTTACATTGTTCAGTGTAGGGCACTGTTTCATTGTACCGTATTTAATGTCGGGCTCTGTTTAATTTTACCTTGTTCAGTGTAGGGCACTGTTTCATATTACCGTATTTAATGTCGGGCTCTGTTTAATTTTACATTGTTGCTGGTAGGGCACTGATTCATTGTACCGTATTTAATGTCGGGCTGTGTTTAACTTTACATTGTTCACTGCAGGGCATTGTTTCATTGTGCTGTATTTAATGTTGGGCTCTGTTTAATTTTACCTTGTTCACTGTTGGGCACTGTTTCATTGTCCCGTATTTAATGTCGGGCTCTGTTTAATTTTACATTATTCAGTGTAGGGCACTGTTTCATTGTACTGTCTTTAATATCGGGCTCTGTTTAATTTTGCCTTGTTTACTGTAGGTCACTGTTTCATTGTCCTGTATTTAATGCCGGGCTGTGTTTAATTTTACATTGTTCAGTGTAGGGCACTGATTCATTGTACCGTATTTAATGTCGGGCTGCGTTTAAGTTTACATTGTTCAGTGTAGGACACTGTTTCATTGTACCGTATTTAATGTTGGGCTGTGTTTAATTGTACATTGTTCACTGTAGGGCACTGTTTCATTGTACCGTATTTAATGTCGGGCTATGTTTAATTTTACATTGTTCACTGTAGGTCACTGTTTCATTGTACTGTACTTAATGTCGGGCGCTGTTTAATTTTACCTTGTTGCTTGTAGGGCACTGTTTCATTGTACCGTATTTAATGTCGGGCTCTGTTTAATTTTACCTTGTTCACTGGAGGTCACTGTTTCATTGCACCGTATTTAATGTCGGGCTGTGTTTAATTTTACATTGTTCAGTGTAGTGCACTGCTTCATTCTACCGTATTTAATGTTGGGCTCTGTTTAATTTTACATTGTAGCTTGTAGGGCACTGTTTCATTGTACCGTACTTAATGTCGGGTTGTGTTTAATTTTACATTTTTCACTGTAGGGCACTGTTTCATTGTGCTGTATTTAATGTCGGGCTCTGTTTAATTTTACCTCATTGCTTGTAGGGCACTGTTTCATTGTACTGTATTTAATGTCGGGCTCTGTTGAATTTTACCTTGTTCACTGTAGGGCACTGTTTCATTGTACCGTATTTAATGTCGGGCTCTGTTTAATTTTACCTTGTTCAGTGTAGGGCACTGTTTCATTGTACCGTATTTAATGACGGGCTCTGTTTAATTTTACATTGTTCAGTGTAGGGCACTGATTCATTGTACCGTATTTAATGTCGGGCTCTGTTTAATTTTACATTGTTCACTGTAGGGCACTGTTTCATTGTACTGTATTTAATGTCCGGCTCTGTTTAATTTTACCTTGTTCACTGTAGGGCACTGTTTCATTTTACTGTATTTAATGTCGGGCTGTGTTTAATTTTACATTGTTCAGTGTAGGGCACTGATTCATTGTACCGTATTTAATGTCGGGCTCTGTTTAATTTTACATTGTTCACTGTAGGGCACTGTTTCATTGTACCGTATTTAATGTCGGGCTCTGTTTTATTTTACATTGTTCACATTAGGGCCCTGTTTCATTGTACTGTATTTAATGTCGGGCTCTGTTTAATTTTACGTTGTTCACTGTAGGGCACTGTTTCATTGTACCGTATTTAATGTCGTGCTCTGTTTAATTTTACATTGTTGCTGGTAGGGCACTGATTCATTGTACTGTATTTAATGTCGGGCTGTGTTTAATTTTACATTGTTCACTGTAGGGCACTGTTTCATTGTACCGTATTTAATGTCGGGCTCTGTTTAATTTTACCTTGTTCAGTGTAGGGCACTGTTTCATTGTACCGTATTTACTGTCGGGCTGTGTTTAATTGTACATTGTTCACTGTAGGGCACTGTTTCATTGTACCGTATTTAATGTCGGGCTGTGTTTAATTGTACATTGTTCACTGTAGGGCACTGTTTCATTGTACTGTATTTAATGTCGGGCTCTGTTTAATTTTACCTTGTTCAGTGTAGGACACTGTTTTATATTACCGTATTTAATGTTGGGCTGTATTTAATTGTACATTGTTCACTGTAGGGCACTGTTTCATTGTACCGTATTTAATGTCGGGCTGTGTTTAAGTTTACATTGTTCAGTGTAGGGCACTGATTCATTGTACTGTATTTAATGTCGGGCTGTGTTTAATTTTACATTGTTCAGTGTAGGGCACTGTTTCACTGCACGGTATTTAATATCGGGCTATGTTTAATTTTACATTGTTCAGTGTAGTGCGCTGTTTCATTCTACTGTATTTAATGTTGGGCTCTGTTTAATTTTACCTTGTTCAGTGTAGGGCACTGTTTCATTTTACCGTATTTAATGTCGGGCTGTGTTTAACTTTACATTGTTCACTGTAGGGCATTGTTTCATTGTGCTGTATTTAATGCTGGGCTCTGTTTAATTTTACCTTGTTCACTGTCGGGCACTGTTTCATTGTCCCGTATTTAATGTCGGGCCCTGTTTAATTTTACATTATTCAGTGTAGGGCACTGTTTCATTGTACTGTCTTTAATGTCGGGCTCTGTTTAATTTTGCCTTGTTTACTGTAGGTCACTGTTTCATTGTACTGTATTTAATGCCGGGCTGTGTTTAATTTTACATTGTTCAGTGTAGGGCACTGATTCATTGTACCGTATTTAATGTCGGGCTGTGTTTAAGTTAACATTGTTCAGTGTAGGGCACTGTTTCACTGTACCGTATTTAATGTCGGGCTATGTTTAATTTTACCTTGTTCACTGTAGGTCACTGTTTCATTGCACCGTATTTAATGTCGGGCTGTGTTTAATTTTACATTGTTCAGTGTAGAGCACTGTTTCATTGTACTGTATTTAATGTTGGGCTCTGTTTAATTTTACCTTGTTGCTTGTAGGGCACTGTTTCATTGTACCGTATTTAATGTCGAGCTCTGTTTAATTTTACATTTTAGCTAGTAGGGCACTGTTTCATTGTACTGTATTTAATGTCGGGCTCTGTTTAATTTTACCTTGTTCACTGTAGGTCACTGCTTCATTGTACTGTATTTAATGTCGGGCTGTGTTTAATTTTACATTGTTCACTGTAGGGCACTGTTTCATTGCACTGTATTTAATGTCGGTCTCTATTTAATTTTACCTTGTTCACTGTAGGGCACTGTTTCATTTTACTGTATTTAATGTCGGGCTGTGTTTAATTTTACATTGTTCAGTGAAGGGCACTGATTCATTGTACCGTATTTAATGTCGGGCTCTGTTTTATTTTACATTGTTCACATTAGGGCCCTGTTTCATTGTACTGTATTTAATGTCGGGTTCTGTTTAATTTTACGTTGTTCACTGTAGGGCACTGATTCATTGTACCGTATTTAATGTCGGGCTGTGTTTAATTTTACGTTGTTCACTGTAGGGCACTGATTCATTGTACCGTATTTAATGTCGGGCTGTGTTTAATTTTACATTGTTCTCTGTAGTGCACTGTGTCATTGTACCGTATTTAATGTCGGGCTCTGTTTAATTTTACCTTGTTCAGTGTAGGGCACTGTTTCATTGTACCGTATTTAATGTCGGGCTCTGTTTAATTTTACCTTGTTCAGTGTAGGGCACTGTTTCATTGTACCGTACTTACTGTCGGTCTCTATTTAATTTTACCTTGTTCACTGTAGGGCACTGTTTCATTTTACTGTATTTAATGTCGGGCTGTGTTTAATTTTACATTGTTCAGTGAAGGGCACTGATTCATTGTACCGTACTTACTGTCGGTCTCTATTTAATTTTACCTTGTTCACTGTAGGGCACTGATTCATTGTACCGTATTTAATGTCGGGCTCTGTTTTATTTTACATTGTTCACATTAGGGCCCTGTTTCATTGTACTGTATTTAATGTCGGGCTCTGTTTAATTTTACGTTGTTCACTGTAGGGCACTGATTCATTGTACCGTATTTAATGTCGGGCTGTGTTTAATTTTACGTTGTTCACTGTAGGGCACTGATTCATTGTACCGTATTTAATGTCGGGCTGTGTTTAATTTTACATTGTTCTCTGTAGGGCACTGTTTCATTGTACCGTATTTAATGTCGGGCTCTGTTTAATTTTACCTTGTTCAGTGTAGGGCACTGTTTCATTGTACCGTATTTAATGTCGGGCTCTGTTTAATTTTACCTTGTTCAGTGTAGGGCACTGTTTCATTGTACCGTACTTACTGTCGGGCTGTGTTTAATTGTACATTGTTCACTGTAGGGCACTGTTTCATTGTACCGTATTTAATGTCGGGCTGTGTTTAATTGTACATTGTTCACTGTAGGGCACTGTTTCATTGTACTGTATTTAATGTCGGGCTCTGTTTAATTTTACCTTGTTCAGTGTAGGGCACTGTTTCATTGTACCGTATTTAATGTCGGGCTCTGTTTAATTTTACCTTGTTCAGTGTAGGGCACTGTTTCACTGTACCGTATTTACTGTCGGGTTGTGTTTAAATGTACATTGTTCACTGTAGGGCACTGTTTCATTGTACCGTATTTAATGTCGGGCTGTGTTTAATTGTACATTGTTCACTGTAGGGCACTGTTTCATTGTACTGTATTTAATGTCGGGCTCTGTTTAATTTTACCTTGTTCAGTGTAGGGCACTGTTTCATTGTACCGTATTTAATGTCGGGGGTGTTTAATTTTACATTGTTCAGTGTAGGGCACTGTTTCATTGTACCGTATTTAATGTCGGGCTGTGTTTAATATTACCTTGTTCAGTGTAGGGCACTGTTTCATATTACCGTATTTAATGTCGGGCTCTGTTTAATTTTACATTGTTGCTGGTAGGGCACTGATTCATTGTACCGTATTTAATGTCGGGCTGTGTTTAACTTTACATTGTTCACTGCAGGGCATTGTTTCATTGTGCTGTATTTAATGTTGGGCTCTGTTTAATTTTACCTTGTTCACTGTTGGGCACTGTTTCATTGTCCCGTATTTAATGTCGGGCTCTGTTTAATTTTACATTATTCAGTGTAGGGCACTGTTTCATTGTACTGTCTTTAATATCGGGCTCTGTTTAATTTTGCCTTGTTTACTGTAGGTCACTGTTTCATTGTCCTGTATTTAATGCCGGGCTGTGTTTAATTGTACATTGTTCACTGTAGGGCACTGTTTCATTGTACTGTATTTAATGTCGGGCTCTGTTTAATTTTACCTTGTTCAGTGGAGGGCACTGTTTCATTGTACCGCATTTAATATCGGGCTGTGTTTAATTTTACATTGTTCAGTGTAGGGCACTGTTTCATTGTACCGTATTTAATGTCGGGCTGTGTTTAATTTTACGTTGTTCAGTGTAGGGCACTCTTTCATTGTACTGTATTTAATGTCGGGCTCTGTTTAATTTTACCTTGTTCAGTGTAGGGCACTGTTTCATTGTACCGTATTTAATGTCGGGCTCTGTTTAATTTTACCTTGTTCAGTGTAGGGCACTGTTTCACTGTACCGTATTTACTGTCGGGTTGTGTTTAAATGTACATTGTTCACTGTAGGGCACTGTTTCATTGAACCGTATTTAATGTCGGGCTGTGTTTAATTGTACATTGTTCACTGTAGGGCACTGTTTCATTGTACTGTATTTAATGTCGGGCTCTGTTTAATTTTACCTTGTTCAGTGTAGGGCACTGTTTCATTGTACCGTATTTAATGTCGGGGGTGTTTAATTTTACATTGTTCAGTGTAGGGCACTGTTTCATTGTACCGTATTTAATGTCGGGCTGTGTTTAATTTTACCTTGTTCAGTGTAGGGCACTGTTTCATATTACCGTATTTAATGTCGGGCTCTGTTTAATTTTACATTGTTGCTGGTAGGGCACTGATTCATTGTACCGTATTTAATGTCGGGCTGTGTTTAACTTTACATTGTTCACTGCAGGGCATTGTTTCATTGTGCTGTATTTAATGTTGGGCTCTGTTTAATTTTACCTTGTTCACTGTTGGGCACTGTTTCATTGTCCCGTATTTAATGTCGGGCTCTGTTTAATTTTACATTATTCAGTGTAGGGCACTGTTTCATTGTACTGTCTTTAATATCGGGCTCTGTTTAATTTTGCCTCGTTTACTGTAGGTCACTGTTTCATTGTCCTGTATTTAATGCCGGGCTGTGTTTAATTGTACATTGTTCACTGTAGGGCACTGTTTCATTGTACTGTATTTAATGTCGGGCTCTGTTTAATTTTACCTTGTTCAGTGGAGGGCACTGTTTCATTGTACCGCATTTAATATCGGGCTGTGTTTAATTTTACATTGTTCAGTGTAGGGCACTGTTTCATTGTACCGTATTTAATGTCGGGCTGTGTTTAATTTTACCTTGTTCAGTGTAGGGCACTCTTTCATATTACCGTATTTAATGACGGGGTGTGTTTAATTGTACATTGTTCACTGTAGGACACTGTTTCATTGTACCGTATTTAATGTTGGGCTGTGTTTAATTGTACATTGTTCACTGTAGGGCACTGTTTCATTGTATCGTATTTAATGTTGGGCTGTGTTTAATTGTACATTGTTCACTGTCGGGCACTGTTTCATTGTACCGTATTTAATGTCGGGCTGTGTTTAAGTTTACATTGTTCAGTGTAGGGCACTGATTCATTGTACTGTATTTAATGTCGGGCTGTGTTTAATTTTACATTGTTCAGTGTAGGGCACTGTTTCACTGTACCGTATTTAATGTCGGGCTAGATTTAATTTTTCATTGTTCACTGTAGGTCACTGTTTCATTGTACTGTATTTAATGTCGGGCTGTGTTTAATTGTACATTGTTGCTTGTAGGGCACTGTTTCATTGTACCCTATTTAATGTCGAGCTCTGTTTAATTTTACATTGTAGCTTGTCGGGCACTGTTTCATTGTACTGTATTTAATGTCGGGCTCTGTTTAATTTTACATTGTTCACTGTAGGGCACTGTTTCATTGCACTGTATTTAATGTCGGGCTCTGTTTAATTTTACCTTGTTGCTTGTAGGGCACTGTTTCATTGTACCGTATTTAATGTCGGGCTCTGTTTAATTTTACATTGTTCACTGTAGGGCACTGTTTCATTGTTCTGTATTTAATGTCGGGCTCTGTTTAATTTTACCTCGTTGCTTGTAGGGCACTGTTTCATTGTACTGTATTTAATGTCGGGCTCTGTTTAATTTTACCTTGTTCACTGTAGGGCACTGTTTCATTGTACTGTATTTAATGTCCGGCTCTGTTTAATTTTACCTTGTTCACTGTAGGGCACTGTTTCATTTTACTGTATTTAATTTCGGGCTGTGTTTAATTTTACATTGTTCAGTGTAGGGCACTGATTTATTGTACCGTATTTAATGTCGGGCTCTGTTTAATTTTACATTGTTCACTGCAGGGCACTGTTTCACTGTACCGTATTTAATGTCGGGCTCTGTTTAATATTACATTGTTGCTGGTAGGGCACTGATTCATTGCACCGTATTTAATGTCGGGCTGTGTTTAATTTTACATTGTTCCGTGTAGGGCACTGTTTCATTGTAACGTATTTAATGTCGGGCTGTGTTTAATTTTACCTTGTTCAGTGTAGGGCACTGTTTCACTGTACCGTATTTAATGTCGGGCTCTGTTTAATATTACATTGTTGCTGGTAGGGCACTGATTCATTGCACCGTATTTAATGTCGGGCTGTGTTTAATTTTACATTGTTCACTGTAGGGCACTGTTTCATTGTACCGTATTTAATGTCGGGCTCTGTTTTATTTTACATTGTTCACATTAGGGCACTGTTTCATTGTACCGTATTTAATGTCGGGCTCTGTTTAATTTTACCTTGTTCAGTGTAGGGCACTGTTTCATTGTACCGTATTTACTGTCGGGCTGTGTTTAATTGTACATTGTTCACTGTAAGGCACTGTTTCATTGTACCGTATTTAATGTCGGGCTGTGTATAATTGTACATTGTTCACTGTAGGGCACTGTTTGATTGTACTGTATTTAATGTCGGGCTCTGTTTAATTTTACATTGTTCAGTGTAGGACACTGTTTTATATTACCGTATTTAATGTTGGGCTGTGTTTAATTGTACATTGTTCACTGTAGGGCACTGTTTCATTGTACCGTATTTAATGTTGGGCTGTGTGTAATTGTACATTGTTCACTGTAGGGCACTGTTTCATTGTACCGTATTTAATGTCGGGCTGTGTTTAAGTTTACATTGTTCAGTGTAGGGCACTGATTCATTGTACTGTATTTAATGTCGGGCTGTGTTTAATTTTACATTGTTCAGTGTAGGGCACTGTTTCACTGCACGGTATTTAATGTCGGGCTATGTTTAATTTTACACTGTTCACTGTAGGTCACTGTTTCATTGTACTGTATTTAATGTCGGGCTGTGTTTAATGTCACATTGTTCAGTGTAGGGCACTGTTTCATTGTACTGTATTTAATGTCGGGCTCTGTTTAATTTTGCCTTGTTTACTGTAGGTCACTGTTTCAGTGTACTGTATTTAATGTCGGGCTCTGTTTCATTGTACCGTATTTAATGTCTGGCTGTGTTTAATTTCACCTTGTTCAGTGTAGTGCACTGTTTCATATTACCGTATTTAATGTCGGGCTGTGTTTAATTGTACATTGTTCCCTGTAGGACACTGTTTCATTGTACCGTATTTAATGTTGGGCTGTGTTTAATTGTACATAGTTCACTGTAGGGCACTGTTTCATTGTACCGTATTTAATGTTGGGCTGTGTTTAATTGTACATTGTTCACTGTAGGGCACTGTTTCATTGTACCGTATTTAATGTTGGGCTGTGTTTAAGTTTACATTGTTCAGTGTAGGGCACTGATTCATTGTACTGTATTTAAAGTCGGGCTTTGTTTAATTTTACATTGTTCAGTGTAGGGCACTGTTTCACTGTACCGTATTTAATGTCGGGCTATGTTTAATTTTACATTGTTCACTGTAGGTCACTGTTTTATTGTACTGTACTTAATGTCGGGCGCTGTTTAATTTTACCTTGTTGCTTGTAGGGCACTGTTTCATTGTACCGTATTTAATGTCGGGCTCTGTTTAATTTTACCTTGTTCACTGTAGGTCACTGTTTCATTGCACCGTATTTAATGTCGGGCTGTGTTTAATTTTACATTGTTCACTGTAGGGCACTGTTTCATTGCACTGTATTTAATGTCGGGCTCTGTTTAATTTTACCTTGTTGCTTGTAGGGCACTGTTTCATTGTACTGTATTTAATGTCGGGCTCTGTTAAATTTTACCTTGTTCACTGTAGGGCACTGTTTCATTGTACCGTATTTAATGTCGGGCTCTGTTTAATTTTACCTTGTTCAGTGTAGGGCACTGTTTCATTGTACCGTATTTAATGACGGGCTCTGTTTAATTTTACCTTGTTCAGTGTAGGGCACTGTTTCATTGTACCGTATTTACTGTCGGGCCGTGTTTAATTGTACATTGTTCACTGTAGGGCACTGTTTCATTGTACCGTATTTAATGTCGGGCTGTGTTTAATTGTACATTGTTCACTGGAGGGCACTGTTTCATTGTACTGTATTTAATGTCGGGCTCTGTTTAATTTTACCTTGTTCACTGTAGGTCACTGTTTCATTGTACTGTATTTAATGTCGGGCTGTGTTTAATTTTACATTGTTCACTGTAGGGCACTGTTTCATTGCACTGTATTTAATGTCGGGCTCTGTTTAATTTTACCTTGTTGCTTGTAGGGCACTGTTTCATTGTACTGTATTTAATGTCGGGCTCTGTTTAATTTTACCTTGTTCACTGTAGGGCACTGTTTCATTGTACTGTATTTAATGTCCGGCTCTGTTTAATTTTACCTTGTTCACTGTAGGGCACTGTTTCATTTTACTGTATTTAATGTCGGGCTGTGTTTAATTGTACATTGTTCACTGTAGGGCACTGATTCATTGTACCGTATTTAATGTTGGGCTGTGTTTAATTGTACATTGTTCACTGTCGGGCACTGTTTCATTGTACCGTATTTAATGTCGGGCTGTGTTTAATTTTACATTGTTCAGTGTAGGGCACTGTTTCACTGTACCGTATTTAATGTCGGGCTAGATTTAATTTTACATTGTTCACTGTAGGTCACTGTTTCATTGCACTGTATTTAATGTCGTGCTGTGTTTAATTGTACATTGTTGCTTGTAGGGCACTGTTTCATTGTACCGTATTTAATGTCGGGCTCTTTTTAATTTTACATTGTTCAGTGTAGGGCACTGTTTCATTCTACCGTATTTAATGTTGGGCTCTGTTTAATTTTACCTTGTTCACTGTAGGACACTGTTTCATTGCACCGTATTTAATGTCGGGCTGTGTTTAATTTTACATTGTTCACTGTAGGTCACTGTTTCATTGTACTGTATTTAATGTCGTGCTGTGTTTAATTGTACATTGTTGCTTGTAGGGCACTGTTTCATTGTACCGTATTTAATGTCGAGCTCTGTTTAATTTTACATTGTAGCTTGTAGGGTACTGTTTCATTGTACTGTATTTAATGTCGGGCTCTGTTTAATTTTACATCGTTCACTGTAGGGCACTGTTTCATTGCACTGTATTTAATGTCGGGCTCTGTTTAATTTTACCTTGTTGCTTGTAGGGCACTGTTTCATTCTACCGTATTTAATGTCGGGCTCTGTTTAATTTTACATTGTTCACTGTAGGGCACTGTTTCATTGTGCTGTATTTAATGTCGGGCTCTGTTTAATTTTACGTCGTTGCTTGTAGGGCACTGTTTCATTGTACTGTATTTAATGTCGGGCTCTGTTTAATTTTACCTTGTTCACTGTTGGGCACTGTTTCATTGTACTGTATTTAATGTCCGGCTCTGTTTAATTTTACCTTGTTCACTGTAGGGCACTGTTTCATTTTACTGTATTTAATTTCGGGCTGTGTTTAATTTTACATTGTTCAGTGTAGGGCACTGATTTATTGTACCGTATTTAATGTCGGGCTCTGTTTAATTTTACCTTGTTCACTGTAGGTCACTGTTTCATTGTACTGTATTTAATGTCAAGCTCTGTTTAATTTTACCTTGTTCACTGTAGGGCACTGTTTCATTTTACTGTATTTAATTTCGGGCTGTGTTTAATTGTACATTGTTCACTGCAGGGCACTGTTTCATTGTACGGTATTTAATGTCGGGCTCTGTTTTATTTTACATTGTTCACATTAGTGCCCTGTTTCATTGTACTGTATTCAATGTCGGGCTCTGTTTAATTTTACGTTGTTCACTGTAGGGCACTGTTTCATTGTACCGTATTTAATGTCGGGCTCTGTTTAATTTTACATTGTTGCTGGTAGGGCACTGATTCATTGTACCGTATTTAATGTCGGGCTGTGTTTAATTTTACATTGTTCACTGTAGGGCACTGTTTCATTGTACCGTATTTAATGTCGGGCTCTGTTTTATTTTACATTGTTCACATTAGGGCACTGTTTCATTGTACCGTATTTAATGTCGGGCTCGGTTTAATTTTACCTTGTTCAGTGTAGGGCACTGTTTCATTGTACCGTATTTACTGTCGGGCTGTGTTTAATTGTACATTGTTCACTGTAGGGCACTGTTTCATTGTACCGTATTTAATGTCGGGCTGTGTTTAATTGTACATTGTTCACTGTAGGACACTGTTTTATATTACCGTATTTAATGTTGGGCTGTGTTTAATTGTACATTGTTCACTGTAGGGCTCTGTTTCATTGTACCGTATTTAA
Source organism: Scyliorhinus torazame (assembly GCF_047496885.1). Taxonomy (NCBI): domain Eukaryota; kingdom Metazoa; phylum Chordata; class Chondrichthyes; order Carcharhiniformes; family Scyliorhinidae; genus Scyliorhinus; species Scyliorhinus torazame. The sequence goes on from NW_027307830.1 coordinate 106,563, forward strand.
TGTTGGGCTGTGTGTAATTGTACATTGTTCACTGTAGGGCACTGTTTCATTGTACCGTATTTAATGTCGGGCTGTGTTTAAGTTTACATTGTTCAGTGTAGGGCACTGATTCATTGCACTGTATTTAATGTCGGGCTGTGTTTAATTTTACATTGTTCAGTGTAGGGCACTGTTTCACTGCACGGTATTTAATGTCGGGCTATGTTTAATTTTACATTGTTCACTGTAGGTCACTGTTTCATTGTACTGTATTTAATGTCGGGCGCTGTTTAATTTTACCTTGTTGCTTGTAGGGCACTGTTTCATTGTACCGTATTTAATGTCGGGCTCTGTTTAATTTTACATTGTTCACTGTAGGGCACTGTTTTATTGTACCGTATTTAATGTCGGGCTCTGTTTAATTTTACCTCGTTGCTTGTAGGGCACTGTTTCATTGTACTGTGTTTAATGTCGGGCTCTGTTTAATTTTACCTTGTTCACTGTAGGGCACTGTTTCATTGTACTGTATTTAATGTCCGGCTCTGTTTATTAGCATTGTGCAGGCCAAGGATTGGAGGTGGAGGAGCAGTCTCTGTCAGCGAGAGAACCTGAGAACATCTCAGAAGGTAAGCAAGTGATTTTTACTTTTATACCTTTTTTCAAATTGTGTGTGTCGGGGGGGACACAGAAAAGCTGTGACCTGAGTGGCTGGTTGGGATTCTAACCTAAATTTTTTTGACTATTTGGGAACTAATTAAACATAATAACTTAATTATAATTTAGAGGATATCTAAGCCAGAGATCGGAGGATATTATAGTTAGCTATCGCATTTCTATTAGAAATCTAGTGCTAGGAAACAGATAGTTGACAGTAACTTTGTAATTAAAAAAAAAAAAAAAGTATTTATAAAAAAAAGACAAATTTTAATTTTAATTAATTGACGCAATGTCAGTTAGAGGGGTGCTGTGCTCTGACTGTGAGATGTGGCAGGTCCGGGAGGCTTCCAGCGTCCTGGATGGCTTCATCTGCAGAAAGTGCACCCAACTGCAGCTCCTCACAGACCGCATGGTTCGGTTGGAGCAGCAATTGGATGCACTTAGGAGCATGCAGGTGGCGGAAAGCGTCATAGATCGCAGTTATGTAAGTGTGGTCACACCCAAGGTGCAGGCAGAGAAATGGGTGACCACCAGAAAGGGCAGGCAGTCAGTGCAGGAATCCCCTGTGGTTGTCCCCCTCTCGAACAGGTATACCCCTTTGGATACTGTCGGGGGGGATAGCCTATCAGGGGAAAACAGCAGCAGCCAGAGCAGTGGCACCACGGCTGGCTCTGATGTTCAGAAGGGTGGGTCAAAGCGCAGAAGAGTAATAGTTATAGGGGACTCTATAGTCAGGGGAACAGATAGGCACTTCTGTGGACGTGAAAGAGACTCCAGGATGGTATGTTGCCTCCCTGGTGCCAGGGTCCAGGATGTCTCCGAACGGGTAGAGGGAATCCTGAAGGGGGAGGGCAAACAGGTAGAGGTCGTTGTACATATTGGTACTAACGACATAGGCAGGAAGAGGCATGAGGTCCTGCAGCAGGAGTTCAGGGAGCTAGGCAGAAAGTTAAAAGACAGGACCTCGAGGGTTGTAATCTCGGGATTACTCCCTGTGCCACGTGCCAGTGAGGCTAGAAATAGGAAGATAGAGCAGACAAACACGTGGCTAAACAGCTGGTGTAGGAGGGAGGGTTTCGGTTATCTGGACCACTGGGAGCTCTTCCGGGGCAGGTGTGACCTGTATAAGATGGACGGGTTGCATCTAAACCGGAGAGGCATAAATATCCTGGCCGCGAGATTTGCTAGTGTCACACGGGAGGGTTTAAACTAGTATGGCAGGGGGGTGGGCACGGGAGCAATAGGTCAGAAGGTGAGAGCGTTGAGGGAGAACTAGGGAATATGGACAGTGTGGCTCTGAGGCAGAGCAGACGGGGAGAAGTTGCTGAACACAGCGGGTCTGGTGGCCTGAAGTGCATATGTTTTAATGCAAGGAGCATTACGGGTAAGGCAGATGAACTTAGAGCTTGGATTAGTACTTGGAACTATGATGTTGTTGCCATTACAGAGACCTGGTTGAGGGAAGGGCAGGATTGGCAGCTAAACGTTCCAGGATTTAGATGTTTCAGGCGGGATAGAGGGGGATGTAAAAGGGGAGGCGGAGTTGCGCTACTTGTTCAGGAGAGTATCACAGCTATACAGCGAGAGGACACCTCAGAGGGCAGTGAGGCTATATGGGTAGAGATCAGGAATAAGAAGGGTGCAGTCACAATGTTGGGGGTATACTACAGGCCTCCCAACAGCCAGCGGGAGATAGAGGAGCAGATAGGTAGACAGATTTTGGAAAAGAGTAAAAACAACAGGGTTGTGGTGATGGGAGACTTCAACTTCCCCAATATTGACTGGGACTCACTTAGTGCCAGGGGCTTAGACGGGGCAGAGTTTGTAAGGAGCATCCAGGAGGGCTTCTTAAAACAATATGTAAACAGTCCAACTAGGGAAGGGGCGGTACTGGACCTGGTATTGGGGAATGAGCCCGGCCAGGTGGTAGATGTTTCAGTAGGGGAGCATTTCGGTAACAGTGACCACAATTCAGTAAGTTTTAAAGTACTGGTGGACAAGGATAAGAGTGGTCCGAGGATGAATGTGCTAAATTGGGGGAAGGCTAATTATAACAATATTAGGCGGGAACTGAAGAACATAGATTGGGGGCGGATGCTTGAGGGCAAATCAACATCTGACATGTGGGAGGCTTTCAAGTGTCAGTTGAAAGGAATACAGGACAGGCATGTTCCTGTGAGGAAGAAAGATAAATACGGCAATTTTCGGGAACCTTGGATGACGAATGATATTGTAGGCCTCGTCAAAAAGAAAAAGGAGGCATTTGTCAGGGCTAAAAGGCTGGGAACAGACGAAGCCTGTGTGGCATATAAGGAAAGTAGGAAGGAACTTAAGCAAGGAGTCAGGAGGGCTAGAAGGGGTCATGAAAAGTCATTGGCAAATAGGGTTAAGGAAAATCCCAAGGCTTTTTACACTTACATAAAAAGCAAGAGGGTAGCCAGGGAAAGGGTTGGCCCACTGAAGGATAGGCAAGGGAATCTATGTGTGGAGCCAGAGGAAATGGGCGAGGTACTAAATGAATACTTTGCATCAGTATTCACCAAAGAGAAGGAATTGGTAGATGTTGAGTCTGGAGAAGGGGGTGTAGATAGCCTGGGTCACATTGTGATCCAAAAAGACGAGGTGTTGGGTGTCTTAAAAAATATTAAGGTAGATAAGTCCCCAGGGCCGGATGGGATCTACCCCAGAATACTGAAGGAGGCTGGAGAGGAAATTGCTGAGGCCTTGACAGAAATCTTTGGATCCTCGCTGTCTTCAGGGGATGTCCCGGAGGACTGGAGAATAGCCAATGTTGTTCCTCTGTTTAAGAAGGGTGGCAGGGATAATCCCGGGAACTACAGGCCGGTGAGCCTTACTTCAGTGGTAGGGAAATTACTGGAGAGAATTCTTCGAGACAGGATCTACTCCCATTTGGAAGCAAATGGACGTATTAGTGAGAGGCAGCACGGTTTTGTGAAGGGGAGGTCGTGTCTCACTAACTTGATCGAGTTTTTCGAGGAGGTCACTAAGATGATTGATGCAGGTAGGGCAGTAGATGTTGTCTATATGGACTTCAGTAAGGCCTTTGACAAGGTCCCTCATGGTAGACTAGTACAAAAGGTGAAGTCACACGGGATCAGGGGTGAACTGGCAAGGTGGATACAGAACTGGCTAGGCCATAGAAGGCAGAGGGTAGCAATGGAGGGATGCTTTTCTAATTGGAGGGCTGTGACCAGTGGTGTTCCACAGGGATCAGTGCTGGGACCTTTGCTCTTTGTAGTATATATAAATGATTTGGAGGAAAATGTAACTGGTCTGATTAGTAAGTTTGCAGACGACACAAAGGTTGGTGGAATTGCGGATAGCGATGAGGACTGTCTGAGGATACAGCAGGATTTAGATTGTCTGGAGACTTGGGCGGAGAGATGGCAGATGGAGTTTAACCTGGACAAATGTGAGGTAATGCATTTTGGAAGGGCTAATGCAGGTAGGGAATATACAGTGAATGGTAGAACCCTCAAGAGTATTGAAAGTCAAAGAGATCTAGGAGTACAGGTCCACAGATCACTGAAAGGGGCTACACAGGTGGAGAAGGTAGTCAAGAAGGCATACGGCATACTTGCCTTCATTGGCCGGGGCATTGAGTATAAGAATTGGCAAGTCATGTTGCAGCTGTATAGAACCTTAGTTAGGCCACACTTGGAGTATAGTGTTCAATTCTGGTCGCCACACTACCAGAAGGATGTGGAGGCTTTAGAGAGGGTGCAGAAGAGATTTACCAGAATGTTGCCTGGTATGGAGGGCATAAGCTATGAGGAGCGATTGAATAAACTCGGTTTGTTCTCACTGGAACGAAGGAGGTTGAGGGGCGACCTGATAGAGGTATACAAAATTATGAGGGGCATAGACAGAGTGGATAGTCAGAGGCTTTTCCCCAGGGTAGAGGGGTCAATTACTAGGGTGCATAGGTTTAAGGTGAGAGGGGCAAAGTTTAGAGTAGATGTACGAGGCAAGTTTTTTACGCAGAGGGTAGTGGGTGCCTGGAACTCACTACCGGAGGAGGTAGTGGAGGCAGGGACGATAGGGACATTAAAGGGGCATCTTGACAAATATATGAATAGGATGGGAATAGAAGGATACGGACCCAGGAAGTGTAGAAGATTGTAGTTTAGTCGGGCAGTATGGTCGGCACGGGCTTGGAGGGCCGAAGGGCCTGTTCCTGTGCTGTACTTTTCTTTGTTCTTTGTTCTTTGTTTAATATTACCTTGTTCACTGTAGGGCACTGTTTCATTTTACTGTATTTAATTTCGGGCTGTGTTTAATTTTACATTGTTCAGTGTAGGGCACTGATTCATTGCACTGTATTTAATGTCGGGCTGTGTTTAATTTTACATTGTTCAGTGTAGGGCACTGTTTCACTGCACGGTATTTAATGTCGGGCTATGTTTAATTTTACATTGTTCACTGTAGGTCACTGTTTCATTGTACTGTATTTAATGTCGGGCTCTGTTTAATTTTACAGTGTTCACTGCAGGGCACTGTTTCATTGTACTGTATTTAATGTCGGGCTCTGTTTAATTTTACGTTGTTCACTGTAGGGCACTGTTTCACTGCACGGTATTTAATGTCGGGCTATGTTTAATTTTACATTGTTCACTGTAGGTCACTGTTTCATTGTACTGTATTTAATGTCGGGCTCTGTTTAATTTTACAGTGTTCACTGCAGGGCACTGTTTCATTGTACTGTATTTAATGTCGGGCTCTGTTTAATTTTACGTTGTTCACTGTAGGGCACTGTTTCATTGTACCGTATTTAATGTCGGGCTCTGTTTAATTTTACATTGTTGCTGGTAGGGCACTGATTCATTGTACCGTATTTAATGTCGGGCTGTGTTTAATTTTACATTGTTCACTGGAGGGCACTGTTTCATTGTACCGTATTTAATGTCGGGCTCTGTTTTATTTTACATTGTTCACATTAGGGCACTGTTTCATTGTACCGTATTTAATGTCGGGCTCTGTTTAATTTTACCTTGTTCAGTGTAGGGCACTGTTTCATTGTACCGTATTTACTGTCGGGCTGTGTTTAATTGTACATTGTTCACTGTAGGGCACTGTTTCATTGTACCGTATTTAATGTCGGGCTGTGTTTAATTGTACATTGTTCACTGTAGGGCACTGTTTCATTGTACTGTATTTAATGTCGGGCTCTGTTTAATTTTACCTTGTTCAGTGTAGGACACTGTTTTATATTACCGTATTTAATGTTGGGCTGTGTTTAATTGTACATTGTTCAGTGTAGGGCACTGATTCATTGTACTGTATTTAATGTCGGGCTGTGTTTAATTTTACATTATTCAGTGTAGGGCACTGTTTCACTGCACGGTATTTAATATCGGGCTATGTTTAATTTTACATTGTTCAGTGTAGTGCACTGTTTCATTCTACTGTATTTAATGTTGGGCTCTGTTTAATTTTACCTTGTTGCTTGTAGGGCACTGTTTCATTGTACCGTATTTAATGTCGAGCTCTGTTTAATTTTACATTGTAGCTTGTAGGGCACTGTTTCATTGTACTGTATTTAATGTCGGGCTGTGTTTAATTTTACATTGTTCACTGTAGGGCACTGTTTCATTGCACTGTATTTAATGTCGGGCTCTGTTTAATTTTACCTTGTTGCTTGTAGGGCACTGTTTCATTGTACTGTATTTAATGTCGGGCTCTGTTTAATTTTACCTTGTTCACTGTAGGGCACTGTTTCATTGTACTGTATTTAATGTCCGGCTCTGTTTAATTTTACCTTGTTCACTGTAGGGCACTGTTTCATTTTACTGTATTTAATGTCGGGCTGTGTTTAATTTTACATTGTTCAGTGTAGGGCACTGATTCATTGTACCGTATTTAATGTCGGGCTCTGTTTAATTTTACATTGTTCACTGTAGGGCACTGTTTCATTGTACCGTATTTAATGTCGGGCTCTGTTTTATTTTACATTGTTCACATTAGGGCCCTGTTTCATTGTACTGTATTTAATGTCGGGCTCTGTTTAATTTTACGTTGTTCACTGTAGGGCACTGTTTCATTGTACCGTATTTAATGTCGTGCTCTGTTTAATTTTACATTGTTGCTGGTAGGGCACTGATTCATTGTACCGTATTTAATGTCGGGCTGTGTTTTATTTTATATTGTTCACTGTAGGGCACTGTTTCATTGTACCGTGTTTAATGTCGGGCTCTGTTTTATTTTACATTGTTCACATTAGGGCCCTGTTTCATTGTACTGTATTAAATGCCGGGCTCTGTTTAATTTTACGTTGTTCACTGTAGGGCACTGTTTCATTGTACCGTATTTAATGTCGGGCTCTGTTTAATTTTACATTGTTGCTGGTTGGGCACTGATTCATTGTACCGTATTTAATGTCGGGCTGTGTTTAATTTTACATTGTTCACTGTAGGGCACTGTTTCGTTGTACCGTATTTAATGTCGGGCTCTGTTTAATTTTACCTTGTTCAGTGTAGGGCACTGTTTCATTGTGCTGTATTTAATGTTGGACTCTGTTTAATTTTACCTTGTTCACTGTCGGGCACTGTTTCGTTGTCCCGTATTTAATGTCGGGCTCTGTTTAATTTTACCTTGTTTAGTGTAGGGCAGTGTTTCATTGTACTGTATTTAATGTCGGGCTCTGTTTAATGTTACATTGTTCAGTGTAGGGCACTGTTTCATTGTACTGTATTTAATGTCGGGCTCTGTTTAATTTTGCCTTGTTTACTGTAGGTCACTGTTTCATTGTACTGTATTTAATGTCGGGCTCTGTTTAATTTTACCTTATTCAGTGTAGGGCACTGTTTCATTGTACCATATTTAATGTCGGGCTCTGTTTAATTTTACCTTGTTCAGTGTAGGGCACTGTTTCATTTTACCGTATTTAATGTCGGGCTGTGTTTAACTTTACATTGTACACTGTAGGGCACTGTTTCATTGTACTGTCTTTAATGTCGGGCTCTGTTTAATTTTGCCTTGTTTACTGTAGGTCACTGTTTCATTGTACTGTATTTAATGCCGGGCTGTGTTTAATTTTACATTGTTCAGTGTAGGGCACTGATGCATTGTACCGTATTTAATGTCGGGCTGTGTTTAAGTTTACATTGTTCAGTGTAGGGCACTGTTTCACTGTACCGTATTTAATGTCGGGCTATGTTTAATTTTACCTTGTTCACTGTAGGTCACTGTTTCATTGCACCGTATTTAATGTCGGGCTGTGTTTAATTTTACATTGTTCAGTGTAGTGCACTGTTTCATTGTACTGTATTTAATGTTGGGCTCTGTTTAATTTTACCTTGTTGCTTGTAGGGCACTGTTTCATTGTACTGTATTTAATGTCGGGCTGTGTATAATTTTACATTGTTCACTGTAGGGCACTGTTTCATTGCACTGTATTTAATGTCGGTCTCTATTTAATTTTACCTTGTTCACTGTAGGGCACTGTTTAATTTTACTGTATTTAATGTCGGGCTGTGTTTAATTTTACATTGTTCAGTGAAGGGCAGTGATTCATTGTACCGTATTTAATGTCGGGCTCTGATTAATTTTACATTGTTCACTGTAGGGCACTGTTTCATTGTACTGTATTTAATGTCGGGCTCTGTTTAATTTTACCTTGTTCAGTGTAGGGCACTGTTTCATTGTACCGTATTTAATGTCGGGCTCTGTTTAATTTTACCTTGTTCAGTGTAGGGCACTGTTTCACTGTACCGTATTTACTGTCGGGTTGTGTTTAAATGTACATTGTTCACTGTAGGGCACTGTTTCATTGTACCGTATATAATGTCGGGCTGTGTTTAATTGTACATTGTTCACTGTAGGGCACTGTTTCATTGTACTGTACTTAATGTCGGGCTCTGTTTAATTTTACCTTGTTCAGTGTAGGGCACTGTTTCATTGTACCGTATTTAATGTCGGGGGTGTTTAATTTTACATTATTCAGTGTAGGGCACTGTTTCATTGTACTGTCTTTAATATCGAGCTCTGTTTAATTTTGCCTTGTTTACTGTAGGTCACTGTTTCATTGTCCTGTATTTAATGCCGGGCTGTGTTTAATTTTACATTGTTCAGTGTAGGGCACTGATTCATTGTACCGTATTTAATGTCGGGCTGCGTTTAAGTTTACATTGTTCAGTGTAGGGTACTGTTTCATTGTACTGTATTTAATGTCGGGCTCTGTTTAATTTTGCCTTGTTTACTGTAGGTCACTGTTTCATTGTACTGTATTTAATGTCGGGCTCTGTTTAATGTTACCTTGTTCTGTGTAGGGCACTGTTTCATTGTACCGTATTTAATGTCGGGCTCTGTTTAATTTTACCTTGTTCAGTGTAGGGCACTGTTTCATTTTACCGTATTTAATGTCGGGCTGTGTTTAAGTTTACATTATTCACTGTAGGTCACTGTTTCATTGCCACGTATTTAATGTCGGGCTCTGTTTAATTTTACATTATTCAGTTTAGGCCACTGTTTCATTGTACTGTCTTTAATGTCGGGCTCTGTTTAATTTTACCTTGTTGCTTGTAGGGCACTGTTTCATTGTACCGTATTTAGTGTCGGGCTCTGTTTAATTTTACCTTGTTCACTGTAGGTCACTGTTTCATTGCACCGTATTTAATGTCGGGCTGTGTTTAATTTTACATTGTTCAGTGTAGTGCACTGTTTCATTGTACCGTATTTAATGTCGGGCTGTGTTTAATTTTACATTGTTCACTGTAGGGCACTGTTTCATTGTACCGTATTTAATGTCGGGCTCTGTTTAATTTTACCTTGTTCAGTGTAGGGCACTGTTTCATTGTACCGTATTTAATGTCGGGCTCTGTTTAATTTTGCCTTGTTTACTGTAGGTCACTGTTTCATTGTACTGTATTTAATGTCGGGCTCTGTTTAATGTTACCTTGTTCTGTGTAGGGCACTGTTTCATTGTACCGTATTTAATGTCGGGCTCTGTTTAATTTTACCTTGTTCAGTGTAGGGCACTGTTTCATTTTACCGTATTTAATGTCGGGCTGTGTTTAAGTTTACATTATTCACTGTAGGTCACTGTTTCATTGCCACGTATTTAATGTCGGGCTCTGTTTAATTTTACATTATTCAGTTTAGGCCACTGTTTCATTGTACTGTCTTTAATGTCGGGCTCTGTTTAATTTTACCTTGTTGCTTGTAGGGCACTGTTTCATTGTACCGTATTTAGTGTCGGGCTCTGTTTAATTTTACCTTGTTCACTGTAGGTCACTGTTTCATTGCACCGTATTTAATGTCGGGCTGTGTTTAATTTTACATTGTTCAGTGTAGTGCACTGTTTCATTGTACCGTATTTAATGTCGGGCTGTGTTTAATTTTACATTGTTCACTGTAGGGCACTGTTTCATTGTACCGTATTTAATGTCGGGCTCTGTTTAATTTTACCTTGTTCAGTGTAGGGCACTGTTTCATTGTACCGTATTTACTGTCGGGCTGAGTTTTATTGTACATTGTTCACTGTGGGGCACTGTTTCATTGTACCGTATTTAATGTCGGGGGTGTTTAATTTTACATTGTTCAGTGTAGGGTCCTGTTTCATTGTACCGTATTTAATGTCGGGCTGTGTTTAATTTTACCTTGTTCAGTGTAGGGCACTGTTTCATTGTACCGTATTTAATGTCGGGGGTGTTTAATTTTACATTATTCAGTGTAGGGCACTGTTTCATTGTACTGTCTTTAATGTCGGGCTGCGTTTAAGTTTACATTGTTCAGTGTAGGGTACTGTTTCATTGTACTGTATTTAATGTCGGGCTCTGTTTAATTTTGCCTTGTTTACTGTAGGTCACTGTTTCATTGTACTGTATTTAATGTCGGGCTCTGTTTAATGTTACCTTGTTCTGTGTAGGGCACTGTTTCATTGTACCGTATTTAATGTCGGGCTCTGTTTAATTTTACCTTGTTCAGTGTAGGGCACTGTTTCATTTTACCGTATTTAATGTCGGGCTGTGTTTAAGTTTACATTATTCACTGTAGGTCACTGTTTCATTGCCACGTATTTAATGTCGGGCTCTGTTTAATTTTACATTATTCAGTTTAGGGCACTGTTTCATTGTACTGTCTTTAATGTCGGGCTCTGTTTAATTTTACCTTGTTGCTTGTAGGGCACTGTTTCATTGTACCGTATTTAGTGTCGGGCTCTGTTTAATTTTACCTTGTTCACTGTAGGTCACTGTTTCATTGCACCGTATTTAATGTCGGGCTGTGTTTAATTTTACATTGTTCAGTGTAGTGCACTGTTTCATTGTACCGTATTTAATGTCGGGCTGTGTTTAATTTTACATTGTTCACTGTAGGGCTCTGTTTCATTGTACCGTATTTAATGTCGGGCTCTGTTTAATTTTACCTTGTTCAGTGTAGGGCACTGTTTCATTGTACCGTATTTAATGTCGGGCTCTGTTTAATGTTACCTTGTTCAGTGTAGGGCACTGTTTCATTGTACTGTATTTAATGTCGGGCTCTGTTTAATTTTACCTTATTCAGTGTAGGGCACTGTTTCATTGTACCATATTTAATGTCGGGCTCTGTTTAATTTTACCTTGTTCAGTGTAGGGCACTGTTTCATTTTACCGTATTTAATGTCGGGCTGTGTTTAACTTTACATTGTACACTGTAGGGCACTGTTTCATTGTACTGTCTTTAATGTCGGGCTCTGTTTAATTTTGCCTTGTTTACTGTAGGTCACTGTTTCATTGTACTGTATTTAATGCCGGGCTGTGTTTAATTTTACATTGTTCAGTGTAGGGCACTGATGCATTGTACCGTATTTAATGTCGGGCTGTGTTTAAGTTTACATTGTTCAGTGTAGTGCACTGTTTCATTGTACTGTATTTAATGTTGGGCTCTGTTTAATTTTACCTTGTTGCTTGTAGGGCACTGTTTCATTGTACTGTATTTAATGTCGGGCTGTGTATAATTTTACATTGTTCACTGTAGGGCACTGTTTCATTGCACTGTATTTAATGTCGGTCTCTATTTAATTTTACCTTGTTCACTGTAGGGCACTGTTTAATTTTACTGTATTTAATGTCGGGCTGTGTTTAATTTTACATTGTTCAGTGAAGGGCAGTGATTCATTGTACCGTATTTAATGTCGGGCTCTGATTAATTTTACATTGTTCACTGTAGGGCACTGTTTCATTGTACTGTATTTAATGTCGGGCTCTGTTTAATTTTACCTTGTTCAGTGTAGGGCACTGTTTCATTGTACCGTATTTAATGTCGGGCTCTGTTTAATTTTACCTTGTTCAGTGTAGGGCACTGTTTCACTGTACCGTATTTACTGTCGGGTTGTGTTTAAATGTACATTGTTCACTGTAGGGCACTGTTTCATTGTACCGTATTTAATGTCGGGCTCTGTTTAATTGTACATTGTTCACTGTAGGGCACTGTTTCATTGTACTGTATTTAATGTCGGGCTCTGTTTAATTTTACCTTGTTCAGTGTAGGGCACTGTTTCATTGTACCGTATTTAATGTCGGGGGTGTTTAATTTTACATTATTCAGTGTAGGGCACTGTTTCATTGTACTGTCTTTAATATCGAGCTCTGTTTAATTTTGCCTTGTTTACTGTAGGTCACTGTTTCATTGTCCTGTATTTAATGCCGGGCTGTGTTTAATTTTACATTGTTCAGTGTAGGGCACTGATTCATTGTACCGTATTTAATGTCGGGCTGCGTTTAAGTTTACATTGTTCAGTGTAGGGTACTGTTTCATTGTACTGTATTTAATGTCGGGCTCTGTTTAATTTTGCCTTGTTTACTGTAGGTCACTGTTTCATTGTACTGTATTTAATGTCGGGCTCTGTTTAATGTTACCTTGTTCTGTGTAGGGCACTGTTTCATTGTACCGTATTTAATGTCGGGCTCTGTTTAATTTTACCTTGTTCAGTGTAGGGCACTGTTTCATTTTACCGTATTTAATGTCGGGCTGTGTTTAAGTTTACATTATTCACTGTAGGTCACTGTTTCATTGCCACGTATTTAATGTCGGGCTCTGTTTAATTTTACATTATTCAGTTTAGGCCACTGTTTCATTGTACTGTCTTTAATGTCGGGCTCTGTTTAATTTTACCTTGTTGCTTGTAGGGCACTGTTTCATTGTACCGTATTTAGTGTCGGGCTCTGTTTAATTTTACCTTGTTCACTGTAGGTCACTGTTTCATTGCACCGTATTTAATGTCGGGCTGTGTTTAATTTTACATTGTTCAGTGTAGTGCACTGTTTCATTGTACCGTATTTAATGTCGGGCTGTGTTTAATTTTACATTGTTCACTGTAGGGCACTGTTTCATTGTACCGTATTTAATGTCGGGCTCTGTTTAATTTTACCTTGTTCAGTGTAGGGCACTGTTTCATTGTACCGTATTTAATGTCGGGCTCTGTTTAATGTTACCTTGTTCAGTGTAGGGCACTGTTTCATTGTACCGTATTTACTGTCGGGCTGAGTTTTATTGTACATTGTTCACTGTGGGGCACTGTTTCATTGTACCGTATTTAATGTCGGGGGTGTTTAATTTTACATTGTTCAGTGTAGGGTCCTGTTTCATTGTACCGTATTTAATGTCGGGCTGTGTTTAATTTTACCTTGTTCAGTGTAGGGCACTGTTTCATTGTACCGTATTTAATGTCGGGGGTGTTTAATTTTACATTATTCAGTGTAGGGCACTGTTTCATTGTACTGTCTTTAATGTCGGGCTGCGTTTAAGTTTACATTGTTCAGTGTAGGGTACTGTTTCATTGTACTGTATTTAATGTCGGGCTCTGTTTAATTTTGCCTTGTTTACTGTAGGTCACTGTTTCATTGTACTGTATTTAATGTCGGGCTCTGTTTAATGTTACCTTGTTCTGTGTAGGGCACTGTTTCATTGTACCGTATTTAATGTCGGGCTCTGTTTAATTTTACCTTGTTCAGTGTAGGGCACTGTTTCATTTTACCGTATTTAATGTCGGGCTGTGTTTAAGTTTACATTATTCACTGTAGGTCACTGTTTCATTGCCACGTATTTAATGTCGGGCTCTGTTTAATTTTACATTATTCAGTTTAGGGCACTGTTTCATTGTACTGTCTTTAATGTCGGGCTCTGTTTAATTTTACCTTGTTGCTTGTAGGGCACTGTTTCATTGTACCGTATTTAGTGTCGGGCTCTGTTTAATTTTACCTTGTTCACTGTAGGTCACTGTTTCATTGCACCGTATTTAATGTCGGGCTGTGTTTAATTTTACATTGTTCAGTGTAGTGCACTGTTTCATTGTACCGTATTTAATGTCGGGCTGTGTTTAATTTTACATTGTTCACTGTAGGGCACTGTTTCATTGTACCGTATTTAATGTCGGGCTCTGTTTAATTTTACCTTGTTCAGTGTAGGGCACTGTTTCATTGTACCGTATTTAATGTCGGGCTCTGTTTAATGTTACCTTGTTCAGTGTAGGGCACTGTTTCATTGTACTGTATTTAATGTCGGGCTCTGTTTAATTTTACCTTATTCAGTGTAGGGCACTGTTTCATTGTACCATATTTAATGTCGGGCTCTGTTTAATTTTACCTTGTTCAGTGTAGGGCACTGTTTCATTTTACCGTATTTAATGTCGGGCTGTGTTTAACTTTACATTGTACACTGTAGGGCACTGTTTCATTGTACTGTCTTTAATGTCGGGCTCTGTTTAATTTTGCCTTGTTTACTGTAGGTCACTGTTTCATTGTACTGTATTTAATGCCGGGCTGTGTTTAATTTTACATTGTTCAGTGTAGGGCACTGATGCATTGTACCGTATTTAATGTCGGGCTGTGTTTAAGTTTACATTGTTCAGTGTAGGGCACTGTTTCACTGTACCGTATTTAATGTCGGGCTATGTATAATTTTACCTTGTTCACTGTAGGTCACTGTTTCATTGCACCGTATTTAATGTCGGGCTGTGTTTAATTTTACATTGTTCAGTGTAGTGCACTGTTTCATTGTACTGTATTTAATGTTGGGCTCTGTTTAATTTTACCTTGTTGCTTGTAGGGCACTGTTTCATTGTACTGTATTTAATGTCGGGCTGTGTATAATTTTACATTGTTCACTGTAGGGCACTGTTTCATTGCACTGTATTTAATGTCGGTCTCTATTTAATTTTACCTTGTTCACTGTAGGGCACTGTTTAATTTTACTGTATTTAATGTCGGGCTGTGTTTAATTTTACATTGTTCAGTGAAGGGCAGTGATTCATTGTACCGTATTTAATGTCGGGCTCTGATTAATTTTACATTGTTCACTGTAGGGCACTGTTTCATTGTACTGTATTTAATGTCGGGCTCTGTTTAATTTTACCTTGTTCAGTGTAGGGCACTGTTTCATTGTACCGTATTTAATGTCGGGCTCTGTTTAATTTTACCTTGTTCAGTGTAGGGCACTGTTTCACTGTACCGTATTTACTGTCGGGTTGTGTTTAAATGTACATTGTTCACTGTAGGGCACTGTTTCATTGTACCGTATTTAATGTCGGGCTGTGTTTAATTGTACATTGTTCACTGTAGGGCACTGTTTCATTGTACTGTATTTAATGTCGGGCTCTGTTTAATTTTACCTTGTTCAGTGTAGGGCACTGTTTCATTGTACCGTATTTAATGTCGGGGGTGTTTAATTTTACATTATTCAGTGTAGGGCACTGTTTCATTGTACTGTCTTTAATATCGAGCTCTGTTTAATTTTGCCTTGTTTACTGTAGGTCACTGTTTCATTGTCCTGTATTTAATGCCGGGCTGTGTTTAATTTTACATTGTTCAGTGTAGGGCACTGATTCATTGTACCGTATTTAATGTCGGGCTGCGTTTAAGTTTACATTGTTCAGTGTAGGGTACTGTTTCATTGTACTGTATTTAATGTCGGGCTCTGTTTAATTTTGCCTTGTTTACTGTAGGTCACTGTTTCATTGTACTGTATTTAATGTCGGGCTCTGTTTAATGTTACCTTGTTCTGTGTAGGGCACTGTTTCATTGTACCGTATTTAATGTCGGGCTCTGTTTAATTTTACCTTGTTCAGTGTAGGGCACTGTTTCATTTTACCGTATTTAATGTCGGGCTGTGTTTAAGTTTACATTATTCACTGTAGGTCACTGTTTCATTGCCACGTATTTAATGTCGGGCTCTGTTTAATTTTACATTATTCAGTTTAGGCCACTGTTTCATTGTACTGTCTTTAATGTCGGGCTCTGTTTAATTTTACCTTGTTGCTTGTAGGGCACTGTTTCATTGTACCGTATTTAGTGTCGGGCTCTGTTTAATTTTACCTTGTTCACTGTAGGTCACTGTTTCATTGCACCGTATTTAATGTCGGGCTGTGTTTAATTTTACATTGTTCAGTGTAGTGCACTGTTTCATTGTACCGTATTTAATGTCGGGCTGTGTTTAATTTTACATTGTTCACTGTAGGGCACTGTTTCATTGTACCGTATTTAATGTCGGGCTCTGTTTAATTTTACCTTGTTCAGTGTAGGGCACTGTTTCATTGTACCGTATTTAATGTCGGGCTCTGTTTAATGTTACCTTGTTCAGTGTAGGGCACTGTTTCATTGTACCGTATTTACTGTCGGGCTGAGTTTTATTGTACATTGTTCACTGTGGGGCACTGTTTCATTGTACCGTATTTAATGTCGGGGGTGTTTAATTTTACATTGTTCAGTGTAGGGTCCTGTTTCATTGTACCGTATTTAATGTCGGGCTGTGTTTAATTTTACCTTGTTCAGTGTAGGGCACTGTTTCATTGTACCGTATTTAATGTCGGGGGTGTTTAATTTTACATTATTCAGTGTAGGGCACTGTTTCATTGTACTGTCTTTAATGTCGGGCTGCGTTTAAGTTTACATTGTTCAGTGTAGGGTACTGTTTCATTGTACTGTATTTAATGTCGGGCTCTGTTTAATTTTGCCTTGTTTACTGTAGGTCACTGTTTCATTGTACTGTATTTAATGTCGGGCTCTGTTTAATGTTACCTTGTTCTGTGTAGGGCACTGTTTCATTGTACCGTATTTAATGTCGGGCTCTGTTTAATTTTACCTTGTTCAGTGTAGGGCACTGTTTCATTTTACCGTATTTAATGTCGGGCTGTGTTTAAGTTTACATTATTCACTGTAGGTCACTGTTTCATTGCCACGTATTTAATGTCGGGCTCTGTTTAATTTTACATTATTCAGTTTAGGGCACTGTTTCATTGTACTGTCTTTAATGTCGGGCTCTGTTTAATTTTACCTTGTTGCTTGTAGGGCACTGTTTCATTGTACCGTATTTAGTGTCGGGCTCTGTTTAATTTTACCTTGTTCACTGGAGGTCACTGTTTCATTGCACCGTATTTAATGTCGGGCTGTGTTTAATTTTACATTGTTCAGTGTAGTGCACTGTTTCATTGTACCGTATTTAATGTCGGGCTGTGTTTAATTTTACATTGTTCACTGTAGGGCACTGTTTCATTGTACCGTATTTAATGTCGGGCTCTGTTTAATTTTACCTTGTTCAGTGTAGGGCACTGTTTCATTGTACCGTATTTAATGTCGGGCTCTGTTTAATGTTACCTTGTTCAGTGTAGGGCACTGTTTCATTGTACCGTATTTACT
This sequence comes from Scyliorhinus torazame, assembly GCF_047496885.1. Taxonomy (NCBI): domain Eukaryota; kingdom Metazoa; phylum Chordata; class Chondrichthyes; order Carcharhiniformes; family Scyliorhinidae; genus Scyliorhinus; species Scyliorhinus torazame. Next base: position 123,827 of record NW_027307830.1, read on the forward strand.
GTCGGGCTGAGTTTTATTGTACATTGTTCACTGTGGGGCACTGTTTCATTGTACCGTATTTAATGTCGGGGGTGTTTAATTTTACATTGTTCAGTGTAGGGTCCTGTTTCATTGTACCGTATTTAATGTCGGGCTGTGTTTAATTTTACCTTGTTCAGTGTAGGGCACTGTTTCATTGTACCGTATTTAATGTCGGGGGTGTTTAATTTTACATTATTCAGTGTAGGGCACTGTTTCATTGTACTGTCTTTAATGTCGGGCTGCGTTTAAGTTTACATTGTTCAGTGTAGGGTACTGTTTCATTGTACTGTATTTAATGTCGGGCTCTGTTTAATTTTGCCTTGTTTACTGTAGGTCACTGTTTCATTGTACTGTATTTAATGTCGGGCTCTGTTTAATGTTACCTTGTTCTGTGTAGGGCACTGTTTCATTGTACCGTATTTAATGTCGGGCTCTGTTTAATTTTACCTTGTTCAGTGTAGGGCACTGTTTCATTTTACCGTATTTAATGTCGGGCTGTGTTTAAGTTTACATTATTCACTGTAGGTCACTGTTTCATTGCCACGTATTTAATGTCGGGCTCTGTTTAATTTTACATTATTCAGTTTAGGGCACTGTTTCATTGTACTGTCTTTAATGTCGGGCTCTGTTTAATTTTACCTTGTTGCTTGTAGGGCACTGTTTCATTGTACCGTATTTAGTGTCGGGCTCTGTTTAATTTTACCTTGTTCACTGGAGGTCACTGTTTCATTGCACCGTATTTAATGTCGGGCTGTGTTTAATTTTACATTGTTCAGTGTAGTGCACTGTTTCATTGTACCGTATTTAATGTCGGGCTGTGTTTAATTTTACATTGTTCACTGTAGGGCACTGTTTCATTGTACCGTATTTAATGTCGGGCTCTGTTTAATTTTACCTTGTTCAGTGTAGGGCACTGTTTCATTGTACCGTATTTAATGTCGGGCTCTGTTTAATGTTACCTTGTTCAGTGTAGGGCACTGTTTCATTGTACCGTATTTACTGTCGGGCTGAGTTTTATTGTACATTGTTCACTGTGGGGCACTGTTTCATTGTACCGTATTTAATGTCGGGGGTGTTTAATTTTACATTGTTCAGTGTAGGGTCCTGTTTCATTGTACCGTATTTAATGTCGGGCTGTGTTTAATTTTACCTTGTTCAGTGTAGGGCACTGTTTCATATTACCGTATTTAATGTCGGGCTGTGTTTAACTTTACATTATTCACTGCAGGGCATTGTTTCATTGTGCTGTATTTAATGTTGGGCTCTGTTTAATTTTACCTTGTTCACTGTTGGGCACTGTTTCATTGTCCCGTATTTAATGTCGGGCTCTGTTTAATTTTACATTATTCAGTGTAGGGCACTGTTTCATTGTACTGTCTTTAATGTCGGGCTCTGTTTAATTTTGCCTTGTTTACTGTAGGTCACTGTTTCATTGTCCTGTATTTAATGCCGGGCTGTGTTTAATTTTACATTGTTCAGTGTAGGGCACTGATTCATTGTCCCGTATTTAATGTCGGGCTGCGTTTAAGTTTACATTGTTCAGTGTAGGGCACTGTTTCATTGTACTGTATTTAATGTCGGGCTCTGTTTAATTTTGCCTTGTTTACTGTAGGTCACTGTTTCATTGTACTGTATGTAATGTCGGGCTCTGTTTAATTTTACCTTGTTCAGTGTAGGGCACTGTTTCATTGTACCGTATTTAATGTCGGGCTCTGTTTAATTTTACCTTGTTCAGTGTAGGGCACTGTTTCATTTTACCGTATTTAATGTCGGGCTGTGTTTAAGTTTACATTGTTCACTGTAGGTCACTGTTTCATTGCACCGTATTTAATGTCGGGCTCTGTTTAATTTCACATTATTCAGTGTAGGGCACTGTTTCATTGTACTGTCTTTAATCTCGGGCTCTGTTTAATTTTACCTTGTTGCTTATAGGGCACTGTTTCATTGTACCGTATTTAGTGTCGGACTCTGTTTAATTTTACCTTGTTCACTGTAGGTCACTGTTTCATTGCACCGTATTTAATGTCGGGCTGTGTTTAATTTTACATTGTTCAGTGTAGTGCAATGTTTCATTGTACCGTATTTAATGTCGGGCTGTGTTTAATTTTACATTGTTCACTGTAGGGCACTGTTTCATTGTACCGTATTTAATGTCGGGCTCTGTTTAATTTTACCTTGTTCAGTGTAGGGCACTGTTTCATTGTACCGTATTTAATGTCGGGCTCTGTTTAATGTTACCTTGTTCAGTGTAGGGCACTGTTTCATTGTACCGTATTTACTGTCGGGCTGTGTTTAATTGTACCTTGTTCAGTGTAGGGCACTGTTTCATTGTACCGTATTTACTGTCGGGCTGTGTTTAATTGTACATTGTTCACTGTGGGGCACTGTTTCATTGTACCGTATTTAATGTCGGGCTGTGTTTAATTGTACATTGTTCACTGTAGGGCACTGTTTCATTGTACTGTATTTAATGTCGGGCTCTGTTTAATTTTACCTTGTTCAGTGTAGGGCACTGTTTCATTGTACCGTATTTAATGTCGGGCTCTGTTTATTTTTACCTTGTTCAGTGTAGGGCACTGTTTCATTGTACCGTATTTAATGTCGGGCTGTGTTTAATTTTACATTGTTCAGTGTAGGGCACTGTTTCATTGTAACGTATTTAATGTCGGGCTGTGTTTAATTGTACATTGTTCAATGTGGGGCACTGTTTCATTGTACCGTATTTAATTTCGGCCTCTGTTTAATTTTACCTTGTTCAGTGTAGGGCACTGTTTCATTGTACCGTATTTAATGTCGGGCTGTGTTTAATTTTACATTGTTCAGTGTAGGGCACTATTTCATTGTAACGTATTTAATGTCGGGCTGTGTTAAATTGTACATTGTTCACTGTGGGGCACTGTTTCATTGTACCGTATTTAATGTCGGGCTGTGTTTAATTGTACATTGTTCACTGTAGGGCACTGTTTCACTGTACCGTATTTAATGTCGGGCTCTGTTTAATTTTTCCTTGTTCAGTGTAGGGGGCACTGTTTCATTGTACCGTATTTAATGTCGGGCTCTGTTTAATTTTACCTTGTTCAGTGTAGGGCACTGTTTCATTGTACCGTATTTAATGTCGGGCTGTGTTTAATTTTACATTGTTCAGTGTAGGGCACTGATTCATTGTACCGTATTTAATGTCGGGCTCTGTTTAATTGTACATTGTTCACTGTAGGGCACTGTTTCATTGTACTGTATTTAATGTCGGGCTCTGTTTAATTTTACCTTGTTCAGTGTAGGGCACTGTTTCATTGTACCGTATTTAATGTCGGGCTGTGTTTAATTTTGCATTGTTCAGTGTAGGGCACTGTTTCATTGTAACGTATTTAATGTCGGGCTGTGTTTAATTTTCCCTTGTTCAGTGTACGGCACTGTTTCACTGTACCGTATTTAATGTTGGGCTGTGTTTAATTGTACATTGTTCACTATAGGGCACTGTTTCATTGTACCGTATTTAATGTCGGGCTGTGTTTAATTTTACCTTGCTCAGTGGAGGGCACTGTTACATTGTACTGTATTTAATGTCGTGCTCTGGTTAATTTTACATTGTTCACTGTAGGGCACTGTTTCATAGTACCGTATTTAATGTCGGGCTATGTTTAATTTTACATTGTTCACTGTAGGTCACTGTTTCATTGTACTGTCTTTAATGTCGGGCTCTGTTTAATTTTGCCTTGTTTACTGTAGGTCACTGTTTCATTGTACTGTATTTAATGCCGGGCTGTGTTTAATTTTACATTGTTCAGTGTAGGGCACTGATTCATTGTACCGTATTTAATGTCGGGCTATGTTTAATTTTACCTTGTTCACTGTAGGTCACTGTTTCATTGCACCGTATTTAATGTCGGGCTGTGTTTAATTTTACATTGTTCAGTGTAGTGCACTGTTTCATTGTACTGTATTTAATGTAGGGCTCTGTTTAATTTTACCTTGTTGCTTGTAGGGCACTGTTTCATTGTACCGTATTTAATGTCGAGCTCTGTTTAATTTTACATTGTAGCTAGTAGGGCACTGTTTCATTGTACTGTATTTAATGTCGGGCTCTGTTTAATTTTACCTTGTTCACTGTAGGTCACTGCTTCATTGTACTGTATTTAATGTCGGGCTGTGTTTAATTTTACATTGTTCACTGTAGGGCACTGTTTCATTGTACTGTATTTAATGTCGGGCTCTGTTTAATTTTACCTTGTTCACTGTAGGTCACTGCTTCATTGTACTGTATTTAATGTCGGGCTGTGTTTAATTTTACATTGTTCACTGTAGGGCACTGTTTCATTGCACTGTATTTAATGTCGGTCTCTATTTAATTTTACCTTGTTCACTGTAGGGCACTGTTTAATTTTACTGTATTTAATGTCGGGCTGTGTTTAATTTTACATTGTTCAGTGAAGGGCACTGATTCATTGTACCGTATTTAATGTCGGGCTCTGATTAATTTTACATTGTTCACTGTAGGGCACTGTTTCATTGTACCGTATTTAATGTCGGGCTCTGTTTTATTTTACATTGTTCACATTAGGGCCCTGTTTCATTGTACTGTATTTAATGTCGGGCTCTGTTTAATTTTACGTTGTTCACATTAGGGCCCTGTTTCATTGTACCGTATTTAATGTCGGGCTGTGTTTAATTTTACATTGTTCACTGTAGGGCACTGTTTCATTGTACCGTATTTAATGTCGGGCTCTGTTTAATTTTACCTTGTTCAGTGTAGGGCACTGTTTCATTGTACTGTCTTTAATGTCGGGCTCTGTTTAATTTTGCCTTGTTTACTGTAGGTCACTGTTTCATTGTCCTGTATTTAATGCCGGGCTGTGTTTAATTTTACATTGTTCAGTGTAGGGCACTGATTCATTGTACCGTATTTAATGTCGGGCTGCGTTTAAGTTTACATTGTTCAGTGTAGGGCACTGTTTCATTGTACTGTATTTAATGTCGGGCTCTGTTTAATTTTGCCTTGTTTACTGTAGGTCACTGTTTCATTGTACTGTATGTAATGTCGGGCTCTGTTTAATTTTACCTTGTTCAGTGTAGGGCACTGTTTCATTGTACCGTATTTAATGTCGGGCTCTGTTTAATTTTACCTTGTTCAGTGTAGGGCACTGTTTCATTTTACCGTATTTAATGTCGGGCTGTGTTTAAGTTTACATTGTTCACTGTAGGTCACTGTTTCATTGCACCGTATTTAATGTCGGGCTCTGTTTAATTTCACATTATTCAGTGTAGGGCACTGTTTCATTGTACTGTCTTTAATCTCGGGCTCTGTTTAATTTTACCTTGTTGCTTATAGGGCACTGTTTCATTGTACCGTATTTAGTGTCGGACTCTGTTTAATTTTACCTTGTTCACTGTAGGTCACTGTTTCATTGCACCGTATTTAATGTCGGGCTGTGTTTAATTTTACATTGTTCAGTGTAGTGCACTGTTTCATTGTACCGTATTTAATGTCGGGCTCTGTTTAATGTTACCTTGTTCAGTGTAGGGCACTGTTTCATTGTACCGTATTTACTGTCGGGCTGTGTTTAATTGTACCTTGTTCAGTGTAGGGCACTGTTTCATTGTACCGTATTTACTGTCGGGCTGTGTTTAATTGTACATTGTTCACTGTGGGGCACTGTTTCATTGTACCGTATTTAATGTCGGGCTGTGTTTAATTGTACATTGTTCACTGTAGGGCACTGTTTCATTGTACTGTATTTAATGTCGGGCTCTGTTTAATTTTACCTTGTTCAGTGTAGGGCACTGTTTCATTGTACCGTATTTAATGTCGGGCTCTGTTTAATTTTACCTTGTTCAGTGTAGGGCACTGTTTCATTGTACCGTATTTAATGTCGGGCTGTGTTTAATTTTACATTGTTCAGTGTAGGGCACTGTTTCATTGTACCGTATTTAATGACGGGCTGTGTTTAATTTTACATTGTTCAGTGTAGGGCACTATTTCATTGTAACGTATTTAATGTCGGGCTGTGTTTAATTGTACATTGTTCACTGTGGGGCACTGTTTCATTGTACCGTATTTAATTTCGGCCTCTGTTTAATTTTACCTTGTTCAGTGTAGGGCACTGTTTCATTGTACCGTATTTAATGACGGGCTGTGTTTAATTTTACATTGTTCAGTGTAGGGCACTATTTCATTGTAACGTATTTAATGTCGGGCTGTGTTTAATTGTACATTGTTCACTGTGGGGCACTGTTTCATTGTACCGTATTTAATGTCGGGCTGTGTTTAATTGTACATTGTTCACTGTAGGGCACTGTTTCATTGTACTGTATTTAATGTCGGGCTCTGTTTAATTTTTCCTTGTTCAGTGTAGGGGGCACTGTTTCATTGTACCGTATTTAATGTCGGGCTCTGTTTAATTTTACCTTGTTCAGTGTAGGGCACTGTTTCATTGTACCGTATTTAATGTCGGGCTGTGTTTAATTTTACATTGTTCCGTGTAGGGCACTGTTTCATTGTAACGTATTTAATGTCGGGCTGTGTTTAATTTTCCCTTGTTCAGTGTAGGGCACTGTTTCACTGTACCGTATTTAATGTTGGGCTGTGTTTAATTGTACATTGTTCACTGTAGGGCACTGTTTCATTGTACTGTATTTAATGTCGGGCTCTGTTTAATTTTACCTTGTTCAGTGTAGGGCACTGTTTCATTGTACCGTATTTAATGTCGGGCTGTGTTTAATTTTGCATTGTTCAGTGTAGGGCACTGTTTCATTGTAACGTATTTAATGTCGGGCTGTGTTTAATTTTCCCTTGTTCAGTGTACGGCACTGTTTCACTGTACCGTATTTAATGTTGGGCTGTGTTTAATTGTACATTGTTCACTATAGGGCACTGTTTCATTGTAGCGTATTTAATGTCGGGCTGTGTTTAATTTTACCTTGCTCAGTGGAGGGCACTGTTACATTGTACTGTATTTAATGTCGTGCTCTGGTTAATTTTACATTGTTCACTGTAGGGCACTGTTTCATAGTACCGTATTAAATGTCGGGCTATGTTTAATTTTACATTGTTCACTGTAGGTCACTGTTTCATTGTACTGTCTTTAATGTCGGGCTCTGTTTAATTTTGCCTTGTTTACTGTAGGTCACTGTTTCATTGTACTGTATTTAATGCCGGGCTGTGTTTAATTTTACATTGTTCAGTGTAGGGCACTGATTCATTGTACCGTATTTAATGTCGGGCTGTGTTTAAGTTTACATTGTTCAGTGTAGGGCACTGTTTCACTGTACCGTATTTAATGTCGGGCTATGTTTAATTTTACCTTGTTCACTGTAGGTCACTGTTTCATTGCACCGTATTTAATGTCGGGCTGTGTTTAATTTTACATTGTTCAGTGTAGTGCACTGTTTCATTGTACTGTATTTAATGTTGGGCTCTGTTTAATTTTACCTTGTTGCTTGTAGGGCACTATTTCATTGTACCGTATTTAATGTCGAGCTGTGTTTAATTTTACATTGTTCACTGTAGGGCACTGTTTCATTGCACTGTATTTAATGTCGGTCTCTATTTAATTTTACCTTGTTCACTGTAGGGCACTGTTTAATTTTACTGTATTTAATGTCGGGCTGTGTTTAATTTTACATTGTTCAGTGAAGGGCACTGATTCATTGTACCGTATTTAATGTCGGGCTCTGATTAATTTTACATTGTTCACTGTAGGGCACTGTTTCATTGTACCGCATTTAATGTCGGGCTCTGTTTTATTTTACATTGTTCACATTAGGGCCCTGTTTCATTGTACTGTATTTAATGTCGGGCTCTGTTTAATTTTACGTTGTTCACATTAGGGCCCTGTTTCATTGTACCGTATTTAATGTCGGGCTGTGTTTAATTTTACATTGTTCACTGTAGGGCACTGTTTCATTGTACCGTATTTAATGTCGGGCTCTGTTTAATTTTACCTTGTTCAGTGTAGGGCACTGTTTCATTGTACCGTATTTAATGTCGGGCTCTGTTTAATTTTACCTTGTTCAGTGTAGGGCACTGTTTCATTGTACCGTACTTACTGTCGGGCTGTGTTTAATTGTACATTGTTCACTGTAGGGCACTGTTTCATTGTACCGTATTTAATGTCGGGCTGTGTTTAATTGTACATTGTTCACTGTAGGGCACTGTTTCATTGTACTGTATTTAATGTCGGGCTCTGTTTAATTTTACCTTGTTCAGTGTAGGGCACTGTTTCATTGTACCGTATTTAATGTCGGGCTCTGTTTAATTTTACCTTGTTCAGTGTAGGGCACTGTTTCACTGTACCGTACTTACTGTCGGGCTGTGTTTAATTGTACATTGTTTACTGTAGGGCACTGTTTCATTGTACCGTATTTAATGTCGGGCTGTGTTTAATTTTACCTTGCTCAGTGGAGGGCACTGTTACATTGTACTGTATTTAATGTCGTGCTCCGGTTAATTTTACATTGTTCACTGTAGGGCACTGTTTCATAGTACCGTATTTAATGTCGGGCTATGTTTAATTTTACATTGTTCACTGTAGGTCACTGTTTCATTGTACTGTCTTTAATGTCGGGCTCTGTTTAATTTTGCCTTGTTTACTGTAGGTCACTGTTTCATTGTACTGTATTTAATGCCGGGCTGTGTTTAATTTTACATTGTTCAGTGTAGGGCACTGATTCATTGTACCGTATTTAATGTCGGGCTGTGTTTAAGTTTACATTGTTCAGTGTAGGGCACTGTTTCACTGTACCGTATTTAATGTCGGGCTATGTTTAATTTTACCTTGTTCACTGTAGGTCACTGTTTCATTGCACCGTATTTAATGTCGGGCTGTGTTTAATTTTACATTGTTCAGTGTAGTGCACTGTTTCATTGTACTGTATTTAATGTTGGGCTCTGTTTAATTTTACCTTGTTGCTTGTAGGGCACTGTTTCCTTGTACCGTATTTAATGTCGAGCTCTGTTTAATTTTACATTGTAGCTAGTAGGGCACTGTTTCATTGTACTGTATTTAATGTCGGGCTCTGTTTAATTTTACCTTGTTCACTGTAGGTCACTGCTTCATTGTACTGTATTTAATGTCGGGCTGTGTTTAATTTTACATTGTTCACTGTTGGGCACTGTTTCATTGCACTGTATTTAATGTCGGTCTCTATTTAATTTTACCTTGTTCACTGTAGGGCACTGTTTAATTTTACTGTATTTAATGTCGGGCTGTGTATAATTTTACATTGTTCAGTGAAGGGCACTGATTCATTGTACCGTATTTAATGTCGGGCTGTGTATAATTTTACATTGTTCAGTGAAGGGCACTGATTCATTGTACCGTATTTAATGTCGGGCTCTGATTAATTTTACATTGTTCACTGTAGGGCACTGTTTCATTGTACCGTATTTAATGTCGGGCTCTGTTTTATTTTACATTGTTCACATTAGGGCCCTGTTTCATTGTACTGTATTTAATGTCGGGCTCTGTTTAATTTTACGTTGTTCACATTAGGGCCCTGTTTCATTGTACCGTATTTAATGTCGGGCTGTGTTTAATTTTACATTGTTCACTGTAGGGCACTGTTTCATTGTACCGTATTTAATGTCGGGCTCTGTTTAATTTTACCTTGTTCAGTGTAGGGCACTGATTCATTGTACCGTATTTAATGTCGGGCTCTGTTTAATTTTACCTTGTTCAGTGTAGGGCACTGTTTCATTGTACCGTACTTACTGTCGGGCTGTGTTTAATTGTACATTGTTCACTGTAGGGCACTGTTTCATTGTACCGTATTTAATGTCGGGCTCTGTTTAATTTTACCTTGTTCAGTGTAGGGCACTGTTTCACTGTACCGTATTTACTGTCGGGTTGTGTTTAAATGTACATTGTTCACTGTAGGGCACTGTTTCATTGTACCGTATTTAATGTCGGGCTGTGTTTAATTGTACATTGTTCACTGTAGGGCACTGTTTCATTGTACTGTATTTAATGTCGGGCTCTGTTTAATTTTACCTTGTTCAGTGTACGGCACTGTTTCATTGTACCGTATTTAATGTCGGGCTCTGTTTAATTTTACCTTGTTCAGTGTAGGGCACTGTTTCACTGTACCGTATTTACTGTCGGGTTGTGTTTAAATGTACATTGTTCACTGTAGGGCACTGTTTCATTGTACCGTATTTAATGTCGGGCTGTGTTTAATTGTACATTGTTCACTGTGGGGCACTGTTTCATTGTACCGTATTTAATGTCGGGCTGTGTTTAATTGTACATTGTTCACTGTAGGGCACTGTTTCATTGTACTGTATTTAATGTCGGGCTCTGTTTAATTTTTCCTTGTTCAGTGTAGGGGGCACTGTTTCATTGTACCGTATTTAATGTCGGGCTCTGTTTAATTTTACCTTGTTCAGTGTAGGGCACTGTTTCATTGTACCGTATTTAATGTCGGGCTGTGTTTAATTTTACATTGTTCCGTGTAGGGCACTGTTTCATTGTAACGTATTTAATGTCGGGCTGTGTTTAATTTTCCCTTGTTCAGTGTAGGGCACTGTTTCACTGTACCGTATTTAATGTTGGGCTGTGTTTAATTGTACATTGTTCACTGTAGGGCACTGTTTCATTGTACTGTATTTAATGTCGGGCTCTGTTTAATTTTACCTTGTTCAGTGTAGGGCACTGTTTCATTGTACCGTATTTAATGTCGGGCTGTGTTTAATTTTGCATTGTTCAGTGTAGGGCACTGTTTCATTGTAACGTATTTAATGTCGGGCTGTGTTTAATTTTCCCTTGTTCAGTGTACGGCACTGTTTCACTGTACCGTATTTAATGTTGGGCTGTGTTTAATTGTACATTGTTCACTATAGGGCACTGTTTCATTGTAGCGTATTTAATGTCGGGCTGTGTTTAATTTTACCTTGCTCAGTGGAGGGCACTGTTACATTGTACTGTATTTAATGTCGTGCTCTGGTTAATTTTACATTGTTCACTGTAGGGCACTGTTTCATAGTACCGTATTAAATGTCGGGCTATGTTTAATTTTACATTGTTCACTGTAGGTCACTGTTTCATTGTACTGTCTTTAATGTCGGGCTCTGTTTAATTTTGCCTTGTTTACTGTAGGTCACTGTTTCATTGTACTGTATTTAATGCCGGGCTGTGTTTAATTTTACATTGTTCAGTGTAGGGCACTGATTCATTGTACCGTATTTAATGTCGGGCTGTGTTTAAGTTTACATTGTTCAGTGTAGGGCACTGTTTCACTGTACCGTATTTAATGTCGGGCTATGTTTAATTTTACCTTGTTCACTGTAGGTCACTGTTTCATTGCACCGTATTTAATGTCGGGCTGTGTTTAATTTTACATTGTTCAGTGTAGTGCACTGTTTCATTGTACTGTATTTAATGTTGGGCTCTGTTTAATTTTACCTTGTTGCTTGTAGGGCACTATTTCATTGTACCGTATTTAATGTCGAGCTGTGTTTAATTTTACATTGTTCACTGTAGGGCACTGTTTCATTGCACTGTATTTAATGTCGGTCTCTGTTTAATTTTACCTTGTTCACTGTAGGGCACTGTTTAATTTTACTGTATTTAATGTCGGGCTGTGTTTAATTTTACATTGTTCAGTGAAGGGCACTGATTCATTGTACCGTATTTAATGTCGGGCTCTGATTAATTTTACATTGTTCACTGTAGGGCACTGTTTCATTGTACCGCATTTAATGTCGGGCTCTGTTTTATTTTACATTGTTCACATTAGGGCCCTGTTTCATTGTACTGTATTTAATGTCGGGCTCTGTTTAATTTTACGTTGTTCACATTAGGGCCCTGTTTCATTGTACCGTATTTAATGTCGGGCTGTGTTTAATTTTACATTGTTCACTGTAGGGCACTGTTTCATTGTACCGTATTTAATGTCGGGCTCTGTTTAATTTTACCTTGTTCAGTGTAGGGCACTGTTTCATTGTACCGTATTTAATGTCGGGCTCTGTTTAATTTTACCTTGTTCAGTGTAGGGCACTGTTTCATTGTACCGTACTTACTGTCGGGCTGTGTTTAATTGTACATTGTTCACTGTAGGGCACTGTTTCATTGTACCGTATTTAATGTCGGGCTGTGTTTAATTGTACATTGTTCACTGTAGGGCACTGTTTCATTGTACTGTATTTAATGTCGGGCTCTGTTTAATTTTACCTTGTTCAGTGTAGGGCACTGTTTCATTGTACCGTATTTAATGTCGGGCTCTGTTTAATTTTACCTTGTTCAGTGTAGGGCACTGTTTCACTGTACCGTACTTACTGTCGGGCTGTGTTTAATTGTACATTGTTTACTGTAGGGCACTGTTTCATTGTACCGTATTTAATGTCGGGCTGTGTTTAATTTTACCTTGCTCAGTGGAGGGCACTGTTACATTGTACTGTATTTAATGTCGTGCTCCGGTTAATTTTACATTGTTCACTGTAGGGCACTGTTTCATAGTACCGTATTTAATGTCGGGCTATGTTTAATTTTACATTGTTCACTGTAGGTCACTGTTTCATTGTACTGTCTTTAATGTCGGGCTCTGTTTAATTTTGCCTTGTTTACTGTAGGTCACTGTTTCATTGTACTGTATTTAATGCCGGGCTGTGTTTAATTTTACATTGTTCAGTGTAGGGCACTGATTCATTGTACCGTATTTAATGTCGGGCTGTGTTTAAGTTTACATTGTTCAGTGTAGGGCACTGTTTCACTGTACCGTATTTAATGTCGGGCTATGTTTAATTTTACCTTGTTCACTGTAGGTCACTGTTTCATTGCACCGTATTTAATGTCGGGCTGTGTTTAATTTTACATTGTTCAGTGTAGTGCACTGTTTCATTGTACTGTATTTAATGTTGGGCTCTGTTTAATTTTACCTTGTTGCTTGTAGGGCACTGTTTCCTTGTACCGTATTTAATGTCGAGCTCTGTTTAATTTTACATTGTAGCTAGTAGGGCACTGTTTCATTGTACTGTATTTAATGTCGGGCTCTGTTTAATTTTACCTTGTTCACTGTAGGTCACTGCTTCATTGTACTGTATTTAATGTCGGGCTGTGTTTAATTTTACATTGTTCAGTGAAGGGCACTGATTCATTGTACCGTATTTAATGTCGGGCTGTGTATAATTTTACATTGTTCAGTGAAGGGCACTGATTCATTGTACCGTATTTAATGTCGGGCTCTGATTAATTTTACATTGTTCACTGTAGGGCACTGTTTCATTGTACCGTATTTAATGTCGGGCTCTGTTTTATTTTACATTGTTCACATTAGGGCCCTGTTTCATTGTACTGTATTTAATGTCGGGCTCTGTTTAATTTTACGTTGTTCACATTAGGGCCCTGTTTCATTGTACCGTATTTAATGTCGGGCTGTGTTTAATTTTACATTGTTCACTGTAGGGCACTGTTTCATTGTACCGTATTTAATGTCGGGCTCTGTTTAATTTTACCTTGTTCAGTGTAGGGCACTGATTCATTGTACCGTATTTAATGTCGGGCTCTGTTTAATTTTACCTTGTTCAGTGTAGGGCACTGTTTCATTGTACCGTACTTACTGTCGGGCTGTGTTTAATTGTACATTGTTCACTGTAGGGCACTGTTTCATTGTACCGTATTTAATGTCGGGCTCTGTTTAATTTTACCTTGTTCAGTGTAGGGCACTGTTTCACTGTACCGTATTTACTGTCGGGTTGTGTTTAAATGTACATTGTTCACTGTAGGGCACTGTTTCATTGTACCGTATTTAATGTCGGGCTGTGTTTAATTGTACATTGTTCACTGTAGGGCACTGTTTCATTGTACTGTATTTAATGTCGGGCTCTGTTTAATTTTACCTTGTTCAGTGTACGGCACTGTTTCATTGTACCGTATTTAATGTCGGGCTCTGTTTAATTTTACCTTGTTCAGTGTAGGGCACTGTTTCACTGTACCGTATTTACTGTCGGGTTGTGTTTAAATGTACATTGTTCACTGTAGGGCACTGTTTCATTGTACCGTATTTAATGTCGGGCTGTGTTTAATTGTACATTGTTCACTGTAGGGCACTGTTTCATTGTACTGTCTTTAATATCGAGCTCTGTTTAATTTTGCCTTGTTTACTGTAGGTCACTGTTTCATTGTCCTGTATTTAATGCCGGGCTGTGTTTAATTTTACATTGTTCAGTGTAGGGCACTGATTCATTGTACTGTATTTAATGTCGGGCTCTGTTTAATTTTGCCTTGTTTACTGTAGGTCACTGTTTCATTGTACTGTATTTAATGTCGGGCTCTGTTTAATGTTACCTTGTTCTGTGTAGGGCACTGTTTCATTGTACCGTATTTAGTGTCGGGCTCTGTTTAATTTTACCTTGTTCACTGTAGGTCACTGTTTCATTGCACCGTATTTAATGTCGGGCTGTGTTTAATTTTACATTGTTCAGTGTAGGGCACTGTTTCATTGTACCGTATTTAATGTCGGGCTGTGTTTAATTTTACATTGTTCACTGTAGGGCACTGTTTCATTGTACCGTATTTAATGTCGGGCTCTGTTTAATTTTACCTTGTTCAGTGTAGGGCACTGTTTCATTTTACCGTATTTAATGTCGGGCTGTGTTTAAGTTTACATTATTCACTGTAGGTCACTGTTTCATTGCACCGTATTTAATGTCGGGCTCTGTTTAATTTTACATTATTCAGTGTAGGGCACTGTTTCATTGTACTGTCTTTAATCTCGGGCTCTGTTTAATTTTACCTTGTTGCTTGTAGGGCACTGTTTCATTGTACCGTATTTAGTGTCGGACTCTGTTTAATTTTACCTTGTTCACTGTAGGTCACTGTTTCATTGCACCGTATTTAATGTCGGGCTGTGTTTAATTTTACATTGTTCAGTGTAGTGCACTGTTTCATTGTACCGTATTTAATGTCGGGCTCTGTTTAATGTTACCTTGTTCAGTGTAGGGCACTGTTTCATTGTACCGTATTTACTGTCGGGCTGTGTTTAATTGTACCTTGTTCAGTGTAGGGCACTGTATCATTGTACCGTATTTACTGTCGGGCTGTGTTTAATTGTACATTGTTCACTGTGGGGCACTGTTTCATTGTACCGTATTTAATGTCGGGCTGTGTTTAATTGTACATTGTTCACTGTAGGGCACTGTTTCATTGTACTGTATTTAATGTCGGGCTCTGTTTAATTTTACCTTGTTCAGTGTAGGGCACTGTTTCATTGTACCGTATTTAATGTCGGGCTCTGTTTAATTTTACCTTGTTCAGTGTAGGGCACTGTTTCATTGTACCGTATTTAATGTCGGGCTGTGTTTAATTTTACATTGTTCAGTGTAGGGCACTGTTTCATTGTAACGTATTTAATGTCGGGCTGTGTTTAATTGTACATTGTTCACTGTGGGGCACTGTTTCATTGTACCGTATTTAATGTCGGCCTCTGTTTAATTTTACCTTTTTCAGTGTAGGGCACTGTTTCATTGTACCGTATTTAATGTCGGGCTGTGTTTAATTTTACATTGTTCAGTGTAGGGCACTATTTCATTGTAACGTATTTAATGTTGGGCTGTGTTTAATTGTACATTGTTCACTGTGGGGCACTGTTTCATTGTACCGTATTTAATGTCGGGCTGTGTTTAATTGTACATTGTTCACTTTAGGGCACTGTTTCATTGTACTGTATTTAATGTCGGGCTCTGTTTAATTTTTCCTTGTTCAGTGTAGGGGGCACTGTTTCATTGTACCGTATTTAATGTCGGGCTCTGTTGAATTGTACCTTGTTCAGTGTCGGGCACTGTTTCATTGTACCGTATTTAATGTCGGGCTGTGTTTAATTTTACATTGTTCCGTGTAGGGCACTGTTTCATTGTACCGTATTTAATGTCGGGCTCTGTTTAATTTTGCCTTGTTTACTGTAGGTCACTGTTTCATTGTACTGTATTTAATGTCGGGCTCTGTTTAATGTTACCTTGTTCTGTGTAGGGCACTGTTTCATTGTACCGTATTTAGTGTCGGGCTCTGTTTAATTTTACCTTGTTCACTGTAGGTCACTGTTTCATTGCACCGTATTTAATGTCGGGCTGTGTTTAATTTTACATTGTTCAGTGTAGGGCACTGTTTCATTGTACCGTATTTAATGTCGGGCTGTGTTTAATTTTACATTGTTCACTGTAGGGCACTGTTTCATTGTACCGTATTTAATGTCGGGCTGTGTTTAATTTTACATTGTTCACTGTAGGTAACTGTTTCATTGCACCGTATTTAATGTCGGGCTGTGTTTAATTTTACCTTGTTCAGTGTAGGGCACTGTTTCATATTACCGTATTTAATGTCGGGCTGTGTTTAACTTTACATTGTTCACTGCAGGGCATTGTTTCATTGTGCTGTATTTAATGTTGCGCTCTGTTTAATTTTACCTTGTTCACTGTTGGGCACTGTTTCATTGTCCCGTATTTAATGTCGGGCTCTGTTTAACTTTACATTGTTCAGTGTAGGGCACTGTTTCATTGTACTGTCTTTAATGTCGGGCTCTGTTTAATTTTGCCTTGTTTACTGTAGGTCACTGTTTCATTGTCCTGTATTTAATGCCGGGCTGTGTTTAATTTTACATTGTTCAGTGTAGGGCACTGATTCATTGTACCGTATTTAATGTCGGGCTGCGTTTACGTTTACATTGTTCAGTGTAGGGCACTGTTTCATTGTACTGTATTTAATGTCGGGCTCTGTTTAATTTTGCCTTGTTTACTGTAGGTCACTGTTTCATTGTACTGTATGTAATGTCGGGCTCTGTTTAATTTTACCTTGTTCAGTGTAGGGCACTGTTTCATTGTACCGTATTTAATGTCGGGCTCTGTTTAATTTTACCTTGTTCAGTGTAGGGCACTGTTTCATTTTACCGTATTTAATGTCGGGCTGTGTTTAAGTTTACATTATTCACTGTAGGTCACTGTTTCATTGCACCGTATTTAATGTCGGGCTCTGTTTAATTTTACATTATTCAGTGTAGGGCACTGTTTCATTGTACTGTCTTTAATCTCGGGCTCTGTTTAATTTTACCTTGTTGCTTGTAGGGCACTGTTTCATTGTACCGTATTTAGTGTCGGACTCTGTTTAATTTTACCTTGTTCACTGTAGGTCACTGTTTCATTGCACCGTATTTAATGTCGGGCTGTGTTTAATTTTACATTGTTCAGTGTAGTGCACTGTTTCATTGTACCGTATTTAATGTCGGGCTCTGTTTAATGTTACCTTGTTCAGTGTAGGGCACTGTTTCATTGTACCGTATTTACTGTCGGGCTGTGTTTAATTGTACCTTGTTCAGTGTAGGGCACTGTATCATTGTACCGTATTTACTGTCGGGCTGTGTTTAATTGTACATTGTTCACTGTGGGGCACTGTTTCATTGTACCGTATTTAATGTCGGGCTGTGTTTAATTGTACATTGTTCACTGTAGGGCACTGTTTCATTGTACTGTATTTAATGTCGGGCTCTGTTTAATTTTACCTTGTTCAGTGTAGGGCACTGTTTCATTGTACTGTATTTAATGTCGGGCTCTGTTTAATTTTTCCTTGTTCAGTGTAGGGGCACTGTTTCATTGTACCGTATTTAATGTCGGGCTCTGTTTAATTTTACCTTGTTCAGTGTCGGGCACTGTTTCATTGTACCGTATTTAATGTCGGGCTGTGTTTAATTTTACATTGTTCCGTGTAGGGCACTGTTTCATTGTAACGTATTTAATGTCGGGCTGTGTTTAATTTTACCTTGTTCAGTGTAGGGCACTGTTTCACTGTACCGTATTTAATGTTGGGCTGTGTTTAATTGTACATTGTTCACTGTAGGGCACTGTTTCATTGTACTGTATTTAATGTCGGGCTCTGTTTAATTTTACCTTGTTCAGTGTAGGGCACTGTTTCATTGTACCGTATTTAATGTCGGGCTGTGTTTAATTTTGCATTGTTCAGTATAGGGCACTGTTTCATTGTAACGTATTTAATGTCGGGCTGTGTTTAATTTTACCTTGTTCAGTGTAGGGCACTGTTTCACTGTACCGTATTTAATGTTGGGCTGTGTTTAATTGTACATTGTTCACTGTAGGGCACTGTTTCATTGTACCGTATTTAATGTTGGGCACTGTTTAATTGTACATTGTTCACTGTAGGGCACTGTTTCATTGTACCGTATTTAATGTCGGGCTGTGTTTAATTTTACCTTCCTCAGTGGAGGGCACTGTTACATTGTACTGTATTTAATGTCGTGCTCTGGTTAATTTTACATTGTTCACTGTAGGGCACTGTTTCATAGTACCGTATTTAATGTCGGGCTATGTTTAATTTTACATTGTTCACTGTAGGTCACTGTTTCATTGTACTGTATTTAATGTCGGGCTGTGTTTAATTTTACCTTGCTCAGTGTAGGGCACTGTTACATTGTACTGTATTTAATGTCGTTCTCTGTTTAATTTTACATTGTTCACTGTAGGGCACTGTTTCATTGTACCGTATTTAATGTCGGGCTATGTTTAATTTTACATTGTTCAGTGTAGGGCACTGTTTCATTGTACCGTATTTAATGTCGGGCTCTGTTTAATTTTACCTTGTTCAGTCTAGGGCACTGTTTCATTGTACTGTATTTAATGTCGGGCTTTGTTTAATTTTACCTTGTTCAGTGTAGGGCACTGTTTCATTTTACCGTATTTAATGTCGGGCTGTGTTTAACTTTACATTGTTCACTGTAGGGCACTGTTTCATTGTCCCGTATTTAATGTCGGGCTCTGTTTAATTTTACATTATTCAGTGTAGGGCACTGTTTCATTGTACTGTCTTTAATGTCGGGCTCTGTATAATTTTGCCTTGTTTACTGTAGGTCACTGTTTCATTGTACTGTATTTAATGCCGGGCTGTGTTTAATTTTACATTGTTCAGTGTAGGGCACTGATTCATTGTACATTATTTAATGTCGGGCTGTGTTTAATTTTACCTTGTTCAGTGTAGGGCACTGTTTCATTTTACCGTATTTAATGTCGGACTGTGTTTAACTTTACATTGTTCACTGTAGGGCACTGTTTCATTGTCCCGTATTTAATGCCGGGCTCTGTTTAATTTTACATTATTCAGTGTAGGGCACTGTTTCATTGTACTGTCTTTAATGTCGGGCTCTGTATAATTTTGCCTTGTTTACTGTAGGTCACTGTTTCATTGTACTGTATTTAATGCCGGGCTGTGTTTAATTTTACATTGTTCAGTGTAGGGCGCTGATTCATTGTACCGTATTTAATGTCGGGCTGTGTTTAAATTTACATTGTTCAGTGGAGGGCACTGTTTCATTGTACTGTATTTAATGTCGGGCTCTGTTTAATTTTGCCTTGTTTACTGTAGGTCACTGTTTCATTTTACTGTATTTAATGTCGGTCTCTGTTTAATTTTACCTTGTTCAGTGTAGGGCACTGTTTCATTGTACCGTATTTAATGTCGGGCGCTGTTTAATTTTACCTTGTTCAGTGTAGGGCACTGTTTCATTTTACCGTATTTAATGTCGGGCTGTGTTTATGTTTACATTGTTCACTGTAGGTCACTGTTTCATTGCACCGAATTTAATGTCGGGCTGTGTTTAATTTTACATTGTTCAGTGTAGTGCACTGTTTCATTCTACCGTATTTAATGTCGGGCTCTGTTTAATTTTACCTTGTTGCTTGTAGGGCACTGTTTCATTTTACTGTATTTAATGTCGGGCTGTGTTTTATTTTACATTGTTCACATTAGGGCCCTGTTTCATTGCACTGTATTTAATGTCGGGCTCTGTTTAATTTTACGTTGTTCACTGTAGGGCACTGTTTCATTGTACCGTATTTAATGTCTAGCTCTGTTTAATTTTACATTGTTGCTGGTAGGGCACTGATTCATTGTACCGTATTTAATGTCGGGCTGTGTTTAATTTTACATTGTTCACTGTAGGGCACTGTTTCATTGTACCGTATTTAATGTCGGGCTCTGTTTAATTTTACCTTGTTCAGTGTAGGGCACTGTTTCATTGTACCGTATTTAATGTCGGGCTCTGTTTAATTTTACCTTGTTCAGTGTAGGGCACTGATTCATTGCACCGTATTTACTGTCGTGCTGTGTTTAATTGTACACTGTTCACTGTAGGGCACTGTTTCATTGTACCGTATTTAATGTCGGGCTCTGTTTAATTTTACCTTGTTCAGTGTAGGGCACTGTTTCATTGTACCGTATTTAATGTCGGGCTCTGTTTAATTTTACCTTGTTCAGTGTAGGGCACTGATTCATTGCACCGTATTTACTGTCGTGCTGTGTTTAATTGTACACTGTTCACTGTAGGGCACTGTTTCATTGTACCGTATTTAATGTCGGGCTCTGTTTAATTTTACCTTGTTCAGTGTAGGGCACTGTTTCATTGTACCGTATTTAATGTCGGGCTCTGTTTAATTTTACCTTGTTCAGTGTAGGGCACTGTTTCATTGTAACGTATTTAATGTCGGGCTGTTTTTAATTTTACCTTGTTCAGTGTAGGGCACTGTTTCACTGTTTAGTATTTAATGTTGGGCTGTGTTTAATTGTACATTATTCACTGTAGGGCACTGTTTCATTGTACCGTATTTAATGTTGGGCTGTGTTTAATTGTACATTGTTCACTGTCGGGCACTGTTTCATTGTACCGTATTTAATGTCGGGCTGTGTTTAATTTTACATTGCTCACTGTAGGTCACTGTTTCATTGTACTGTATTTAATGTCGTGCTGTGTTTAATTTTACATTGTTCACTGTAGGGCACTGTTTCATTGTACCGTATTTAATGTCGGGCTATGTTTAATTTTACATTGCTCACTGTAGGTCACTGTTTCATTGTACTGTATTTAATGTCGTGCTGTGTTTAATTTTACATTGTTCACTGTAGGGCACTGTTTCATTGTACCGTATTTAATGTCGGGCTATGTTTAATTTTACATTGCTCACTGTAGGTCACTGTTTCATTGTACTGTATTTAATGTCGTGCTGTGTTTAATTTTACCTTGCTCAGTGTAGGGCACTGTTACATTGTACTGTATTTAATGTCGTTCTCTGTTTAATTTTACATTGTTCACTGTAGGGCACTGTTTCATTGTACCGTATTTAATGTCGGGCTATGTTTAATTTTACATTGCTCAGTGTAGGGCACTTTTTCAGTGTACCGTATTTAATGTCGTGCTCTGTTTAATTTTACCTTGCTCAGTGGAGGGCACTTTTACATTGTACTGTATTTAATGTCGGGCTATGTTTAATTTTACATTGCTCAGTGTAGGGCACTGTTTCAGTGTACCGTATTTAATGTCGTGCTCTGTTTAATTTTACCTTGCTCAGTGTAGGGCACTGATTCATTGTACCGTATTTAATGTCGGGCTGTGTTTAATTTTACCTTGTTCAGTGTAGGGCACTGTTTCATTGTACCGTATTTAATGTCGGGCTGTGTTTAATTGTACATTGTTCACTGTAGGGCACTGTTTCATTGTACTGTATTTAATGTCGTGCTCTGTTTAATTTTAAATTGTTCACTGTAGGGCATTGTTTCATTGTACCGTATTTAATGTTGGGCTCTGTCTAATTTTACCTTGTTCACTGTCGGGCACTGTTTCGTTGTCCCGTATTTAATGTCGGGCTATGTTTAATTTTACATTGTTCAGTGTAGGGCACTGTTTCATTGTACCGTATTTAATGTCGGGCTCTGTTTAATTTTAGCTTGTTCAGTCTAGGGCACTGTTTCATTGTACTGTATTTAATGTCGGGCTGTGTTTAATTTTACCTTGTTCAGTGTAGGGCACTGTTTCATTTTACCGTATTTAATGTCGGACTGTGTTTAACTTTACATTGTTCACTGTAGGGCACTGTTTCATTGTCCCGTATTTAATGTCGGGCTCTGTTTAATTTTACATTATTCAGTGTAGGGCACTGTTTCATTGTACTGTCTTTAATGTCGGGCTCTGTATAATTTTGCCTTGTTTACTGTAGGTCACTGTTTCATTGTACTGTATTTAATGCCGGGCTGTGTTTAATTTTACATTGTTCAGTGTAGGGCGCTGATTCATTGTACCGTATTTAATGTCGGGCTGTGTTTAAATTTGCATTGTTCAGTGGAGGGCACTGTTTCATTGTACTGTATTTAATGTCGGGCTCTGTTTAATTTTGCCTTGTTTACTGTAGGTCACTGTTTCATTGTACTGTATTTAATGTCGGGCTCTGTTTAATTTTACCTTGTTCAGTGTAGGGCACTGTTTCATTGTACCGTATTTAATGTCGGGCGCTGTTTAATTTTACCTTGTTCAGTGTAGGGCACTGTTTCATTTTACCGTATTTAATGTCGGGCTGTGTTTATGTTTACATTGTTCACTGTAGGTCACTGTTTCATTGCACCGAATTTAATGTCGGGCTGTGTTTAATTTTACATTGTTCAGTGTAGTGCACTGTTTCATTCTACCGTATTTAATGTCGGGCTCTGTTTAATTTTACCTTGTTGCTTGTAGGGCACTGTTTCATTTTACTGTATTTAATGTCGGGCTGTGTTTTATTTTACATTGTTCACATTAGGGCCCTGTTTCATTGCACTGTATTTAATGTCGGGCTCTGTTTAATTTTACGTTGTTCACTGTAGGGCACTGTTTCATTGTACCGTATTTAATGTCTAGCTCTGTTTAATTTTACATTGTTGCTGGTAGGGCACTGATTCATTGTACCGTATTTAATGTCGGGCTGTGTTTAATTTTACATTGTTCACTGTAGGGCACTGTTTCACTGTTTAGTATTTAATGTTGGGCTGTGTTTAATTGTACATTATTCACTGTAGGGCACTGTTTCATTGTACCGTATTTAATGTTGGGCTGTGTTTAATTGTACATTGTTCACTGTCGGGCACTGTTTCATTGTACCGTATTTAATGTCGGGCTGTGTTTAATTTTACCTTGCTCAGTGGAGGACAATGTTACATTGTACTGTATTTAATGTCGTTCTCTGTTTAATTTTACATTGTTCACTGTAGGGCACTGTTTCATTGTACCGTATTTAATGTCGGGCTATGTTTAATTTTACATTGCTCACTGTAGGTCACTGTTTCATTGTACTGTATTTAATGTCGTGCTGTGTTTAATTTTACCTTGCTCAGTGTAGGGCACTGTTACATTGTACTGTATTTAATGTCGTTCTCTGTTTAATTTTACATTGTTCACTGTAGGGCACTGTTTCATTGTACCGTATTTAATGTCGGGCTATGTTTAATTTTACATTGCTCAGTGTAGGGCACTGTTTCAGTGTACCGTATTTAATGTCGTGCTCTGTTTAATTTTACCTTGCTCAGTGGAGGGCACTTTTACATTGAACTGTATTTAATGTCGTGCTCTGTTTAATTTTACCTTGTTCACTGTCGGGCACTCTTTCATTGTCCCGTATTTAATGTCGGGCTCTGTTTAATTTTACATTATTCAGTGTAGGGCACTGTTTCATTGTACAGTCTTTAATGTCGGGCTCTGTTTAATTTTACATTGTTCAGTGTAGGGCACTGATTCATTGTACCGTATTTAATGTCGGGCTGTGTTTAATTTTACCTTGTTCAGTGTAGGGCACTGTTTCATTGTACCGTATTTAATGTCGGGCTGTGTTTAATTGTACATTGTTCACTGTAGGGCACTGTTTCATTGTACTGTATTTAATGTCGTGCTCTGTTTAATTTTAAATTGTTCACTGTAGGGCACTGTTTCATTGTACCGTATTTAATGTTGGGCTCTGTCTAATTTTACCTTGTTCACTGTCGGGCACTGTTTCGTTGTCCCGTATTTAATGTCGGGCTCTGTTTAATTTTACCTTGTTTAGTGTAGGGCAGTGTTTCATTTTACCGTATTTAATGTCGGGCTGTGTTTAACTTTACATTGTTCACTGTAGGGCATTGTTTCATTGTGCTGTATTTAATGTTGGGCTCTGTTTAATTTTACATTGTTCACTGTTGGGCACTGTTCCATTGTCCCGTATTTAATGTCGGGCTCTGTTTCATTTTACATTATTCAGTGTAGGGCACTGTTTCATTGTACTGTCTTTAATGTCGGGCTCTGTTTAATTTTGCCTTGTTTACTGTACGTCACTGTTTCATTGGACTGTATTTAATGCCGGGCTGTGTTTAATTTTGCATTGTTCAGTGTAGGGCACTGATTCATTGTACCGTATTTAATGTCGGGCTGTGTTTAAGTTTACATTGTTCAGTGTAGGGCACTGTTTCATTGTACTGTATTTAATGTCGGGCTCTGTTTAATTTTGCCTTGTTTACTGTAGGTCACTGTTTCATTGTACTGTATTTAATGTCGGGCTCTGTTTAATTTTACCTTGTTCAGTGTAGGGCACTGTTTCATTGTACCGTATTTAATGTCGGGCTCTGTTTAATTTTACCTTGTTCAGTGTAGGGCACTGTTTCATTTTACCGTATTTAATGTCGGGCTGTGTTTAATTTTACATTGTTCAGAGTAGGGCACTGATTCATTGTACCGTATTTAATGTCGGGCTGTGTTTAAGTTTACATTGTTCAGTGTAGGGCACTGATTCATTGTACCGTATTTAATGTCGGGCTGTGTTTAAGTTTACATTGTTCAGTGTAGGGCACTGTTTCATTGTACTGTATTTAATGTCGGGCTGTGTTTAATTTTACATAGTTCAGTGCAGGGCACTGTTTCACTGTACCGTATTTAATGTCGGGCTCTGTTTAATTTTACATTGTTCAGTGTAGGGCACTGTTTCATTGTACCGTATTTAATGCCGGGCTGTGTTTTATTTTACATTGTTCAGTGTAGGGCACTGATTCATTGCACCGTATTGAATGTCGGGCTCTGTTTAATTGTACATTGTTCAGTGTAGGGCACTGTTTCATTTTACCGTATTTAATGTCGGGCTCTGTTTAATTTTACATTGTTCAGTGTAGGGCACTGATTCATTGTACCGTATTTAATGTCGGGCTGTGTTTAATTTTACCTTGTTCAGTGTAGGGCACTGTTTCATTGTACCGTATTTAATGTCGGGCTGTGTTTAATTGTACATTGTTCACTGTAGGGCACTGTTTCATTGTACTGTATTTAATGTCGTGCTCTGTTTAATTTTAAATTGTTCACTGTAGGGCACTGTTTCATTGTACCGTATTTAATGTTGGGCTCTGTCTAATTTTACCTTGTTCACTGTCGGGCACTGTTTCGTTGTCCCGTATTTAATGTCGGGCTCTGTTTAATTTTACCTTGTTTAGTGTAGGGCAGTGTTTCATTTTACCGTATTTAATGTCGGGCTGTGTTTAACTTTACATTGTTCACTGTAGGGCATTGTTTCATTGTGCTGTATTTAATGTTGGGCTCTGTTTAATTTTACATTGTTCACTGTTGGGCACTGTTCCATTGTCCCGTATTTAATGTCGGGCTCTGTTTCATTTTACATTATTCAGTGTAGGGCACTGTTTCATTGTACTGTCTTTAATGTCGGGCTCTGTTTAATTTTGCCTTGTTTACTGTACGTCACTGTTTCATTGGACTGTATTTAATGCCGGGCTGTGTTTAATTTTGCATTGTTCAGTGTAGGGCACTGATTCATTGTACCGTATTTAATGTCGGGCTGTGTTTAAGTTTACATTGTTCAGTGTAGGGCACTGTTTCATTGTACTGTATTTAATGTCGGGCTCTGTTTAATTTTGCCTTGTTTACTGTAGGTCACTGTTTCATTGTACTGTATTTAATGTCGGGCTCTGTTTAATTTTACCTTGTTCAGTGTAGGGCACTGTTTCATTGTACCGTATTTAATGTCGGGCTCTGTTTAATTTTACCTTGTTCAGTGTAGGGCACTGTTTCATTTTACCGTATTTAATGTCGGGCTGTGTTTAATTTTACATTGTTCAGAGTAGGGCACTGATTCATTGTACCGTATTTAATGTCGGGCTGTGTTTAAGTTTACATTGTTCAGTGTAGGGCACTGATTCATTGTACCGTATTTAATGTCGGGCTGTGTTTAAGTTTACATTGTTCAGTGTAGGGCACTGTTTCATTGTACTGTATTTAATGTCGGGCTGTGTTTAATTTTACATAGTTCAGTGCAGGGCACTGTTTCACTGTACCGTATTTAATGTCGGGCTCTGTTTAATTTTACATTGTTCAGTGTAGGGCACTGTTTCATTGTACCGTATTTAATGCCGGGCTGTGTTTTATTTTACATTGTTCAGTGTAGGGCACTGATTCATTGCACCGTATTGAATGTCGGGCTCTGTTTAATTGTACATTGTTCAGTGTAGGGCACTGTTTCATTTTACCGTATTTAATGTCGGGCTGTGTTTAATTTTACCTTGATCAGTGTAGGGCACTGTTTCATTGTACCGTATTTAATGTCGGGCTGTGTTTAATTGTACATTGTTCACTGTAGGGCACTGTTTCATTGTACCGTATTTAATGTCGGGCTGTCTTTAATTGTACATTGTTCACTGTAGGGCACTGTTTCATTGTACCGTATTTAATGTTGGGCTCTGTTTAATTTTACCTTGTTCACTGTCGGGCACTGTTTCGTTGTCCCGTATTTAATGTCGGGCTCTGTTTAATGTTACATTGTTCAGTCTAGGGCACTGTTTCATTGTACTGTATTTAATGCCGGGCTCTGTTTAATTTTGCCTTGTTTACTGTAGGTCACTGTTTCATTGTACTGTATTTAATGTCGGGCTCTGTTTAATTTTACATTGTTCACATTAGGGCCCTGTGTCATTGTACTGTATTTAATGTCGGGCTCTGTTTAATTTTACGTTGTTCACTGTAGGGCACTGATTCATTGTACCGTATTTAATGTCGGGCTGTGTTTAATTTTACATTGTTCACTGTAGGGCACTGTTTCATTGTAACTTTTTTAATGTCGGGCTCTGTTTAATTTTACCTTGTTCAGTGTAGGGCACTGTTTCATTGTACCGTATTTACTGTCGGGCTGTGTTTAATTGTACATTGTTCACTGTAGGGCACTGTTTCATTGTACCGTATTTAATGTCGGGCTGTGTTTAATTGTACATTGTTCACTGTAGGGCACTGTTTCATTGTACTGTATTTAATGTCGGGCTCTGTTTAATTTTACCTTGTTCAGTGTAGGGCACTGTTTCATTGTACCGTATTTAATTTCGGGCTGTGTTTAATTTTACCTTGTTCAGTGTAGGGCACTGTTTCATATTACCGTATTTAATGTCGGGCTCTGTTTGATTGTACATTGTTCACTGTAGGACACTGTTTCATTGTACTGTATTTAATGTCGGGCTCTGTTTAATTTTACCTTGTTCAGTGTAGGGCACTGTTTCATTGTACCGTAAATAATGTCGGGCTCTGTTTAATTTTACCTTGTTCAGTGTAGGGCACTGTTTCATATTACCGTATTTAATGTCGGGCTCTGTTTAATTTTACCTTGTTCCGTGTAGGGCACTGTTTTATTGTACCGTATTTAATGTCGGGCTCTGTTTAATTTTACCTTGTTCAGTGTAGGGCACTGTTTCATTTTACCGTATTTAATGTCGGGCTGTGTTTAATTTTACATTGTTCAGTGTAGGGCACTGATTCATTGTACCGTATTTAATGTCGGGCTGTGTTTAAGTTTACATTGTTCAGTGTAGGGCACTGTTTTATTGTACTGTATTTAATGTCGGGCTGTGTTTAATTGTACATTGTTCACTGTAGGGCACTGTTTCATTGTACTGTATTTAATGTCGGGCTCTGTTTAATTTTACATTGTTCACTGTAGGGCACTGTTTCATTGTACCGTATTTAATGTTGGGCTCTGTCTAATTTTACCTTGTTCACTGTCGGGCACTGTTTCGTTGTCCCGTATTTAATGTCGGGCTCTGTTTAATTTTACCTTGTTTAGTGTAGGGCAGTGTTTCATTTTACCGTATTTAATGTCGGGCTGTGTTTAACTTTACATTGTTCACTGTAGGGCATTGTTTCATTGTACTGTATTTAATGTCGGGCTCTGTTTAATTTTGCCTTGTTTACTGTAGGTCACTGTTTCGTTGTGCTGTATTTAATGTTGGGCTCTGTTTAATTTTACATTGTTCACTGTTGGGCACTGTTCCATTGTCCCGTATTTAATGTCGGGCTCTGTTTAATTTTGCATTATTCAGTGTAGGGCACTGTTTCATTGTACCGTATTTAATGTCGGGCTCTGTTTAATTTTGCCTTGTTTACTGTAGGTCACTGTTTCATTGGACTGTATTTAATGCCGGGCTGTGTTTAATTTTGCATTGTTCAGTGTAGGGCACTGATTCATTGTACCGTATTTAATGTCGGGCTGTGTTTAAGTTTACATTGTTCAGTGTAGGGCACTGTTTTATTGTACTGTATTTAATGTCGGGCTCTGTTTAATTTTGCCTTGTTTACTGTAGGTCACTGTTTCATTGTACTGTATTTAATGTCGGGCTCTGTTTAATTTTACCTTGTTCAGTGTAGGGCACTGTTTCATTGTACCGTATTTAATGTCGGGCTCTGTTTAATTTTACCTTGTTCAGTGTAGGGCACTGTTTCATTTTACCGTATTTAATGTCGGGCTGTGTTTAATTTTACATTGTTCAGTGTAGGGCACTGATTCATTGTACCGTATTTAATGTCGGGCTGTGTTTAAGTTTACATTGTTCAGTGTAGGGCACTGATTCATTGTTCCGTATATAATGTCGGGCTGTGTTTAAGTTTACATTGTTCAGTGTAGGGCACTGTTTCATTGTACCGTATTTAATGTCGGGCTGTGTTTAATTTTACCTTGCTCAGTGGAGGGCACTGTTACATTGTACTGTATTTAATGTCGTGCTCTGTTTAATTTTACATTGTTCACTGTAGGGCACTGTTTCATTGTACCGTATTTAATGTTGGGCTCTGTTTAATTTTACCTTGTTCACTGTCGGGCACTGTTTCGTTGTCCCGTATTTAATGTCGGGCTCTGTTTAATGTTACATTGTTCAGTGTAGGGCACTGTTTCATTGCACTGTATTTAATGCCGGGCTCTGTTTAAATTTACCCTGTTCAGTGTAGGGCACTGTTTCATTTTACCGTATTTAATGTCGGGCTCTGTTTAATTTTACCTTGTTCAGTGTAGGGCACTGTTTCCTTGTACTGTATTTAATGTCGGGCTCTGTTTAAATTTACCCTGTTCAGTGTAGGGCACTGTTTCATTTTACCGTATTTAATGTCGGGCTGTGTTTTACTTTACATTGTTCACTGTAGGGCATTGTTTCATTGTGCTGTATTTAATGTTGGGCTCTGTTTAATTTTACCTTGTTCTATGTTGTGCACTGTTTCATTGTCCCGTATTTAATGTCGGGCTTTGTTTAATTTTACCTTGTTCAGTGTAGGGCACTGTTTCATTTTACTGTATTTAATACCGGGCTGTGTTTAATTTTACATTGTTCAGTGTAGGGCACTGTTTCATTGTACCGTATTTAATGTCGGGCTCTGTTTAATTTTACCTTGTTCAGTCTAGGGCACTGTTTCATTGTACTGTATTTAATGTCGGGCTTTGTTTAATTTTACCTTGTTCAGTGTAGGGCACTGTTTCATTTTACCGTATTTAATGTCGGGCTGTGTTTAACTTTACATTGTTCACTGTAGGGCACTGTTTCATTGTCCCGTATTTAATGTCGGGCTCTGTTTAATTTTACATTATTCAGTGTAGGGCACTGTTTCATTGTACTGTCTTTAATGTCGGGCTCTGTATAATTTCGCCTTGTTTACTGTAGGTCACTGTTTCATTGTACTGTATTTAATGCCGGGCTGTGTTTAATTTTACATTGTTCAGTGTAGGGCACTGATTCATTGTACCGTATTTAATGTCGTTCTCTGTTTAATTTTACATTGTTCACTGTAGGGCACTGTTTCATTGTACCGTATTTAATGTCGGGCTATGTTTAATTTTACATTGTTCAGTGTAGGGCACTGTTTCATTGTACCGTATTTAATGTCGGGCTCTGTTTAATTTTACCTTGTTCAGTCTAGGGCACTGTTTCATTGTACTGTATTTAATGTCGGGCTGTGTTTAATTTTACCTTGTTCAGTGTAGGGCACTGTTTCATTGTACTGTCTTGAATGTCGGGCTCTGTATAATTTTGCCTTGTTTACTGTAGGTCACTGTTTCATTGTACTGTATTTAATGTCGGGCTGTGTTTTACTTTACATTGTTCACTGTAGGGCATTGTTTCATTGTGCTGTATTTAATGTTGGGCTCTGTTTAATTTTACCTTGTTCACTGTTGTGCACTGTTTCATTGTCCCGTATTTAATGTCGGGCTTTGTTTAATTTTACCTTGTTCAGTGTAGGGCACTGTTTCATTTTACTGTATTTAATACCGGGCTGTGTTTAATTTTACATTGTTCAGTGTAGGGCACTGTTTCATTGTACCGTATTTAATGTCGGGCTCTGTTTAATTTTACCTTGTTCAGTCTAGGGCACTGTTTCATTGTACTGTATTTAATGTCGGGCTTTGTTTAATTTTACCTTGTTCAGTGTAGGGCACTGTTTCATTTTACCGTATTTAATGTCGGGCTGTGTTTAACTTTACATTGTTCACTGTAGGGCACTGTTTCATTGTACCGTATTTAATGTCGGGCTCTGTTTAATTTTACATTATTCAGTGTAGGGCACTGTTTCATTGTACTGTCTTTAATGTCGGGCTCTGTATAATTTCGCCTTGTTTACTGTAGGTCACTGTTTCATTGTACTGTATTTAATGCCGGGCTGTGTTTAATTTTACATTGTTCAGTGTAGGGCACTGATTCATTCTACCGTATTTAATGTCGTTCTCTGTTTAATTTTACATTGTTCACTGTAGGGCACTGTTTCATTGTACCGTATTTAATGTCTGGCTATGTTTAATTTTACATTGTTCAGTGTAGGGCACTGTTTCATTGTACCGTATTTAATGTCGGGCTCTGTTTAATTTTACCTTGTTCAGTCTAGGGCACTGTTTCATTGTACTGTATTTAATGTCGGGCTGTGTTTAATTTTACCTTGTTCAGTGTAGGGCACTGTTTCATTGTACTGTCTTGAATGTCGGGCTCTGTATAATTTTGCCTTGTTTACTGTAGGTCACTGTTTCATTGTACTGTATTTAATGCCGGGCTGTGTTTAATTTTACATTGTTCAGTGTCGGGCGCTGATTCATTGTACCGTATTTAATGTCGGGCTGTGTTTAAATTTACATTGTTCAGTGGAACGAAGGAGGTTGAGGGGCGACCTGATAGAGGTATACAAAATTATGAGGGGCATAGACAGAGTGGATAGTCAGAGGCTTTTCCCCAGGGTAGAGGGGTCAATTACTAGGGGGCATAGGTTTAAGGTGAGAGGGGCAAAGTTTAGAGTAGATGTACGAGGCAAGTTTTTTACGCAGAGGGTAGTGGGTGCCTGGAACTCACTACCGGAGGAGGTAGTGGAGGCAGGGACGATAGGGACATTTAAGGGGCATCTTGACAAATATATGAATAGGATGGGAATAGAAGGATACGGACCCAGGAAGTGTAGAAGATTGTAGTTTAGTCGGGCAGTATGGTCGGCACGGGCTTGGAGGGCCGAAGGGCCTGTTCCTGTGCTGTACATTTCTTTGTTCTTTGTTCTTTGTTGGAGGGCACTGTTTCATTGTACTGTATTTAATGTCGGGCTCTGTTTAATTTTGCCTTGTTTACTGTAGGTCACTGTTTCATTGTACTGTATTTAATGTCGGGCTCTGTTTAATTTTACCTTGTTCAGTGTAGCGCACTGTTTCATTGTACCGTATTTAATGTCGGGCGCTGTTTAATTTTACCTTGTTCAGTGTAGGGCACTGTTTCATTTTACCGTATTTAATGTCGGGCTGTGTTTATGTTTACATTGTTCACTGTAGGTCACTGTTTCATTGCACCGAATTTAATGTCGGGCTGTGTTTAATTTTACATTGTTCAGTGTAGTGCACTGTTTCATTCTACCGTATTTAATGTCGGGCTCTGTTTAATTTTACCTTGTTGCTTGTAGGGCACTGTTTCATTTTACTGTATTTAATGTCGGGCTGTGTTTTATTTTACATTGTTCACATTAGGGCCCTGTTTCATTGCACTGTATTTAATGTCGGGCTCTGTTTAATTTTACGTTGTTCACTGTAGGGCACTGTTTCATTGTACCGTATTTAATGTCTAGCTCTGTATAATTTTACATTGTTGCTGGTAGGGCACTGATTCATTGTACCGTATTTAATGTCGGGCTGTGTTTAATTTTACATTGTTCACTGTAGGGCACTGTTTCATTGTACCGTATTTAATGTCGTTCTCTGTTTAATTTTACATTGTTCACTGTAGGGCACTGTTTCATTGTACCGTATTTAATGTCGGGCTATGTTTAATTTTACATTGTTCAGTGTAGGGCACTGTTTCATTGTACCGTATTTAATGTCGGGCTCTGTTTAATTTTACCTTGTTCAGTCTAGGGCACTGTTTCATTGTACTGTATTTAATGTCGGGCTGTGTTTAATTTTACCTTGTTCAGTGTAGGGCACTGTTTCATTGTACTGTCTTGAATGTCGGGCTCTGTATAATTTTGCCTTGTTTACTGTAGGTCACTGTTTCATTGTACTGTATTTAATGCCGGGCTGTGTTTAATTTTACATTGTTCAGTGTCGGGCGCTGATTCATTGTACCGTATTTAATGTCGGGCTGTGTTTAAATTTACATTGTTCAGTGGAACGAAGGAGGTTGAGGGGCGACCTGATAGAGGTATACAAAATTATGAGGGGCATAGACAGAGTGGATAGTCAGAGGCTTTTCCCCAGGGTAGAGGGGTCAATTACTAGGGGGCATAGGTTTAAGGTGAGAGGGGCAAAGTTTAGAGTAGATGTACGAGGCAAGTTTTTTACGCAGAGGGTAGTGGGTGCCTGGAACTCACTACCGGAGGAGGTAGTGGAGGCAGGGACGATAGGGACATTTAAGGGGCATCTTGACAAATATATGAATAGGATGGGAATAGAAGGATACGGACCCAGGAAGTGTAGAAGATTGTAGTTTAGTCGGGCAGTATGGTCGGCACGGGCTTGGAGGGCCGAAGGGCCTGTTCCTGTGCTGTACATTTCTTTGTTCTTTGTTCTTTGTTGGAGGGCACTGTTTCATTGTACTGTATTTAATGTCGGGCTCTGTTTAATTTTGCCTTGTTTACTGTAGGTCACTGTTTCATTGTACTGTATTTAATGTCGGGCTCTGTTTAATTTTACCTTGTTCAGTGTAGGGCACTGTTTCATTGTACCGTATTTAATGTCGGGCGCTGTTTAATTTTACCTTGTTCAGTGTAGGGCACTGTTTCATTTTACCGTATTTAATGTCGGGCTGTGTTTATGTTTACATTGTTCACTGTAGGTCACTGTTTCATTGCACCGAATTTAATGTCGGGCTGTGTTTAATTTTACATTGTTCAGTGTAGTGCACTGTTTCATTCTACCGTATTTAATGTCGGGCTCTGTTTAATTTTACCTTGTTGCTTGTAGGGCACTGTTTCATTTTACTGTATTTAATGTCGGGCTGTGTTTTATTTTACATTGTTCACATTAGGGCCCTGTTTCATTGCACTGTATTTAATGTCGGGCTCTGTTTAATTTTACGTTGTTCACTGTAGGGCACTGTTTCATTGTACCGTATTTAATGTCTAGCTCTGTATAATTTTACATTGTTGCTGGTAGGGCACTGATTCATTGTACCGTATTTAATGTCGGGCTGTGTTTAATTTTACATTGTTCACTGTAGGGCACTGTTTCATTGTACCGGATTTAATGACGGGCTCTGTTTAATTTTACCTTGTTCAGTGTAGGGCACTGTTTCATTGTACCGTATTTAATGTCGGGCTCTGTTTAATTTTACCTTGTTCAGTGTAGGGCACTGTTTCATTGCACCGTATTTACTGTCGTGCTGTGTTTAATTGTACACTGTTCACTGTAGGGCACTGTTTCATTGTACCGTATTTAATGTCGGGCTCTGTTTAATTTTACCTTGTTCAGTGTAGGGCACTGTTTCATTGTACCGTATTTAATGTCGGGCTCTGTTTAATTTTACCTTGTTCAGTGTAGGGCACTGTTTCATTGTAACGTATTTAATGTCGGGCTGTTTTTAATTTTACCTTGTTCAGTGTAGGGCACTGTTTCACTGTTTAGTATTTAATGTTGGGCTGTCTTTATTTGTACATTATTCACTGTAGGGCACTGTTTCATTGTACCGTATTTAATGTTGGGCTGTGTTTAATTGTACATTGTTCACTGTCGGGCACTGTTTCATTGTACCGTATTTAATGTCGGGCTATGTTTAATTTTACATTGCTCACTGTAGGTCACTGTTTCATTGTACTGTATTTAATGTCGTGCTGTGTTTAATTTTACCTTGCTCAGTGTAGGGCACTGTTACATTGTACTGTATTTAATGTCGTTCTCTGTTTAATTTTACATTGTTCACTGTAGGGCACTGTTTCATTGTACTGTATTTAATGTCGGGCTATGTTTAATTTTACATTGCTCACTGTAGGTCACTGTTTCATTGTACTGTATTTAATGTCGTGCTGTGTTTAATTTTACCTTGCTCAGTGTAGGGCACTGTTACATTGTACTGTATTTAATGTCGTTCTCTGTTTAATTTTACATTGTTCACTGTAGGGCACTGTTTCATTGTACCGTATTTAATGTCGGGCTATGTTTAATTTTACATTGCTCAGTGTAGGGCACTGTTTCAGTGTACCGTATTTAATGTCGTGCTCTGTTTAATTTTACCTTGCTCAGTGGAGGGCACTGTTACATTGTACTGTATTTAATGTCGTGCTCTGTTTAATTTTACCTTGTTCACTGTCGGGCACTCTTTCATTGTCCCGTATTTAATGTCGGGCTCTGTTTAATTTTACATTATTCAGTGTAGGGCACTGTTTCATTGTACAGTCTTTAATGTCGGGCTCGGTTTAATTTTACATTGTTCAGTGTAGGGCACTGATTCATTGTACCGTATTTAATGTCGGGCTGTGTTTAATTTTACCTTGTTCAGTGTAGGGCACTGTTTCATTGTACCGTATTTAATGTCGGACTGTGTTTAATTGTACATTGTTCACTGTAGGGCACTGTTTCATTGTACTGTATTTAATGTCGTGCTCTGTTTAATTTCAAATTGTTCACTGTAGGGCACTGTTTCATTGTACCGTATTTAATGTCGGGCTCTGTCTAATTTTACCTTGTTCACTGTCGGGCACTGTTTCGTTGTCCCGTATTTAATGTCGGGCTCTGTTTAATTTTACCTTGTTTAGTGTAGGGCAGTGTTTCATTTTACCGTATTTAATGTCGGGCTGTGTTTAACTTTACATTGTTCACTGTAGGGCATTGTTTCATTGTGCTGTATTTAATGTTGGGCTCTGTTTAATTTTACATTGTTCACTGTTGGGCACTGTTCCATTGTCCCGTATTTAATGTTGGGCTCTGTTTAATGTTACATTGTTCAGTGTAGGGCACTGTTTCATTGTACTGTCTTTAATGTCGGGCTCTGTTTAATTTTGCCTTGTTTACTGTAGGTCACTGTTTCATTGGACTGTATTTAATGCCGGGCTGTGTTTAATTTTGCATTGTTCAGTGTAGGGCACTGATTCATTGTACCGTATTTAATGTCGGGCTGTGTTTAAGTTTACATTGTTCAGTGTAGGGCACTGTTTTATTGTACTGTATTTAATGTCGGGCTCTGTTTAATTTTGCCTTGTTTACTGTAGGTCACTGTTTCATTGTACTGTATTTAATGTCGGGCTCTGTTTAATTTTACCTTGTTCAGTGTAGGGCACTGTTTCATTGTACCGTATTTAATGTCGGGCTCTGTTTAATTTTACCTTGTTCAGTGTAGGGCACTGTTTCATTTTACCGTATTTAATGTCGGGCTGTGTTTAATTTTACATTGTTCAGTGTAGGGCACTGATTCATTGTACCGTATTTAATGTCGGGCTGTGTTTAAGTTTACATTGTTCAGTGTAGGGCACTGATTCATTGTACTGTATTTAATGTCGGGCTGTGTTTAAGTTTACATTGTTCAGTGTAGGGCACTGTTTCATTGTACTGTATTTAATGTCGGGCTGTGTTTAATTTTACATAGTTCAGTGCAGGGCACTGTTTCACTGTACCGTATTTAATGTCGGGCTCTGTTTAATTTTACATTGTTCAGTGTAGGGCACTGTTTCATTGTACCGTATTTAATGCCGGGCTGTGTTTTATTTTACATTGTTCAGTGTAGGGCACTGATTCATTGTACCGTATTTAATGTCGGGCTCTGTTTAATTGTACATTGTTCAGTGTAGGGCACTGTTTCATTTTACCGTATTTAATGTCGGGCTGTGTTTAATTTTACCTTGATCAGTGTAGGGCACTGTTTCATTGTACCGTATTTAATGTCGGGCTGTGTTTAATTGTACATTGTTCACTGTAGGGCACTGTTTCATTGTACCGTATTTAATGTCGGGCTGTCTTTAATTGTACATTGTTCACTGTAGGGCACTGTTTCATTGTACCGTATTTAATGTTGGGCTCTGTTTAATTTTACCTTGTTCACTGTCGGGCACTGTTTCGTTGTCCCGTATTTAATGTCGGGCTCTGTTTAATGTTACATTGTTCAGTCTAGGGCACTGTTTCATTGTACTGTATTTAATGCCGGGCTCTGTTTAATTTTGCCTTGTTTACTGTAGGTCACTGTTTCATTGTACTGTATTTAATGTCGGGCTCTGTTTAATTTTACATTGTTCACATTAGGGCCCTGTTTCATTGTACTGTATTTAATGTCGGGCTCTGTTTAATTTTACGTTGTTCACTGTAGGGCACTGTTTCATTGTACCGTATTTAATGTCGGGTTCTGTTTAATTTTACATTGTTGCTGGTAGGGCACTGATTCATTGTACCGTATTTAATGTCGGGCTGTGTTTAATTTTACATTGTTCACTGTAGGGCACTGTTTCATTGTAACTTTTTTAATGTCGGGCTCTGTTTAATTTTACCTTGTTCAGTGTAGGGCACTGTTTCATTGTACCGTATTTACTGTCGGGCTGTGTTTAATTGTACATTGTTCACTGTAGGGCACGGTTTCATTGTACCGTATTTACTGTCGGGCTGTGTTTAATTGTACATTGTTCACTGTAGGGCACTGTTTCATTGTACCGTATTTAATGTCGGGCTCTGTTTAATTTTACCTTGTTCAGTGTAGGGCACTGTTTCATTGTACCGTATTTAATTTCGGGCTGTGTTTAATTTTACCTTGTTCAGTGTAGGGCACTGTTTCATATTACCGTATTTAATGTCGGGCTCTGTTTGATTGTACATTGTTCACTGTAGGACACTGTTTCATTGTACTGTATTTAATGTCGGGCTCTGTTTAATTTTACCTTGTTCAGTGTAGGGCACTGTTTCATTGTACCGTATTTAATGTCGGGCTCTGTTTAATTTTACCTTGTTCAGTGTAGGGCACTGTTTCATTTTACCGTATTTAATGTCGGGCTGTGTTTAATTTTACATTGTTCAGTGTAGGGCACTGATTCATTGTACCGTATTTAATGTCGGGCTGTGTTTAAGTTTACATTGTTCAGTGTAGGGCACTGTTTTATTGTACTGTATTTAATGTCGGGCTGTGTTTAATTTTACATTGTTCACTGTAGGGCACTGTTTCATTGTACCGTATTTAATGTTGGGCTCTGTCTAATTTTACCTTGTTCACTGTCGGGCACTGTTTCGTTGTCCCGTATTTAATGTCGGGCTCTGTTTAATTTTACCTTGTTTAGTGTAGGGCAGTGTTTCATTTTACCGTATTTAATGTCGGGCTGTGTTTAACTTTACATTGTTCACTGTAGGGCATTGTTTCATTGTCCCGTATTTAATGTCGGGCTCTGTTTAATTTTGCATTATTCAGTGTAGGGCACTGTTTCATTGTACTGTCTTTAATGTCGGGCTCTGTTTAATTTTGCCTTGTTTACTGTAGGTCACTGTTTCATTGGACTGTATTTAATGCCGGGCTGTGTTTAATTTTGCATTGTTCAGTGTAGG
Source organism: Scyliorhinus torazame (assembly GCF_047496885.1). Classification (NCBI taxonomy): domain Eukaryota; kingdom Metazoa; phylum Chordata; class Chondrichthyes; order Carcharhiniformes; family Scyliorhinidae; genus Scyliorhinus; species Scyliorhinus torazame. Next base: position 161,868 of record NW_027307830.1, read on the forward strand.
GCACTGATTCATTGTACCGTATTTAATGTCGGGCTGTGTTTAAGTTTACATTGTTCAGTGTAGGGCACTGTTTTATTGTACTGTATTTAATGTCGGGCTCTGTTTAATTTTGCCTTGTTTACTGTAGGTCACTGTTTCATTGTACTGTATTTAATGTCGGGCTCTGTTTAATTTTACCTTGTTCAGTGTAGGGCCCTGTTTCATTGTACCGTATTTAATGTCGGGCTCTGTTTAATTTTACCTTGTTCAGTGTAGGGCACTGTTTCATTTTACCGTATTTAATGTCGGGCTGTGTTTAATTTTACATTGTTCAGTGTAGGGCACTGATTCATTGTACCGTATTTAATGTCGGGCTGTGTTTAAGTTTACATTGTTCAGTCTAGGGCACTGATTCATTGTACCGTATTTAATGTCGGGCTGTGTTTAAGTTTACATTGTTCAGTGTAGGGCACTGTTTCATTGTACTGTATTTAATGTCGGGCTGTGTTTAATTTTACATAGTTCAGTGCAGGGCACTGTTTCACTGTACCGTATTTAATGTCGGGCTCTGTTTAATTTTACATTGTTCAGTGTAGGGCACTGTTTCATTGTACCGTATTTAATGCCGGGCTGTGTTTTATTTTACATTGTTCAGTGTAGGGCACTGATTCATTGCACCGTATTGAATGTCGGGCTCTGTTTAATTGTACATTGTTCAGTGTAGGGCACTGTTTCATTTTACCGTATTTAATGTCGGGCTGTGTTTAATTTTACCTTGATCAGTGTAGGGCACTGTTTCATTGTACCGTATTTAATGTCGGGCTGTGTTTAATTGTACATTGTTCACTGTAGGGCACTGTTTCATTGTACCGTATTTAATGTCGGGCTGTCTTTAATTGTACATTGTTCACTGTAGGGCACTGTTTCATTGTACCGTATTTAATGTCGGGCTGTGTTTAATTTTACCTTGCTCAGTGGAGGGCACTGTTACATTGTACTGTATTTAATGTCGTGCTCTGTTTAATTTTACATTGTTCACTGTAGGGCACTGTTTCATTGTACCGTATTTAATGTTGGGCTCTGTTTAATTTTACCTTGTTCACTGTCGGGCACTGTTTCGTTGTCCCGAATTTAATGTCGGGCTCTGTTTAATGTTACATTGTTCAGTGTAGGGCACTGTTTCATTGCACTGTATTTAATGCCGGGCTCTGTTTAATTTTGCCTTGTTTACTGTAGGTCACTGTTTCATTGTACTGTATTTAATGTCGGGCTCTGTTTAATTTTACCTTGTTCAGTGTAGGGCACTGTTTCCTTGTACTGTATTTAATGTCGGGCTCTGTTTAAATTTACCCTGTTCAGTGTAGGGCACTGTTTCATTTTACCGTATTTAATGTCGGGCTGTGTTTAACTTTACATTGTTCACTGTAAGGCATTGTTTCATTGTGCTGTATTTAATGTTGGGCTCTGTTTAATTTTACCTTGTTCACTGTTGTGCACTGTTTCATTGTCCCGTATTTAATGTCGGGCTCTGTTTAATTTTACATTATTCAGTGTAGGTCACTGTTTCATTGTACTGTATTTAATACCGGGCTGTGTTTAATTTTACATTGTTCAGTGTAGGGCACTGATTCATTGCACCGTATTTAATGTCGGGCTGTGTTTAAGTTTACATTGTTCAGTGTAGGGCACTGTTTCATTGTACTGTATTTAATGTCGGGCTCTGTTTAATTTTGCGTTGTTTGCTGTAGGTCACTGTTTCATTGTACTGTATATAATGTCGGGCTCTGTTTTAGTTTACATTGTTCACATTAGGGCCCTGTTTCATTGTACTGTATTTAATGTCGGGCTCTGTTTAATTTTACGTTGTTCACTGTAGGGCACTGTTTCATTGTACCGTATTTAATGTCGGGTTCTGTTTAATTTTACATTGTTGCTGGTAGGGCACTGATTCATTGTACCGTATTTAATGTCGGGCTGTGTTTAATTTTACATTGTTCACTGTAGGGCACTGTTTCATTGTAACTTTTTTAATGTCGGGCTCTGTTTAATTTTACCTTGTTCAGTGTATGGCACTGTTTCATTGTACCGTATTTACTGTCGGGCTGTGTTTAATTGTACATTGTTCACTGTGGGGCACTGTTTCATTTTACCGTATTTAATGTCGGGCTGTGTTTAATTGTACATTGTTCACTGTAGGGCACTGTTTCATTGTACTGTATTTAATGTCGGGCTCTGTTTAATTTTACCTTGTTCAGTGTAGGGCACTGTTTCATTGTACCGTATTTAATTTCGGGCTGTGTTTAATTTTACCTTGTTCAGTGTAGGGCACTGTTTCATATTACCGTATTTAATGTCGGGCTCTGTTTGATTGTACATTGTTCACTGTAGGACACTGTTTCATTGTACTGTATTTAATGTCGGGCTCTGTTTAATTTTACCTTGTTCAGTGTAGGGCACTGTTTCATTGTACCGTATTTAATGTCGGGCTCTGTTTAATTTTACCTTGTTCAGTGTAGGGCACTGTTTCATTTTACCGTATTTAATGTCGGGCTGTGTTTAATTTTACATTGTTCAGTGTAGGGCACTGATTCATTGTACCGTATTTAATGTCGGGCTGTGTTTAAGTTTACATTGTTCAGTGTAGGGCACTGTTTTATTGTACTGTATTTAATGTCGGGCTCTGTTTAATTTTGCCTTGTTTACTGTAGGTCACTGTTTCATTGTACCGTATTTAATGTCGGGCTGTGTTTAAGTTTACATTGTTCAGTGTAGGGCACTGATTCATTGTACCGTATTTAATGTCGGGCTGTGTTTAAGTTTACATTGTTCAGTGTAGGGCACTGTTTCATTGTACTGTATTTAATGTCGGGCTGTGTTTAATTTTACATAGTTCAGTGCAGGGCACTGTTTCACTGTACCGTATTTAATGTCGGGCTCTGTTTAATTTTACATTGTTCAGTGTAGGGCACTGTTTCATTGTACCGTATTTAATGCCGGGCTGTGTTTTATTTTACATTGTTCAGTGTAGGGCACTGATTCATTGCACCGTATTGAATGTCGGGCTCTGTTTAATTGTACATTGTTCAGTGTAGGGCACTGTTTCATTTTACCGTATTTAATGTCGGGCTGTGTTTAATTTTACCTTGATCAGTGTAGGGCACTGTTTCATTGTACCGTATTTAATGTCGGGCTGTGTTTAATTGTACATTGTTCACTGTAGGGCACTGTTTCATTGTACCGTATTTAATGTCGGGCTGTCTTTAATTGTACATTGTTCACTGTAGGGCACTGTTTCATTGTGCTGTATTTAATGTCGGGCTGTGTTTAATTTTACCTTGCTCAGTGGAGGGCACTGTTACATTGTACTGTATTTAATGTCGTGCTCTGTTTAATTTTACATTGTTCACTGTCGGGCACTGTTTAATTGTACCGTATTTAATGTTGGGCTCTGTTTAATTTTACCTTGTTCACTGTCGGGCACTGTTTCGTTGTCCCGTATTTAATGTCGGGCTCTGTTTAATGTTACATTGTTCAGTGTAGGGCACTGTTTCATTGTACTGTATTTAATGCCGGGCTCTGTTTAATTTTGCCTTGTTTACTGTAGGTCACTGTTTCATTGTACTGTATTTAATGTCGGGCTCTGTTTAATTTTACCTTGTTCAGTGTTGGGCACTGTTTCCTTGTACTGTATTTAATGTCGGGCTCTGTTTAAATTTACCCTGTTCAGTGTAGGGCACTGTTTCATTTTACCGTATTTAATGTCGGGCTGTGTTTAACTTTACATTGTTCACTGTAGGGCATTGTTTCATTGTGCTGTATTTAATGTTGGGCTCTGTTTAATTTTACCTTGTTCACTGTTGTGCACTGTTTCATTGTCCCGTATTTAATGTCGGGCTCTGTTTAATTTTACATTATTCAGTGTAGGTCACTGTTTCATCGTACTGTATTTAATACCGGGCTGTGTTTAATTTTACATTGTTCAGTGTAGGGCACTGATTCATTGCACCGTATTTAATGTCGGGCTGTGTTTAAGTTTACATTGTTCAGTGTAGGGCACTGTTTCATTGTACCGTATTTAATGTCGGGTTCTGTTTAATTTTGCGTTGTTTACTGTAGGTCACTGTTTCATTGTACTGTATATAATGTCGGGCTCTGTTTTAGTTTACATTGTTCACATTAGGGCCCTGTTTCATTGTACTGTATTTAATGTCGGGCTCTGTTTAATTTTACGTTGTTCACTGTAGGGCACTGTTTCATTGTACCGTATTTAATGTCGGGTTCTGTTTAATTTTACATTGTTGCTGGTAGGGCACTGATTCATTGTACCGTATTTAATGTCGGGCTGTGTTTAATTTTACATTGTTCACTGTAGGGCACTGTTTCATTGTAACTTTTTTAATGTCGGGCTCTGTTTAATTTTACCTTGTTCAGTGTAGGGCACTGTTTCATTGTACCGTATTTACTGTCGGGCTGTGTTTAATTGTACATGGTTCACTGTAGGGCACTGTTTCATTGTACCGTATTTAATGTCGGGCTGTGTTTAATTTTACCTTGCTCAGTGGAGGGCACTGTTACATTGTACTGTATTTAATGTCGTGCTCTGTTTAATTTTACATTGTTCACTGTAGGGCACTGTTTCATTGTACCGTATTTAATGTTGGGCTCTGTTTAATTTTACCTTGTTCACTGTCGGGCACTGTTTCATTGTACCGTATTTACTGTCGGGCTGTGTTTAATTGTACATTGTTCACTGTAGGGCCCTGTTTCATTGTACCGTATTTAATGTCGGGCTGTGTTTAATTTTACCTTGCTCAGTGGAGGGCACTGTTACATTGTACTGTATTTAATGTCGTGCTCTGTTTAATTTTACCTTGTTCACTGTAGGGCACTGTTTCATTGTACCGTATTTAATGTCGGGCTCTGTTTAATTTTACCTTGTTCACTGTAGGGCACTGTTTCGTTGTCCCGTATTTAATGTCGGGCTCTGTTTAATGTTACATTGTTCAGTGTAGGGCACTGTTTCATTGTACTGTATTTACTGCCGTGCTCTGTTTAATTTTGCCTTGTTTACTGTAGGTCACTGTTTCATTGTACTGTATTTAATGTCGGGCTCTGTTTAATTTTACCTTGTTCAGTGTAGGGCACTGTTTCCTTGTACTGTATTTAATGTCGGGCTCTGTTTAAATTTACCCTGTTCAGTGTAGGGCACTGTTTCATTTTACCGTATTTAATGTCGGGCTGTGTTTAATTTTACCTTGTTCACTGTTGTGCACTGTGTCATTGTCCCGTATTTAATGTCGGGCTCTGTTTAATTTTACATTATTCAGTGTAGGTCACTGTTTCATTGTACTGTATTTAATACCGGGCTGTGTTTAATTTTACATTGTTCAGTGTAGGGCACTGATTCATTGCACCGTATTTAATGTCGGGCTGTGTTTAAGTTTACATTGTTCAGTGTAGGGCACTGTTTCATTGTACTGTATTTAATGTCGGGCTCTGTTTAATTTTGCGTTGTTTACTGTAGGTCACTGTTTCATTGTACTGTATATAATGTCGGGCTCTGTTTTAGTTTACATTGTTCACATTAGGGCCCTGTTTCATTGTACTGTATTTAATGTCGGGCTCTGTTTAATTTTACGTTGTTCACTGTAGGGCACTGTTTCATTGTAACTTTTTTAATGTCGGGCTCTGTTTAATTTTACCTTGTTCAGTGTAGGGCACTGTTTCATTGTACCGTATTTACTGTCGGGCTGTGTTTAATTGTACATTGTTCACTGTAGGGCACTGTTTCATTGTACCGTATTTAATGTCGGGCTGTGTTTAATTGTACATTGTTCACTGTAGGGCACTGTTTCATTGTACTGTATTTAATGTCGGGCTCTGTTTAATTTTACCTTGTTCAGTGTAGGGCACTGTTTCATTGTACCGTATTTAATTTCGGGCTGTGTTTAATTTTACCTTGTTCAGTGTAGGGCACTGTTTCATATTACCGTATTTAATGTCGGGCTCTGTTTGATTGTACATTGTTCACTGTAGGACACTGTTTCATTGTACTGTATTTAATGTCGGGCTCTGTTTAATTTTACCTTGTTCAGTGTAGGGCACTGTTTCATTGTACCGTATTTAATGTCGGGCTCTGTTTAATTTTACATTGTTCACTGTAGGGCACTGTTTCATTGTACCGTATTTAATGTCGGGCTCTGTTTAATTTTACCTTGTTCAGTGTAGGGCACTGTTTCATTTTACCGTATTTAATGTCGGGCTGTGTTTAATTTTACATTGTTCAGTGTAGGGCACTGATTCATTGTACCGTATTTAATGTCGGGCTGTGTTTAAGTTTACATTGTTCAGTGTAGGGCACTGATTTATTGTACTGTATTTAATGTCGGGCTCTGTTTAATTTTGCCTTGTTTACTGTAGGTCACTGTTTCATTGTACTGTATTTAATGTCGGGCTCTGTTTAATTTTACCTTGTTCAGTGTAGGGCACTGTTTCATTGTACCGTATTTAATGTCGGGCTCTGTTTAATTTTACCTTATTCAGTGTAGGGCACTGTTTCATTTTACCGTATTTAATGTCGGGCTGTGTTTAATTTTACATTGTTCAGTGTAGGGCACTGATTCATTGTACCGTATTTAATGTCGGGCTGTGTTTAAGTTTACATTGTTCAGTGTAGGGCACTGATTCATTGTACCGTATTTAATGTCGGGCTGTGTTTAAGTTTACATTGTTCAGTGTAGGGCACTGTTTCATTGTACTGTATTTAATGTCGGGCTGTGTTTAATTTTACATAGTTCAGTGCAGGGCACTGTTTCACTGTACCGTATTTAATGTCGGGCTCTGTTTAATTTTACATTGTTCAGTGTAGGGCACTGTTTCATTGTACCGTATTTAATGCTGGGCTGTGTTTTATTTTACATTGTTCAGTGTAGGGCACTGATTCATTGCACCGTATTGAATGTCGGGCTCTGTTTAATTGTACATTGTTCAGTGTAGGGCACTGTTTCATTTTACCGTATTTAATGTCGGGCTGTGTTTAATTTTACCTTGATCAGTGTAGGGCACTGTTTCATTGTACCGTATTTAATGTCGGGCTGTGTTTAATTGTACATTGTTCACTGTAGGGCACTGTTTCATTGTACCGTATTTAATGTCGGGCTGTCTTTAATTGTACATTGTTCACTGTAGGGCACTGTTTCATTGTACAGTATTTAATGTCGGGCTGTGTTTAATTTTACCTTGCTCAGTGGAGGGCACTGTTACATTGTACTGTATTTAATGTTGTGCTCTGTTTAATTTTACATTGTTCACTGTAGGGCACTGTTTCATTGTACCGTATTTAATGTTGGGCTCTGTTTAATTTTACCTTGTTCACTGTCGGGCACTGTTTCGTTGTCCCGTATTTAATGTCGGGCTCTGTTTAATGTTACATTGTTCAGTGTAGGGCACTGTTTCATTGTACTGTATTTAATGCCGGGCTCTGTTTAATTTTGCCTTGTTTACTGTAGGTCACTGTTTCATTTTACTGTATTTAATGTCGGGCTCTGTTTAAATTTACCCTGTTCAGTGTAGGGCACTGTTTCATTTTACCGTATTTAATGTCGGGCTGTGTTTAACTTTACATTGTTCACTGTAGGGCATTGTTTCATTGTGCTGTATTTAATGTTGGGCTCTGTTTAATTTTACCTTGTTCACTGTTGTGCACTGTTTCATTGTCCCGTATTTAATGTCGGGCTCTGTTTAATTTTACATTATTCAGTGTAGGTCACTGTTTCATTGTACTGTATTTAATACCGGGCTGTGTTTAATTTTACATTGTTCAGTGTAGGGCACTGATTCATTGCACCGTATTTAATGTCGGGCTGTGTTTAATTTTACATAGTTCAGTGCAGGGCACTGTTTCACTGTATCGTATTTAATGCCGTGCTGTGTTTTATTTTACATTGTTCAGTGTAGGGCACTGATTCATTGCACCGTATTTAATGTCGGGCTCTGTTTAATTGTACATTGTTCAGTGTAGGGCACTGTTTCATTTTACCGTATTTAATGTCGGGCTGTGTTTAATTTTACCTTGATCAGTGTAGGGCACTGTTTCATTGTACCGTATTTAATGTCGGGCTGTGTTTAATTGTACATTGTTCACTGTAGGGCACTGTTTCATTGTACCGTATTTAATGTCGGGCTGTCTTTAATTGTACATTGTTCACTGTAGGGCACTGTTTCATTGTACCGTATTTAATGTCGGGCTGTGTTTAATTTTACCTTGCTCAGTGGAGGGCACTGTTACATTGTACTGTATTTAATGTCGTGCTCTGTTTAATTTTACATTGTTCACTGTAGGGCACTGTTTCATTGTACCGTATTTAATGTTGGGCTCTGTTTAATTTTACCTTGTTCACTGTCGGGCACTGTTTCGTTGTCCCGTATTTAATGTCGGGCTCTGTTTAATGTTACATTGTTCAGTGTAGGGCACTGTTTCATTGTACTGTATTTAATGCCGGGCTCTGTTTAATTTTGCCTTGTTTACTGTAGGTCACTGTTTCATTGTACTGTATTTAATGTCGAACTTTGTTTAATTTTACCTTGTTCAGTGTAGGGCACTGTTTCCTTGTACTGTATTTAATGTCGGGCTCTGTTTAAATTTACCCTGTTCAGTGTAGGGCACTGTTTCATTTTACCGTATTTAATGTCGGGCTGTGTTTAACTTTACATTGTTCACTGTAGGGCATTGTTTCATTGTGCTGTATTTAATGTTGGGCTCTGTTTAATTTTACCTTGTTCACTGTTGTGCACTGTTTCATTGTCCCGTATTTAATGTCGGGCTCTGTTTAATTTTACATTATTCAGTGTAGGTCACTGTTTCATTGTACTGTATTTAATACCGGGCTGTGTTTAATTTTACATTGTTCAGTGTAGGGCACTGATTCATTGTACCGTATTTAATGTCGGGCTGTGTTTAAGTTTACATTGTTCAGTGTAGGGCACTGTTTCATTGTACTGTATTTAATGTCGGGCTCTGTTTAATTTTGCGTTGTTTACTGTAGGTCACTGTTTCATTGTACTGTATATAATGTCGGGCTCTGTTTTATTTTACATTGTTCACATTAGGGCCCTGTTTCATTGTACTGTAATTAATGTCGGGCTCTGTTTAATTTTACCTTGTTCAGTGTAGGGCACTGTTTCATTGTACCGTATTTACTGTCGGGCTGTGTTTAATTGTACATTGTTCACTGTAGGGCACTGTTTCATTGTACCGTATTTAATGACGGGCTGTGTTTAATTGTACATTGTTCACTGTAGGGCACTGTTTCATTGTACTGTATTTAATGTCGGGCTCTGTTTAATTTTACCTTGTTCAGTGTAGGGCACTGATTCATTGTACCGTATTTAATGTCGGGCTGTGTTTAATTTTACATTGTTCACTGTAGGGCACTGTTTCATTGTAACTTTTTTAATGTCGGGCTCTGTTTAATTTTACCTTGTTCAGTGTAGGGCACTGTTTCATTGTACCGTATTTAATGTCGGGCTGTGTTTAATTGTACATTGTTCACTGTAGGGCACTGTTTCTTTGTACTGTATTTAATGTCGGGCTCTGTTTAATTTTACCTTGTTCAGTGTAGGGCACTGTTTCATTGTACCGTATTTAATTTCGGGCTGTGTTTAATTTTACCTTGTTCAGTGTAGGGCACTGTTTCATATTACCGTATTTAATGTCGGGCTCTGTTTGATTGTACATTGTTCACTGTAGGACACTGTTTCATTGTACTGTATTTAATGTCGGGCTCTGTTTAATTTTACCTTGTTCAGTGTAGGGCACTGTTTCATTGTACCGTATTTAATGTCGGGCTCTGTTTAATTTTCCCTTGTTCAGTGTAGGGCACTGTTTCATTTTACCGTATTTAATGTCGGGCTGTGTTTAATTTTACATTGTTCAGTGTAGGGCACTGATTCATTGTACCGTATTTAATGTCGGGCTGTGTTTAATTTTACATAGTTCAGTGTAGGGCACTGTTTCATTGTACTGTATTTAATGTCGGGCTGTGTTTAATTTTACATAGTTCAGTGTAGGGCACTGTTTCATTGTACCGTATTTAATGCCGTGCTGTGTTTTATTTTACATTGTTCAGTGTAGGGCACTGATTCATTGCACCGTATTTAATGTCGGGCTGTGTTTAATTTTACATAGTTCAGTGCAGGGCACTGTTTCACTGTATCGTATTTAATGTCGGGCTCTGTTTAATTTTACATTGTTCAGTGTAGGGCACTGTTTCATTGTACCGTATTTAATGCCGTGCTGTGATTTATTTTACATTGTTCAGTGTAGGGCACTGATTCATTGCACCGTATTTAATGTCGGGCTCTGTTTAATTGTACATTGTTCAGTGTAGGGCACTGTTTCATTTTACCGTATTTAATGTCGGGCTGTGTTTAATTTTACCTTGATCAGTGTAGGGCACTGTTTCATTGTACCGTATTTAATGTCGGGCTGTGTTTAATTGTACATTGTTCACTGTAGGGCACTGTTTCATTGTACCGTATTTAATGTCGGGCTGTCTTTAATTGTACATTGTTCACTGTAGGGCACTGTTTCATTGTACCGTATTTAATGTCGGGCTGTGTTTAATTTTACCTTGCTCAGTGGAGGGCACTGTTACATTGTACTGTATTTAATGTCGTGCTCTGTTTAATTTTACATTGTTCACTGTAGGGCACTGTTTCATTGTACCGTATTTAATGTTGGGCTCTGTTTAATTTTACCTTGTTCACTGTCGGGCACTGTTTCGTTGTCCCGTATTTAATGTCGGGCTCTGTTTAATGTTACATTGTTCAGTGTAGGGCACTGTTTCATTGTACTGTATTTAATGCCGGGCTCTGTTTAATTTTGCCTTGTTTACTGTAGGTCACTGTTTCATTGTACTGTATTTAATGTCGAACTTTGTTTAATTTTACCTTGTTCAGTGTAGGGCACTGTTTCCTTGTACTGTATTTAATGTCGGGCTCTGTTTAAATTTACCCTGTTCAGTGTAGGGCACTGTTTCATTTTACCGTATTTAATGTCGGGCTGTGTTTAACTTTACATTGTTCACTGTAGGGCATTGTTTCATTGTGCTGTATTTAATGTTGGGCTCTGTTTAATTTTACCTTGTTCACTGTTGTGCACTGTTTCATTGTCCCGTATTTAATACCGGGCTGTGTTTAATTTTACATTGTTCAGTGTAGGGCACTGATTCATTGTACCGTATTTAATGTCGGGCTGTGTTTAAGTTTACATTGTTCAGTGTAGGGCACTGTTTCATTGTACTGTATTTAATGTCGGGCTCTGTTTAATTTTGCGTTGTTTACTGTAGGGCACTGTTTCATTGTACTGTATATAATGTCGGGCTCTGTTTTATTTTACATTGTTCACATTAGGGCCCTGTTTCATTGTACTGTAATTAATGTCGGGCTCTGTTTAATTTTGCGTTGTTTACTGTAGGGCACTGTTTCATTGTACTGTATATAATGTCGGGCTCTGTTTTATTTTACATTGTTCACATTAGGGCCCTGTTTCATTGTACTGTAATTAATGTCGGGCTCTGTTTAATTTTACCTTGTTCAGTGTAGGGCACTGTTTCATTGTACTGTATTTAATGTCGGGCTCTGTTTAATTTTGCCTTGTTTACTGTAGGGCACGGTTTCATTGTACCGTATTTAATGTCGGGTTCTGTTTAATTTTACATTGTTGCTGGTAGGGCACTGATTCATTGTACCGTATTTAATGTCGGGCTGTGTTTAATTTTACATTGTTCACTGTAGGGCACTGTTTCATTGTAACTTTTTTAATGTCGGGCTCTGTTTAATTTTACCTTGTTCAGTGTAGGGCACTGTTTCATTGTACCGTATTTACTGTCGGGCTGTGTTTAATTGTACATTGTTCACTGTAGGGCACTGTTTCATTGTACCGTATTTAATGACGGGCTGTGTTTAATTGTACATTGTTCACTGTAGGGCACTGTTTCATTGTACTGTATTTAATGTCGGGCTCTGTTTAATTTTACCTTGTTCAGTGTAGGGCACTGATTCATTGTACCGTATTTAATGTCGGGCTGTGTTTAATTTTACATTGTTCACTGTAGGGCACTGTTTCATTGTAACTTTTTTAATGTCGGGCTCTGTTTAATTTTACCTTGTTCAGTGTAGGGCACTGTTTCATTGTACCGTATTTACTGTCGGGCTGTGTTTAATTGTACATTGTTCACTGTAGGGCACTGTTTCATTGTACCGTATTTAATGACGGGCTGTGTTTAATTGTACATTGTTCACTGTAGGGCACTGTTTCATTGTACTGTATTTAATGTCGGGCTCTGTTTAATTTTACCTTGTTCAGTGTAGGGCACTGTTTCATTGTACCGTATTTAATTTCGGGCTGTGTTTAATTTTACCTTGTTCAGTGTAGGGCACTGTTTCATATTACCGTATTTAATACCGGGCTGTGTTTAATTTTACATTGTTCAGTGTAGGGCACTGATTCATTGTACCGTATTTAATGTCGGGCTGTGTTTAAGTTTACATTGTTCAGTGTAGGGCACTGTTTCATTGTACCGTATTTAATGTCGGGCTCTGTTTAATTTTACATTGTTCAGTGTAGGGCACTCTTTCATTGTACCGTATTTAATGTCGGGCTGTGTTTAATTTTACATTGTTCAGTGTAGGGCACTCTTTCATTGTACCGTATTTAATGTCGGGCCCTGTTTAATTGTACATTGTTCAGTGTAGGGCACTCTTTCATTGTACCGTATTTAATGTTGGGCTCTGCTTAATTTTACCTTGTTCACTGTCGGGCACTCTTTCATTGTCCCGTATTTCATGTCGGGCTCTGATTAATTTTACATTGTTTAGTGTAGGGCACTGTTTCATTGTACTGTATTTAATGTCGGGCTCTGTTTAATTTTGCGTTGTTTACTGTAGGTCACTGTTTCATTGTACTGTATATAATGTCGGGCTCTGTTTTATTTTACATTGTTCACATTAGGGCCCTGTTTCATTGTACTGTATTTAATGTCGGGCTCTGTTTAATTTTACGTTGTTCACTGTAGGGCACTGTTTCATTGTAACTTTTTTAATGTCGGGCTCTGTTTAATTTTACCTTGTTCAGTGTAGGGCACTGTTTCATTGTACCGTATTTAATTTCGGGCTGTGTTTAATTTTACCTTGTTCAGTGTAGGGCACTGTTTCATATTACCGTATTTAATGTCGGGCTCTGTTTGATTGTACATTGTTCAATGTAGGACACTGTTTCATTGTACTGTATTTAATGTCGGGCTCTGTTTAATTTTACCTTGTTCAGTGTAGGGCACTGTTTCATTGTACCGTATTTAATGTCGGGCTCTGTTTAATTTTCCCTTGTTCAGTGTAGGGCACTGTTTCATTTTACCGTATTTAATGTCGGGCTGTGTTTAATTTTACATTGTTCAGTGTAGGGCACTGATTCATTGTACCGTATTTAATGTCGGGCTGTGTTTAAGTTTACATTGTTCAGTGTAGGGCACTGATTCATTGTACCGAATTTAATGTCGGGCTGTGTTTAAGTTTACATTGTTCAGTGTAGGGCACTGTTTCATTGTACTGTATTTAATGTCGGGCTGTGTTTAATTTTACATAGTTCAGTGTAGGGCACTGTTTCATTGTACTGTATTTAATGTCGGGCTGTGTTTAATTTTACATAGTTCAGTGTAGGGCACTGTTTCATTGTACCGTATTTAATGCCGTGCTGTGTTTTATTTTACATTGTTCAGTGTAGGGCACTGATTCATTGCACCGTATTTAATGTCGGGCTGTGTTTAATTTTACATAGTTCAGTGCAGGGCACTGTTTCACTGTATCGTATTTAATGCCGTGCTGTGTTTTATTTTACATTGTTCAGTGTAGGGCACTGATTCATTGCACCGTATTTAATGTCGGGCTCTGTTTAATTGTACATTGTTCAGTGTAGGGCACTGTTTCATTTTACCGTATTTAATGTCGGGCTGTGTTTAATTTTACCTTGATCAGTGTAGGGCACTGTTTCATTGTACCGTATTTAATGTCGGGCTGTGTTTAATTGTACATTGTTCACTGTAGGGCACTGTTTCATTGTACCGTATTTAATGTCGGGCTGTCTTTAATTGTACATTGTTCACTGTAGGGCACTGTTTCATTGTACCGTATTTAATGTCGGGCTGTGTTTAATTTTACCTTGCTCAGTGGAGGGCACTGTTACATTGTACTGTATTTAATGTCGTGCTCTGTTTAATTTTACATTGTTCACTGTAGGGCACTGTTTCATTGTACCGTATTTAATGTTGGGCTCTGTTTAATTTTACCTTGTTCACTGTCGGGCACTGTTTCGTTGTCCCGTATTTAATGTCGGGCTCTGTTTAATGTTACATTGTTCAGTGTAGGGCACTGTTTCATTGTACTGTATTTAATGCCGGGCTCTGTTTAATTTTGCCTTGTTTACTGTAGGTCACTGTTTCATTGTACTGTATTTAATGTCGAACTTTGTTTAATTTTACCTTGTTCAGTGTAGGGCACTGTTTCCTTGTACTGTATTTAATGTCGGGCTCTGTTTAAATTTACCCTGTTCAGTGTAGGGCACTGTTTCATTTTACCGTATTTAATGTCGGGCTGTGTTTAACTTTACATTGTTCACTGTAGGGCATTGTTTCATTGTGCTGTATTTAATGTTGGGCCCTGTTTAATTTTACCTTGTTCACTGTTGTGCACTGTTTAATTGTCCCGTATTTAATGTCGGGCTCTGTTTAATTTTACATTATTCAGTGTAGGTCACTGTTTCATTGTACTGTATTTAATACCGGGCTGTGTTTAATTTTACATTGTTCAGTGTAGGGCACTGATTCATTGTACCGTATTTAATGTCGGGCTGTGTTTAAGTTTACATTGTTCAGTGTAGGGCACTGTTTCATTGTACTGTATTTAATGTCGGGCTCTGTTTAATTTTGCGTTGTTTACTGTAGGTCACTGTTTCATTGTACTGTATATAATGTCGGGCTCTGTTTTATTTTACATTGTTCACATTAGGGCCCTGTTTCATTGTACTGTAATTAATGTCGGGCTCTGTTTAATTTTACCTTGTTCAGTGTAGGGCACTGTTTCATTGTACCGTATTTACTGTCGGGCTGTGTTTAATTGTACATTGTTCACTGTAGGGCACTGTTTCATTGTACCGTATTTAATGACGGGCTGTGTTTAATTGTACATTGTTCACTGTAGGGCACTGTTTCATTGTACTGTATTTAATGTCGGGCTCTGTTTAATTTTACCTTGTTCAGTGTAGGGCACTGATTCATTGTACCGTATTTAATGTCGGGCTGTGTTTAATTTTACATTGTTCACTGTAGGGCACTGTTTCATTGTAACTTTTTTAATGTCGGGCTCTGTTTAATTTTACCTTGTTCAGTGTAGGGCACTGTTTCATTGTACCGTATTTAATGTCGGGCTGTGTTTAATTGTACATTGTTCACTGTAGGGCACTGTTTCTTTGTACTGTATTTAATGTCGGGCTCTGTTTAATTTTACCTTGTTCAGTGTAGGGCACTGTTTCATTGTACCGTATTTAATTTCGGGCTGTGTTTAATTTTACCTTGTTCAGTGTAGGGCACTGTTTCATATTACCGTATTTAATGTCGGGCTCTGTTTGATTGTACATTGTTCACTGTAGGACACTGTTTCATTGTACTGTATTTAATGTCGGGCTCTGTTTAATTTTACCTTGTTCAGTGTAGGGCACTGTTTCATTGTACCGTATTTAATGTCGGGCTCTGTTTAATTTTCCCTTGTTCAGTGTAGGGCACTGTTTCATTTTACCGTATTTAATGTCGGGCTGTGTTTAATTTTACATTGTTCAGTGTAGGGCACTGATTCATTGTACCGTATTTAATGTCGGGCTGTGTTTAATTTTACATAGTTCAGTGTAGGGCACTGTTTCATTGTACTGTATTTAATGTCGGGCTGTGTTTAATTTTACATAGTTCAGTGTAGGGCACTGTTTCATTGTACCGTATTTAATGCCGTGCTGTGTTTTATTTTACATTGTTCAGTGTAGGGCACTGATTCATTGCACCGTATTTAATGTCGGGCTGTGTTTAATTTTACATAGTTCAGTGCAGGGCACTGTTTCACTGTATCGTATTTAATGTCGGGCTCTGTTTAATTTTACATTGTTCAGTGTAGGGCACTGTTTCATTGTACCGTATTTAATGCCGTGCTGTGATTTATTTTACATTGTTCAGTGTAGGGCACTGATTCATTGCACCGTATTTAATGTCGGGCTCTGTTTAATTGTACATTGTTCAGTGTAGGGCACTGTTTCATTTTACCGTATTTAATGTCGGGCTGTGTTTAATTTTACCTTGATCAGTGTAGGGCACTGTTTCATTGTACCGTATTTAATGTCGGGCTGTGTTTAATTGTACATTGTTCACTGTAGGGCACTGTTTCATTGTACCGTATTTAATGTCGGGCTGTCTTTAATTGTACATTGTTCACTGTAGGGCACTGTTTCATTGTACCGTATTTAATGTCGGGCTGTGTTTAATTTTACCTTGCTCAGTGGAGGGCACTGTTACATTGTACTGTATTTAATGTCGTGCTCTGTTTAATTTTACATTGTTCACTGTAGGGCACTGTTTCATTGTACCGTATTTAATGTTGGGCTCTGTTTAATTTTACCTTGTTCACTGTCGGGCACTGTTTCGTTGTCCCGTATTTAATGTCGGGCTCTGTTTAATGTTACATTGTTCAGTGTAGGGCACTGTTTCATTGTACTGTATTTAATGCCGGGCTCTGTTTAATTTTGCCTTGTTTACTGTAGGTCACTGTTTCATTGTACTGTATTTAATGTCGAACTTTGTTTAATTTTACCTTGTTCAGTGTAGGGCACTGTTTCCTTGTACTGTATTTAATGTCGGGCTCTGTTTAAATTTACCCTGTTCAGTGTAGGGCACTGTTTCATTTTACCGTATTTAATGTCGGGCTGTGTTTAACTTTACATTGTTCACTGTAGGGCATTGTTTCATTGTGCTGTATTTAATGTTGGGCTCTGTTTAATTTTACCTTGTTCACTGTTGTGCACTGTTTCATTGTCCCGTATTTAATACCGGGCTGTGTTTAATTTTACATTGTTCAGTGTAGGGCACTGATTCATTGTACCGTATTTAATGTCGGGCTGTGTTTAAGTTTACATTGTTCAGTGTAGGGCACTGTTTCATTGTACTGTATTTAATGTCGGGCTCTGTTTAATTTTGCGTTGTTTACTGTAGGTCACTGTTTCATTGTACTGTATATAATGTCGGGCTCTGTTTTATTTTACATTGTTCACATTAGGGCCCTGTTTCATTGTACTGTAATTAATGTCGGGCTCTGTTTAATTTTACCTTGTTCAGTGTAGGGCACTGTTTCATTGTACTGTATTTAATGTCGGGCTCTGTTTAATTTTGCCTTGTTTACTGTAGGGCACGGTTTCATTGTACCGTATTTAATGTCGGGTTCTGTTTAATTTTACATTGTTGCTGGTAGGGCACTGATTCATTGTACCGTATTTAATGTCGGGCTGTGTTTAATTTTACATTGTTCACTGTAGGGCACTGTTTCATTGTAACTTTTTTAATGTCGGGCTCTGTTTAATTTTACCTTGTTCAGTGTAGGGCACTGTTTCATTGTACCGTATTTACTGTCGGGCTGTGTTTAATTGTACATTGTTCACTGTAGGGCACTGTTTCATTGTACCGTATTTAATGACGGGCTGTGTTTAATTGTACATTGTTCACTGTAGGGCACTGTTTCATTGTACTGTATTTAATGTCGGGCTCTGTTTAATTTTACCTTGTTCAGTGTAGGGCACTGATTCATTGTACCGTATTTAATGTCGGGCTGTGTTTAATTTTACATTGTTCACTGTAGGGCACTGTTTCATTGTAACTTTTTTAATGTCGGGCTCTGTTTAATTTTACCTTGTTCAGTGTAGGGCACTGTTTCATTGTACCGTATTTACTGTCGGGCTGTGTTTAATTGTACATTGTTCACTGTAGGGCACTGTTTCATTGTACCGTATTTAATGACGGGCTGTGTTTAATTGTACATTGTTCACTGTAGGGCACTGTTTCATTGTACTGTATTTAATGTCGGGCTCTGTTTAATTTTACCTTGTTCAGTGTAGGGCACTGTTTCATTGTACCGTATTTAATTTCGGGCTGTGTTTAATTTTACCTTGTTCAGTGTAGGGCACTGTTTCATATTACCGTATTTAATGTCGGGCTGTGTTTGATTGTACATTGTTCACTGTAGGACACTGTTTCATTGTACCGTATTTAATGTTGGGCTGTGTTTAATTTTACCTTGCTCAGTGGAGGGCACTGTTACGTTGTACTGTATTTAATGTCGGGCTCTGTTTAATTTTACCTCGTTGCTTGTAGGGCACTGTTTCATTGTACTGTATTTAATGTCGGGCTCTGTTTAATTTTACCTTGTTCACTGTAGGTCACTGTTTCATTGTACTGTATTTAATGTCGGGCTCTGTTTAATTTTACCTTGTTCAGTGTAGGGCACTGTTTCCTTGTACCGTATTTAATGTCGGGCTCTGTTTAAATATACCTTGTTCAGTGTAGGGCACTGTTTCATTTTACCGTATTTAATGTCGGGCTGTGTTTAACTTTACATTGTTCACTGTAGGGCATTGTTTCATTGTGCTGTATTTAATGTTGGGCTCTGTTTAATTTTACCTTGTTCACTGTTGGGCACTGTTTCATTGTCCCGTACTTAATGTCGGGCTCTGTTTAATTTTACATTATTCAGTGTAGGGCACTGTTTCATTGTACTGTCTTTAATGTCGGGCTGTGTTTTATTTTACATTGTTCAGTGTAGGGCACTGTTTCATTGTACTGTATTTAATGTCGGGCTCTGTTTAATGTTACATTGTTCAGTGTAGGGCACTGTTTCATTGTACTGTCTTTATTGTCGGGCTCTGTTTAATTTTGCCTTGTTTACTGTAGGTCACTGTTTCATTGTACTGTATTTAATGTCGAGCTCTGTTTAATTTTACCTTGTTCACTGTAGGTCACTGTTTCATTGAACTGTATTTAATGTCGGGCTTTGTTTAATTTTACCTTGTTCAGTGTAGGGCACCGTTTCATTTTACCGTATTTAATGTCGGGCTGTGTTTAACTTTACATTGTTCACTGTAGGGCATTGTTTCATTGTGCTGTATTTAATGTTGGGCTCTGTTTAATTTTACCTTGTTCACTGTCGGGCACTGTTTCATTGTCCCGTATTTAATGTCGGGCTCTGTTTAATTTTACATTATTCAGTGTAGGGCACTGTTTCATTGTACAGTCTTTAATGTCGGGCTCTGTTTAATTTTGCCTTGTTTACTGTAGGTCACTGTTTCATTGTACTGTATTTAATGCCGGGCTGTGTTTAATTTAACATTGTTCAGTGTAGGGCACTGTTTCATTTTACCGTATTTAATGTCGGGCTGTGTTTAATTTTACCTTGCTCAGTGGAGGACACTGTTACATTGTACTGTATTTAATGTCGTGCTCATTTTAATTTTACATTGTTCACTGTAGGGCACTGTTTCATTGTCCCGTATTTAATGTTGGGCTCTGTTTAATTTTACCTTGTTCACTGTCGGGCACTGTTTCGTTGTCCCGTATTTAATGTCGCGCTCTGTTTAACGTTACATTGTTCAGTGTAGGGCACTGTTTCATTGTACTGTATTTAATGTCGGGCTCTGTTTAATTTTACCTTGTTCAGTGTAGGGCACTGTTTCCTTGTACCGTATTTAATGTCGGGCTCTGTTTAAATATACCTTGTTCAGTGTAGGGCACTGTTTCATTTTATCGCATTTAATGTCGGGCGGTGTTTAACTTTACATTGTTCACTGTAGGGTATTGTTTCATTGTGCTGTATTTAATGTTGTGCTCTGTTTAATTTTACCTTGTTCACTGTTGGGCACTGTTTCATTGTCCCGTACTTAATGTCGGGCTCTGTTTAATTTTACATTATTCAGTGTAGGGCACTGTTTCATTTTACCGTATTTAATGTCGGGCTGTGTTTAATTTTACCTTATTCAGTGTAGGGCACTGTTTCATTGTACCGTATTTAATGTCGGGCTGTGTTTAATTGTACATTGTTCACTGTAGGGCACTGTTTCATTGTACCGTATTTAATGTCGGGCTGTGTTTAATTTTACCTTGCTCAATGGAGGGCACTGTTACATTGTACTGTATTTAATGTCGTGCTCTGTTTAATTTTACATTGTTCACTGTAGGGCACTGTTTCATTGTCCCGTATTTAATGTCGGGCTCTGTTTAATGTTACATTGTTCAGTGTAGGGCACTGTTTCATTGTACTGTCTTTAATGTCGGGCTCTGTTTAATTTTGCCTTGTTTACTGTAGGTCACTGTTTCATTGTACTGTATTTAATGTCGGGCTCTGTTTAATTTTACCTTGTTCAGTGTAGGGCACTGTTTCCTTGTACCGTATTTAATGTCGTGCTGTGTTTTATTTTACATTGTTCAGTGTAGGGCACTGTTTCATTGTACTGTATTTAATGTCGGGCTCTGTTTAATGTTACATTGTTCAGTGTAGGGCACTGTTTCATTGTACTGTCTTTAATGTCGGGCTCTGTTTAATTTTGCCTTGTTTACTGTAGGTCACTGTTTCATTGTACTGTATTTAATGCCGGGCTGTGTTTAATTTTACATTGTTCAGTGTCGGGCACTGATTCATTGTACCGTATTTAATGTCGGGCTGTGTTTAAGTTTACATTGTTCAGTGTAGGGCACTGTTTCATTGTACCGTATTTAATGTCGGGCTCTGTTTTATGTTACATTGTTCAGTGTAGGGCACTGTTTCACAGTACCGTATTTAATGTCGGGCTCTGTTTAATTTTACATTGTTCAGTGTAGGGCACTGTTTCATTGTACCGTATTTAATGTCGGGCTGTGTTTTATTTTACATTGTTCAGTGTAGGGCACTGTTTCATTGTACTGTATTTAATGTCGGGCTGTGTTTAATTTTACATTATTCAGTATTGGGCACTGATTCATTGCACCGTATTTACTGTCGGGTTCTGTTTAATTTTACCTTGTTCAGTGTAGGGCACTGATTCATTGTACCGTATTTAATGTCGGGCTCTGCTTAAATATACCTTGTTCAGTGTAGGGCACTGTTTCATTGTACCGTATTTAGTGTCGGGCTCTGTTTAATTTTACATTGTTGCTGGTAGGGCACTGATTCATTGTACCGTATTTAATGTCGGGCTCTGTTTAATTTTACCTTGTTCAGTGTAGGGCACTGATTCATTGTACTGTATTTAATGTCGGGCTGTGTTTAATTTTACATTGTTCAGTGTAGGGCATTGTTTCACTGTACCGTATTTAATGTCGGGCTCTGTTTAATTTTACATTGTTCAGTGTCGGGCACTGTTTCATTGTGCTGTATTTAGTATCGGGCTCTGTTTAATTTTACCTTGTTCAGTGTAGGGCACTGATTCATTGTACTGTATTTAATGTCGGGCTGTGTTTAATTTTACATTGTTCAGTGTAGGGCATTGTTTCACTGTACCGGATTTAATGTCGGGCTCTGTTTAATTTTACATTGTTCAGTGTAGGGCACTGATTCATTGCACCGTATTTAATGTCGGGCTCTGTTTAATTTTACATTGTTCAGTGTAGGGCACTGTTTCATTGTACCGTATATAGTGTCGGGCTCTGTTTAATTTTACATTGTTGCTGGTAGGGCACTGATTCATTGTACTGTATTTAATGTCGAGCTCTGTTTAATTTTACCTTGTTCACTGTAGGTCACTGTTTCATTGTACTGTATTTAATGTCGGGCTTTGTTTAATTTTACGTTGTTCAGTGTAGGGCACCGTTTCATTTTACCGTATTTAATGTCGGGCTGTGTTTAACTTTACATTGTTCACTGTAGGGCATTGTTTCATTGTGCTGTATTTAATGTTGGGCTCTGTTTAATTTTACCTTGTTCACTGTCGGGCACTGTTTCATTGTCCCGTATTTAATGTCGGGCTCTGTTTAATTTTACATTATTCAGTGTAGGGCACTGTTTCATTGTACAGTCTTTAATGTCGGGCTCTGTTTAATTTTGCCTTGTTTACTGTAGGTCACTGTTTCCTTGTACCGTATTTAATGTCGGGCTGTGTTTTATTTTACATTGTTCAGTGTAGGGCACTGTTTCATTGTACTGTATTTAATGTCGGGCTCTGTTTAATGTTACATTGTTCAGTGTAGGGCACTGTTTCATTGTACTGTCTTTAATGTCGGGCTCTGTTTAATTTTGCCTTGTTTACTGTAGGTCACTGTTTCATTGTACTGTATTTAATGCCGGGCTGTGTTTAATTTTACATTGTTCAGTGTCGGGCACTGTTTCATTGTACCGTATTTAATGTCGGGCTGTGTTTTATTTTACATTGTTTACTGTAGGTCACTGTTTCATTGTACTGTATTTAATGTCGAGCTCTGTTTAATTTTACCTTGTTCACTGTAGGTCACTGTTTCATTGAACTGTATTTAATGTCGGGCTTTGTTTAATTTTACCTTGTTCAGTGTAGGGCACCGTTTCATTTTACCGTATTTAATGTCGGGCTGTGTTTAACTTTACATTGTTCACTGTAGGGCATTGTTTCATTGTGCTGTATTTAATGTTGGGCTCTGTTTAATTTTACCTTGTTCACTGTCGGGCACTGTTTCATTGTCCCGTATTTAATGTCGGGCTCTGTTTAATTTTACATTATTCAGTGTAGGGCACTGTTTCATTGTACAGTCTTTAATGTCGGGCTCTGTTTAATTTTGCCTTGTTTACTGTAGGTCACTGTTTCATTGTACTGTATTTAATGCCGGGCTGTGTTTAATTTAACATTGTTCAGTGTAGGGCACTGTTTCATTTTACCGTATTTAATGTCGGGCTGTGTTTAATTTTACCTTGCTCAGTGGAGGACACTGTTACATTGTACTGTATTTAATGTCGTGCTCATTTTAATTTTACATTGTTCACTGTAGGGCACTGTTTCATTGTCCCGTATTTAATGTTGGGCTCTGTTTAATTTTACCTTGTTCACTGTCGGGCACTGTTTCGTTGTCCCGTATTTAATGTCGCGCTCTGTTTAATGTTACATTGTTCAGTGTAGGGCACTGTTTCATTGTACTGTATTTAATGTCGGGCTCTGTTTAATTTTACCTTGTTCAGTGTAGGGCACTGTTTCCTTGTACCGTATTTAATGTCGGGCTCTGTTTAAATATACCTTGTTCAGTGTAGGGCACTGTTTCATTTTATCGCATTTAATGTCGGGCGGTGTTTAACTTTACATTGTTCACTGTAGGGTATTGTTTCATTGTGCTGTATTTAATGTTGTGCTCTGTTTAATTTTACCTTGTTCACTGTTGGGCACTGTTTCATTGTCCCGTACTTAATGTCGGGCTCTGTTTAATTTTACATTATTCAGTGTAGGGCACTGTTTCATTTTACCGTATTTAATGTCGGGCTGTGTTTAATTTTACCTTATTCAGTGTAGGGCACTGTTTCATTGTACCGTATTTAATGTCGGGCTGTGTTTAATTGTACATTGTTCACTGTAGGGCACTGTTTCATTGTACCGTATTTAATGTCGGGCTGTGTTTAATTTTACCTTGCTCAATGGAGGGCACTGTTACATTGTACTGTATTTAATGTCGTGCTCTGTTTAATTTTACATTGTTCACTGTAGGGCACTGTTTCATTGTCCCGTATTTAATGTCGGGCTCTGTTTAATGTTACATTGTTCAGTGTAGGGCACTGTTTCATTGTACTGTCTTTAATGTCGGGCTCTGTTTAATTTTGCCTTGTTTACTGTAGGTCACTGTTTCATTGTACTGTATTTAATGTCGGGCTCTGTTTAATTTTACCTTGTTCAGTGTAGGGCACTGTTTCCTTGTACCGTATTTAATGTCGTGCTGTGTTTTATTTTACATTGTTCAGTGTAGGGCACTGTTTCATTGTACTGTATTTAATGTCGGGCTCTGTTTAATGTTACATTGTTCAGTGTAGGGCACTGTTTCATTGTACTGTCTTTAATGTCGGGCTCTGTTTAATTTTGCCTTGTTTACTGTAGGTCACTGTTTCATTGTACTGTATTTAATGCCGGGCTGTGTTTAATTTTACATTGTTCAGTGTCGGGCACTGATTCATTGTACCGTATTTAATGTCGGGCTGTGTTTAAGTTTACATTGTTCAGTGTAGGGCACTGTTTCATTGTACCGTATTTAATGTCGGGCACTGTTTTATGTTACATTGTTCAGTGTAGGGCACTGTTTCACAGTACCGTATTTAATGTCGGGCTCTGTTTAATTTTACATTGTTCAGTGTAGGGCACTGTTTCATTGTACCGTATTTAATGTCGGGCTGTGTTTTATTTTACATTGTTCAGTGTAGGGCACTGTTTCATTGTACTGTATTTAATGTCGGGCTGTGTTTAATTTTACATTATTCAGTATTGGGCACTGATTCATTGCACCGTATTTACTGTCGGGTTCTGTTTAATTTTACCTTGTTCAGTGTAGGGCACTGATTCATTGTACCGTATTTAATGTCGGGCTCTGCTTAAATATACCTTGTTCAGTGTAGGGCACTGTTTCATTGTACCGTATTTAGTGTCGGGCTCTGTTTAATTTTACATTGTTGCTGGTAGGGCACTGATTCATTGTACCGTATTTAATGTCGGGCTCTGTTTAATTTTACCTTGTTCAGTGTAGGGCACTGATTCATTGTACTGTATTTAATGTCGGGCTGTGTTTAATTTTACATTGTTCAGTGTAGGGCATTGTTTCACTGTACCGTATTTAATGTCGGGCTCTGTTTAATTTTACATTGTTCAGTGTCGGGCACTGTTTCATTGTGCTGTATTTAGTATCGGGCTCTGTTTAATTTTACCTTGTTCAGTGTAGGGCACTGATTCATTGTACTGTATTTAATGTCGGGCTGTGTTTAATTTTACATTGTTCAGTGTAGGGCATTGTTTCACTGTACCGGATTTAATGTCGGGCTCTGTTTAATTTTACATTGTTCAGTGTAGGGCACTGATTCATTGCACCGTATTTAATGTCGGGCTCTGTTTAATTTTACATTGTTCAGTGTAGGGCACTGTTTCATTGTACCGTATATAGTGTCGGGCTCTGTTTAATTTTACATTGTTGCTGGTAGGGCACTGATTCATTGTACTGTATTTAATGTCGAGCTCTGTTTAATTTTACCTTGTTCACTGTAGGTCACTGTTTCATTGTACTGTATTTAATGTCGGGCTTTGTTTAATTTTACGTTGTTCAGTGTAGGGCACCGTTTCATTTTACCGTATTTAATGTCGGGCTGTGTTTAACTTTACATTGTTCACTGTAGGGCATTGTTTCATTGTGCTGTATTTAATGTTGGGCTCTGTTTAATTTTACCTTGTTCACTGTCGGGCACTGTTTCATTGTCCCGTATTTAATGTCGGGCTCTGTTTAATTTTACATTATTCAGTGTAGGGCACTGTTTCATTGTACAGTCTTTAATGTCGGGCTCTGTTTAATTTTGCCTTGTTTACTGTAGGTCACTGTTTCCTTGTACCGTATTTAATGTCGGGCTGTGTTTTATTTTACATTGTTCAGTGTAGGGCACTGTTTCATTGTACTGTATTTAATGTCGGGCTCTGTTTAATGTTACATTGTTCAGTGTAGGGCACTGTTTCATTGTACTGTCTTTAATGTCGGGCTCTGTTTAATTTTGCCTTGTTTACTGTAGGTCACTGTTTCATTGTACTGTATTTAATGCCGGGCTGTGTTTAATTTTACATTGTTCAGTGTCGGGCACTGTTTCATTGTACCGTATTTAATGTCGGGCTGTGTTTTATTTTACATTGTTCAGTGTAGGGCACTGTTTCATTGTACTGTATTTAATGTCGGGCTGTGTTTAATTTTACATTATTCAGTATTGGGCACTGATTCATTGCACCGTATTTACTGTCGGGTTCTGTTTAATTTTACCTTGTTCAGTGTAGGGCACTGATTCATTGTACCGTATTTAATGTCGGGCTCTGCTTAAATATACCTTGTTCAGTGTAGGGCACTGTTTCATTGTACCGTATTTAGTGTCGGGCTCTGTTTAATTTTACATTGTTGCTGGTAGGGCACTGATTCATTGTACCGTATTTAATGTCGGGCTCTGTTTAATTTTACCTTGTTCAGTGTAGGGCACTGATTCATTGTACTGTATTTAATGTCGGGCTGTGTTTAATTTTACATTGTTCAGTGTAGGGCATTGTTTCACTGTACCGTATTTAATGTCGGGCTCTGTTTAATTTTACATTGTTCAGTGTCGGGCACTGTTTCATTGTGCTGTATTTAGTATCGGGCTCTGTTTAATTTTACCTTGTTCAGTGTAGGGCACTGATTCATTGTACTGTATTTAATGTCGGGCTGTGTTTAATTTTACATTGTTCAGTGTAGGGCATTGTTTCACTGTACCGGATTTAATGTCGGGCTCTGTTTAATTTTACATTGTTCAGTGTAGGGCACTGATTCATTGCACCGTATTTAATGTCGGGCTCTGTTTAATTTTACATTGTTCAGTGTAGGGCACTGTTTCATTGTACCGTATATAGTGTCGGGCTCTGTTTAATTTTACATTGTTGCTGGTAGGGCACTGATTCATTGTACTGTATTTAATGTCGAGCTCTGTTTAATTTTACCTTGTTCACTGTAGGTCACTGTTTCATTGTACTGTATTTAATGTCGGGCTTTGTTTAATTTTACCTTGTTCAGTGTAGGGCACCGTTTCATTTTACCGTATTTAATGTCGGGCTGTGTTTAACTTTACATTGTTCACTGTAGGGCATTGTTTCATTGTGCTGTATTTAATGTTGGGCTCTGTTTAATTTTACCTTGTTCACTGTCGGGCACTGTTTCATTGTCCCGTATTTAATGTCGGGCTCTGTTTAATTTTACATTATTCAGTGTAGGGCACTGTTTCATTGTACAGTCTTTAATGTCGGGCTCTGTTTAATTTTGCCTTGTTTACTGTAGGTCACTGTTTCATTGTACTGTATTTAATGCCGGGCTGTGTTTAATTTAACATTGTTCAGTGTAGGGCACTGTTTCATTTTACCGTATTTAATGTCGGGCTGTGTTTAATTTTACCTTGTTCAGTGTAGGGCACTGTTTCATTGTACCGTATTTAATGTCGGGCTGTGTTTAATTGTACATTGTTCACTGTAGGGCACTGTTTCATTGTACCGTATTTAATGTCGGGCTGTGTTTAATTTTACCTTGCTCAGTGGAGGACACTGTTACATTGTACTGTATTTAATGTCGTGCTCATTTTAATTTTACATTGTTCACTGTAGGGCACTGTTTCATTGTCCCGTATTTAATGTTGGGCTCTGTTTAATTTTACCTTGTTCACTGTCGGGCACTGTTTCGTTGTCCCGTATTTAATGTCGCGCTCTGTTTAATGTTACATTGTTCAGTGTAGGGCACTGTTTCATTGTACTGTATTTAATGTCGGGCTCTGTTTAATTTTGCCTTGTTTACTGTAGGTCACTGTTTCATTGTACTGTATTTAATGTCGGGCTCTGTTTAATTTTACCTTGTTCAGTGTAGGGCACTGTTTCCTTGTACCGTATTTAATGTCGGGCTCTGTTTAAATATACCTTGTTCAGTGTAGGGCACTGTTTCATTTTACCGCATTTAATGTCGGGCTGTGTTTAACTTTACATTGTTCACTGTAGGGCATTGTTTCATTGTGCTGTATTTAATGTTGTGCTCTGTTTAATTTTACATTATTCAGTGTAGGGCACTGTTTCATTGTACTGTCTTTAATGTCGGGCTGTGTTTTATTTTACATTGTTCAGTGTAGGGCACTGTTTCATTGTACTGTATTTAATGTCGGGCTTTGTTTAATGTTACATTGTTCAGTGTAGGGCACTGTTTCATTGTACAGTCTTTAATGTCGGGCTCTGTTTAATTTTGCCTTGTTTACTGTAGGTCACTGTTTCATTGTACTGTATTTAATGCCGGGCTGTGTTTAATTTAACATTGTTCAGTGTAGGGCACTGTTTCATTTTACCGTATTTAATGTCGGGCTGTGTTTAATTTTACCTTATTCAGTGTAGGGCACTGTTTCATTGTACCGTATTTAATGTCGGGCTGTGTTTAATTGTACATTGTTCACTGTAGGGCACTGTTTCATTGTACCGTATTTAATGTCGGGCTGTGTTTAATTTTACCTTGCTCAGTGGAGGGCACTGTTACATTGTACTGTATTTAATGTCGTGCTCTGTTTAATTTTACATTGTTCACTGTAGGGCACTGTTTCATTGTACCGTATTTAATGTTGGGCTCTGTTTAATTTTACCTTGTTCACTGTCGGGCACTGTTTCGTTGTCCCGTATTTAATGTCGGGCTCTGTTTAATGTTACATTGTTCAGTGTAGGGCACTGTTTCATTGTACTGTCTTTAATGTCGGGCTCTGTTTAATTTTGCCTTGTTTACTGTAGGTCACTGTTTCATTGTACTGTATTTAATGTCGGGCTCTGTTTAATTTTACCTTGTTCAGTGTAGGGCACTGTTTCCTTGTACCGTATTTAATGTCGGGCTGTGTTTTATTTTACATTGTTCAGTGTAGGGCACTGTTTCATTGTACTGTATTTAATGTCGGGCTCTGTTTAATGTTACATTGTTCAGTGTAGGGCACTGTTTCATTGTACTGTCTTTAATGTCGGGCTCTGTTTAATTTTGCCTTGTTTACTGTAGGTCGCTGTTTCATTGTACTGTATTTAATGCCGGGCTGTGTTTAATTTTACATTGTTCAGTGTCGGGCACTGATTCATTGTACCGTATTTAATGTCGGGCTGTGTTTAAGTTTACATTGTTCAGTGTAGGGCACTGTTTCATTGTACCGTATTTAATGTCGGGCTCTGTTTTATGTTACATTGTTCAGTGTAGGGCACTGTTTCATTGTACTGTCTTTAATGTCGGGCTCTGTTTAATTTTGCCTTGTTTACTGTAGGTCGCTGTTTCATTGTACTGTATTTAATGTCGGGCTGTGTTTAAGTTTACATTGTTCAGTGTAGGGCACTGTTTCATTGTACCGTATTTAATGTCGGGCTCTGTTTTATGTTACATTGTTCAGTGTAGGGCACTGTTTCACAGTACCGTATTTAATGTCGGGCTCTGTTTAATTTTACATTGTTCAGTGTAGGGCACTGTTTCATTGTACCGTATTTAATGTCGGGCTGTGTTTTATTTTACATTGTTCAGTGTAGGGCACTGTTTCATTGTACTGTATTTAATGTCGGGCTGTGTTTAATTTTACATTATTCAGTATTGGGCACTGATTCATTGCACCGTATTTACTGTCGGGTTCTGTTTAATATTGCCTTGTTTACAGTAGGTCACTGTTTCATTGTACTGCATTTAATGCCGGGCTGTGTTTAATTTTACATTGTTCAGTGTAGGGCACTGATTTATTGTACCGTATTTAATGTCGGGCTCTGTTTAATTTTACCTTGTTCAGTGTTGGTCACTGTTTCATTGTACCGTATTTAATGTCGGGCTCTGTTTATTTTTACCTTGTTCAGTGTAGGACTGTGTTTAATTGTACATTGTTCACTGAAGTGCACTGTTTCATTGTACCGTATTTAATGTCGGGCTGTGTTTAATTGTACATTGTTCACTGTAGGGCACTGTTTCATTGTACCGTATTTAATGTCAGGCTGTGTTTAATTTTACATTGTTCAGTGTAGGGCACTCTTTCATTGTACCGTATTTAATGTCGGGCTGTGTTTAATGTTGCCTTGTTCAGTGTAGGGCACTGTTTCATTTTACCGTATTTAATGTCGGGCAGTGTTTAATTGTACATTGTTCACTGTAGGGCACTGTTTCATTGTACCGTATTTAATGTCGGGCTCTGCTTAAATATACCTTGTTCAGTGTAGGGCACTGTTTCATTGTACCGTATTTAGTGTCGGGCTCTGTTTAATTTTACATTGTTGCTGGTAGGGCACTGATTCATTGTACCGTATTTAATGTCGGGCTCTGTTTAATTTTACCTTGTTCAGTGTAGGGCACTGATTCATTGTACTGTATTTAATGTCGGGCTGTGTTTAATTTTACATTGTTCAGTGTAGGGCATTGTTTCACTGTACCGTATTTAATGTCGGGCTCTGTTTAATTTTACATTGTTCAGTGTCGGGCACTGTTTCATTGTGCTGTATTTAGTATCGGGCTCTGTTTAATTTTACCTTGTTCAGTGTAGGGCACTGATTCATTGTACTGAATTTAATGTCGGGCTGTGTTTAATTTTACATTGTTCAGTGTAGGGCATTGTTTCACTGTACCGGATTTAATGTCGGGCTCTGTTTAATTTTACATTGTTCAGTGTAGGGCACTGATTCATTGCACCGTATTTAATGTCGGGCTCTGTTTAATTTTACATTGTTCAGTGTAGGGCACTGTTTCATTGTACCGTATATAGTGTCGGGCTCTGTTTAATTTTACATTGTTGCTGGTAGGGCACTGATTCATTGTACCGTATTTAATGTCGGGCTGTGTTTAATTTTACATTGTTCACTGTAGGGCACTGTTTCATTGTCCCGTATTTAATGTCGGGCTCTGTTTAATTTTACCTTGCTCAGTGTAGGGCACTGTTTCATTGTACCGTATTTAATGTCGGGCTCTGTTTAATTTTACCTTGTTCAGTGTAGGGCACTGTTTCATTGTACCGTATTTAATGTCGGGCTGTGTTTAATTGTACATTATTCACTGTAGCGCACTGTTTCATTTTACTGTATTTAATGTCGGGCTCTGTTTAATTTTACCTTGTTCAGTGTAGGGCACTGTTTCATTGTACCGTATTTAATGTCGGGCTGTGTTTAATTTTACATTGTTCAGTGTAGGGCACTCTTTCATTGTACTGTATTTAATGTCGGGCTGTGTTTAATTGTACATTGTTCACTGCAGGGCACTGTTTCATTGTACCGTATTTAATGTCGGGCTGTGTTTAATTTTACATTGTTCAGTGTAGGGCACTGTTTCATTGTCCCGTATTTAATGTCGGGCTCTGTTTAATGTTACATTGTTCAGTGTAGGGCACTGTTTCATTGTACTGTATTTAATGTCGGGCTCTGTTTAATTTTGCCTTGTTTACTGTTGGTCACTGTTTCATTGTACTGCATTTAATGTCGGGCTCTGTTTAATTTTACCTTGTTCAGTGTAGGGCACTGTTTCATTGTACTGCATTTAATGTCGGGCTCTGTTTAATTTTACCTTGTTCAGTGTAGGGCACTGTTTCATTGTACCGTAGTTAATGTCGGGCTCTGTTTAATTTTACCTTGTTCAGTGTAGGGCACTGTTTCATTTTACCGTATTTAATGTCGGGCTCTGTTTAATTTTACATTGTTCAGTGTAGGGCACTGTTTCATTGTACTGTATTTAATGTCGGGCTCTGTTTAATTTTGCCTTGTTTACTGTAGGTCACTGTTTCCTTGTACTGTATTTAAAGTCGGGCTGTGGTTAATTTTACATTGTTCAGTGTAGGGCACTGATTCATTGTACCGTATTGAATGTCGGGCTGTGTTTAAGTTTAGAACAAACAACAAAGAACAAAGAAATGTACAGCACAGGAACAGGCCCTTCGGCCCTCCAAGCCCGTGCCGACCATACTGCCCGACTAAACTACAATCTTCTACACTTCCTGGGTCCGTATCCTTCTATTCCCATCCTATTCATATATTTGTCAAGATGCCCCTTAAATGTCCCTATCGTCCCTGCCTCCACTACCTCCTCCGGTAGTGAGTTCCAGGCACCCACTACCCTCTGCGTAAAAAACTTGCCTCGTACATCTACTCTAAACTTTGCCCCTCTCACCTTAAACCTATGCCCCCTAGTAATTGACCCCTCTACCCTGGGGAAAAGCCTCTGACTATCCACTCTGTCTATGCCCCTCATAATTTTGTATACCTCTATCAGGTCGCCCCTCAACCTCCTTCGTTCCAGTGAGAACAAACCGAGTTTATTCAATCGCTCCTCATAGCTTATGCCCTCCATACCAGGCAACATTCTGGTAAATCTCTTCTGCACCCTCTCTAAAGCCTCCACATCCTTCTGGTAGTGTGGCGAACAGAATTGAACACTATACTCCAAGTGTGGCCTAACTAAGGTTCTATACAGCTGCAACATGACTTGCCAATTCTTATACTCAATGCCCCGGCCAATGAAGGCAAGCATGCCGTATGCCTTCTTGACTACCTTCTCCACCTGTGTAGCCCCTTTCAGTGATCTGTGGACCTGTACTCCTAGATCTCTTTGACTTTCAATACTCTTGAGGGTTCTACCATTCACTGTATATTCCCTACCTGCATTAGCCCTTCCAAAATGCATTACCTCACATTTGTCCAGGTTAAACTCCATCTGCCATCTCTCCGCCCAAGTCTCCAGACAATCTAAATCCTGCTGTATCCTCAGACAGTCCTCATCGCTATCCGCAATTCCACCAACCTTTGTGTCGTCTGCAAACTTACTAATCAGACCAGTTACATTTTCCTCCAAATCATTTATATATACTACAAAGAGCAAAGGTCCCAGCACTGATCCCTGTGGAACACCACTGGTCACAGCCCTCCAATTAGAAAAGCATTCCTCCATTGCTACCCTCTGCCTTCTATGGCCTAGCCAGTTCTGTATCCACCTTGCCAGTTCACCCCTGATCCCGTGTGACTTCACCTTTTGTACTAGTCTACCATGAGGGACCTTGTCAAAGGCCTTACTGAAGTCCATATAGACAACATCTACTGCCCTACCTGCATCAATCATCTTAGTGACCTCCTCGAAAAACTCTATCAAGTTAGTGAGACACGACCTCCCCTTCACAAAACCGTGCTGCCTCTCACTAATATGTCCATTTGCTTCCAAATGGGAGTAGATCCTGTCTCGAAGAATTCTCTCCAGTAATTTCCCTACCACTGAAGTAAGGCTCACCGGCCTGTAGTTCCCGGGATTATCCCTGCCACCCTTCTTAAACAGAGGAACAACATTGGCTATTCTCCAGTCCTCCGGGACATCCCCTGAAGACAGCGAGGATCCAAAGATTTCTGTCAAGGCCTCAGCAATTTCCTCTCCAGCCTCCTTCAGTATTCTGGGGTAGATCCCATCCGGCCCTGGGGACTTATCTACCTTAATATTTTTTAAGACACCCAACACCTCGTCTTTTTGGATCACAATGTGACCCAGGCTATCTACACCCCCTTCTCCAGACTCAACATCTACCAATTCCTTCTCTTTGGTGAATACTGATGCAAAGTATTCATTTAGTACCTCGCCCATTTCCTCTGGCTCCACACATAGATTCCCTTGCCTATCCTTCAGTGGGCCAACCCTTTCCCTGGCTACCCTCTTGCTTTTTATGTAAGTGTAAAAAGCCTTGGGATTTTCCTTAACCCTATTTGCCAATGACTTTTCATGACCCCTTCTAGCCCTCCTGACTCCTTGCTTAAGTTCCTTCCTACTTTCCTTATATGCCACACAGGCTTCGTCTGTTCCCAGCCTTTTAGCCCTGACAAATGCCTCCTTTTTCTTTTTGACGAGGCCTACAATATCACTCGTCATCCAAGGTTCCCGAAAATTGCCGTATTTATCTTTCTTCCTCACAGGAACATGCCTGTCCTGTATTCCTTTCAACTGACACTTGAAAGCCTCCCACATGTCAGATGTTGATTTGCCCTCAAACATACGCCCCCAATCTATGTTCTTCAGTTCCCGCCTAATATTGTTATAATTAGCCTTCCCCCAGTTTAGCACATTCATCCTCGGACCACTCTTATCCTTGTCCACCAGTACTTTAAAACTTACTGAATTGTGGTCACTGTTACCGAAATGCTCCCCTACTGAAACATCTACCACCTGGCCGGGCTCATTCCCCAATACCAGGTCCAGTACCGCCCCTTCCCTAGTTGGGCACTGTTTCATTGTACCGTATTTAATGTCGGGCTGTGTTTTATTTTACATTGTTCAGTGTAGGGCACTGATTCATTGCACCGTATTTAATGTCGGGCTCTGTTTAATTTTGCCTTGTTTACTGTAGGGCACTGTTTCATTGTACTGTATTTAATGTCGGGCTCTGTTAATTTTACATTGTTCACTGTAGGGCACTGTTTCATTGTACTGTATTTAATGTCCGGCTCTGTTTAATTTTACATTGTTCAGTGTAGGCCACTGTTTCATTGTACCGTATTTAATGTCGGGCTCTGTTTAACTTTACATTGTTGCTGGTAGGGCACTGATTCATTGTACCGTATTTCATGTCGGGCTGTGTTTAATTTTACCTTGTTCACTGTAGGGCATTGTTTCATTGTACCGTATTTAATGTCGGGCTCTGTTTAATTTTACCTTGTTCACTGTCGGGCACTGTTTCATTGTACCGTATTTAATGTCGGGCTCTGTTTAATTTTACCTTGTTCACTGTCGGGCACTGTTTCATTGTACTGTATTGAATGTCGGGCTCTGTTTAATTTTGCCTTGTTCAGTGTAGGGCACTGTTTCATTGTACCGTATTTAATGTCGGGCTGTGTGTAATTTTACCTTGTTCAGTGTAGGGCACTGTTTCATTTTACCGTATTTAATGTCGGGCTGTGTTTAATTTTACATTGTTCAGTGTAGGTCACTGTTTCATTGTACCGTATTTAATGTCGGGCTGTGTTTAATTTTACATTGTTCAGTGTAGGGCACTCTTTCATTGTACCGTATTTAATGTCGGGCTCTGTTTAATTGTACATTGTTCACTGTAGGACATTGTTTCATTGTGCTGTATTTAATGTTGGGCTCTGTTTAATTTTACCTTGTTCACTGTCGGGCACTGTTTCATTGTCCCGTATTTAATGTCGGGCTCTGTTTAATTTTACATTGCTCAGTGTAGGGCACTGTTTCATTGTACCGTATTTAATGTCGGGCTGTGTTTAACTTTACATTGTTCACTGTAGCGCATTGTTTCATTGTGCTGTATTTAATGTCGGGCTCTGTTTAATTTTACCTTGTTCACTGTAGGGCACTGTTTCATTGTGCTGTATTTAATGTTGGGCTCTGTTTAATTTTACCTTGTTCACTGTCGGGCACTGTTTCATTGTCCCGTATTTAATGTCGGTCTTTGTTTAATTTTACCTTGTTCAGTGTAGGGCACTGTTTCATTGTACTGTATTTAATGTCGGGCTCTGTTAATTTTCATTGTTCACTGTAGGGCACTGTTTCATTGTACTGTATTTAATGTCCGGCTCTGTTTAATTTTACCTTGTTCAGTGTAGGGCACGGTTTCATTGTACCGTTTTTAATGTCCGGCTCTGTTTAATTTTACCTTGTTCAGTGTAGGGCACTGTTTCATTGTCCCGTATTTAATGTCGGGCTCTGTTTAATTTTACATTGCTCAGTGTAGGGCACTGTTTCATTGTACCGTATTTAATGTCGGGCTGTGTTTAATTTTACATTGTTCTCTGTAGGGCACTGTTTAATTGTACCGTATTTAATGTCGGGCTCTGTTTAATTTTACCTTGTTCAGTGTAGGTCACTGTTTCATTGTACCGTATTTAATGTCGGGCTCTGTTTAATTTTACCTTGTTCAGTGTAGGGCACTGTTTCATTGTACCGTATTTACTGTCGGGCTGTGTTTAATTGTACATTGTTCACTGTAGGGTACTGTTTCATTGTACCGTATTTAATGTCGGGCTGTGTTTAATTGTACATTGTTCACTGTAGGGCACTGTTTCATTTTACTGTATATAATGTCGGGCTCTGCTTAATTTTACCTTGTTCAGTGTAGGGCACTGTTTCATTGTACCGTATTTAATGTCGGGCTGTGTTTAATTTTACATTGTTCAGTGTAGGGCACTCTTTCATTGTACCGTATTTAATGTCGGGCTCTGTTTAATTTTACATTGTTGCTGGTAGGGCACTGATTCATTGTACCGTATTTAATGTCGGGCTGTGTTTAATTTTACATTGTTCACTGTAGGGCACTGTTTCATTGTACCGTATTTAATGTCGGGCTGTGTTTAATTGTACATTGTTCCCTGTAGGGCATTGTTTCATTGTGCTGTATTTAATGTTGGGCTCTGTTTAATTTTACCTTGTTCACTGTCGGGCACTGTTTCATTGTCCCGTATTTAATGTCGGGCTCTGATTAATTTTACATTGTTCAGTGTAGGGCACTGTTTCATTGTACTGTATTTAATGTCGGGCTCTGTTTAAGTTTGCCTTGTTTACTGTAGGTCACTGTTTCATTGTACTGTATTTAATGTCGGGCTCTGTTAATTTTCATTGTTTACTGTAGGGCACTGTTTCATTGTACTGTATTTAATGTCCGGCTCTGTTTAATTTTACCTTGTTCAGTGTAGGGCACGGTTTCATTGTACCGTATTTAATGTCGGGCTCTGTTTAATTTTACATTGTTGCTGGTAGGGCACTGACTCATTGTACCGTATTTAATGTCGGGCTGTGTTTAATTTTACATTGTTCACTGTGGGGCACTGTTTCATTGTACCGTATTTAATGTCGGGCTCTGTTTAATTTTACCTTGTTCAGTGTAGGTCACTGTTTCATTGTACCGTATTTAATGTCGGGCTCTGTTTAATTTTACCTTGTTCAGTGTAGGGCACTGTTTCATTGTACCGTATTTACTGTCGGGCTGTGTTTAATTGTACATTGTTCACTGTAGGGTACTGTTTCATTGTACCGTATTTAATGCCGGGCTGTGTTTAATTGTACATTGTTCACTGTAGGGCACTGTTTCATTTTACTGTATTTAATGTCGGGCTCTGTTTAATTTTACCTTGTTCAGTGTAGGGCACTGTTTCATTGTACCGTATTTAATGTCGGGCTGTGTTTAATTTTTCATTGTTCACTGTAGGGCACTGTTTCATTGTACCGTATTTAATGTCGGGCTGTGTTTAATTGTACATTGTTCACTGTCGGGTACTGTTTCATTGTACCGTATTTAATGTCGGGCTGTGTTGAATTGTACGTTGTTCACTGTAGTGCACTGTTTCATTTTACTTTATTTAATGTCGGGCTATGTTTACTTTTACATACTTCACTGTAAGGCATTGTTTCATTGTGCTGTATTTAATGTTGGGCTCTGTTTAATTTTACCTTGTTCAGTGTAGGCCACTGTTTCATTATACCGTATTTAATGTCGGGCTGTGTTTAAGTTTACATTGTTCTGTGTAGGGCACTGATTCATTGTACTGTATTTAATGTCGGGCTGTGTTTAATTTTACATTGTTCAGTGTACGGCACTGTTTCGCTGTACCGTATTTAATGTCGGGCTCTCTTTAACTTTACATTTTTCAGTGTAGGGCACTGTTTCATTGTACCGTATTTAATGTCGGGCTGTGTTTTATTTTACATTGTTCAGTGTAGGGCACTGTTTCATTGTACCGTATTTAATGTCGGGCTGTGTTTAATTTTACATTGTTCAGTGTAGGGCACTCTTTCATTGTACCGTATTTAATGTCGGGCTCTGCTTAATGTTACCTTGTTCACTGTCGGGCACTCTTTCATTGTCCCGTATTTCATGTCGGGCTCTGATTAATTTTACATTGTTCAGTGTATGGCACTGTTTCATTGTACTGTATTTAATGTCGGGCTCTGTTTAATTTTGCCTTGTTTACTGTAGGTCACTGTTTCATTGTACTGTATTTAATGTCGGGCTCTGTTAATTTTGCATTGTTCACTGTAGGGCACTGTTTCATTGTACTGTATTTAATGTCCGGCTCTGTTTAATTTTACATTGTTCAGTGTAGGGCACTGTTTCATTGTACCGTATTTAATGTCGCGCTCTGTTTACTTTTACATTGTTCAGTGTAGGGCACTGTTTCATTGTACCGTATTTAATGTCGGGCTCTGTTTACTTTTACATTGTTCACTGTAGGGCACTGTTTCATTGTACTGTATTTAATGTCCGGCTCTGTTTAATTTTACATTGTTCAGTGTAGGGCACTGATTCATTGTACCGTATTTAATGTCGGGCTCTGTTTAATTTTACCTTGTTCAGTGTAGGGCACTGTTTCATTGTACCGTATTTAATGTCGGGCTGTGTTTAATTTTACCTTGTTCAGTGTAGGGCACTGTTTCATTTTACTGTATTTAATGTCGGGCTCTGTTTAATTTTACCTTGTTCAGTGTAGGGCACTGTTTCATTGTACCGTATTTAATGTCGGGCTGTGTTTAAGTTTAGAACAAACAACAAAGAACAAAGAAATGTACAGCACAGGAACAGGCCCTTCGGCCCTCCAAGCCCGTGCCGACCATACTGCCCGACTAAACTACAATCTTCTACACTTCCTGGGTCCGTATCCTTCTATTCCCATCCTATTCATATATTTGTCAAGATGCCCCTTAAATGTCCCTATCGTCCCTGCCTCCACTACCTCCTCCGGTAGTGAGTTCCAGGCACCCACTACCCTCTGCGTAAAAAACTTGCCTCGTACATCTACTCTAAACTTTGCCCCTCTCACCTTAAACCTATGCCCCCTAGTAATTGACCCCTCTACCCTGGGGAAAAGCCTCTGACTATCCACTCTGTCTATGCCCCTCATAATTTTGTATACCTCTATCAGGTCGCCCCTCAACCTCCTTCGTTCCAGTGAGAACAAACCGAGTTTATTCAATCGCTCCTCATAGCTTATGCCCTCCATACCAGGCAACATTCTGGTAAATCTCTTCTGCACCCTCTCTAAAGCCTCCACATCCTTCTGGTAGTGTGGCGAACAGAATTGAACACTATACTCCAAGTGTGGCCTAACTAAGGTTCTATACAGCTGCAACATGACTTGCCAATTCTTATACTCAATGCCCCGGCCAATGAAGGCAAGCATGCCGTATGCCTTCTTGACTACCTTCTCCACCTGTGTAGCCCCTTTCAGTGATCTGTGGACCTGTACTCCTAGATCTCTTTGACTTTCAATACTCTTGAGGGTTCTACCATTCACTGTATATTCCCTACCTGCATTAACCCTTCCAAAATGCATTACCTCACATTTGTCCAGGTTAAACTCCATCTGCCATCTCTCCGCCCAAGTCTCCAGACAATCTAAATCCTGCTGTATCCTCAGACAGTCCTCATCGCTATCCGTAATTCCACCAACCTTTGTGTCGTCTGCAAACTTACTAATCAGACCAGTTACATTTTCCTCCAAATCATTTATATATACTACAAAGAGCAAAGGTCCCAGCACTGATCCCTGTGGAACACCACTGGTCACAGCCCTCCAATTAGAAAAGCATTCCTCCATTGCTACCCTCTGCCTTCTATGGCCTAGCCAGTTCTGTATCCACCTTGCCAGTTCACCCCTGATCCCGTGTGACTTCACCTTTTGTACTAGTCTACCATGAGGGACCTTGTCAAAGGCCTTACTGAAGTCCATATAGACAACATCTACTGCCCTACCTGCATCAATCATCTTAGTGACCTCCTCGAAAAACTCTATCAAGTTAGTGAGACACGACCTCCCCTTCACAAAACCGTGCTGCCTCTCACTAATATGTCCATTTGCTTCCAAATGGGAGTAGATCCTGTCTCGAAGAATTCTCTCCAGTAATTTCCCTACCACTGAAGTAAGGCTCACCGGCCTGTAGTTCCCGGGATTATCCCTGCCACCCTTCTTAAACAGAGGAACAACATTGGCTATTCTCCAGTCCTCCGGGACATCCCCTGAAGACAGCGAGGATCCAAAGATTTCTGTCAAGGCCTCAGCAATTTCCTCTCCAGCCTCCTTCAGTATTCTGGGGTAGATCCCATCCGGCCCTGGGGACTTATCTACCTTAATATTTTTTAAGACACCCAACACCTCGTCTTTTTGGATCACAATGTGACCCAGGCTATCTACACCCCCTTCTCCAGACTCAACATCTACCAATTCCTTCTCTTTGGTGAATACTGATGCAAAGTATTCATTTAGTACCTCGCCCATTTCCTCTGGCTCCACACATAGATTCCCTTGCCTATCCTTCAGTGGGCCAACCCTTTCCCTGGCTACCCTCTTGCTTTTTATGTAAGTGTAAAAAGCCTTGGGATTTTCCTTAACCCTATTTGCCAATGACTTTTCATGACCCCTTCTAGCCCTCCTGACTCCTTGCTTAAGTTCCTTCCTACTTTCCTTATATGCCACACAGGCTTCGTCTGTTCCCAGCCTTTTAGCCCTGACAAATGCCTCCTTTTTCTTTTTGACGAGGCCTACAATATCACTCGTCATCCAAGGTTCCCGAAAATTGCCGTATTTATCTTTCTTCCTCACAGGAACATGCCTGTCCTGTATTCCTTTCAACTGACACTTGAAAGCCTCCCACATGTCAGATGTTGATTTGCCCTCAAACATACGCCCCCAATCTATGTTCTTCAGTTCCCGCCTAATATTGTTATAATTAGCCTTCCCCCAGTTTAGCACATTCATCCTCGGACCACTCTTATCCTTGTCCACCAGTACTTTAAAACTTACTGAATTGTGGTCACTGTTACCGAAATGCTCCCCTACTGAAACATCTACCACCTGGCCGGGCTCATTCCCCAATACCAGGTCCAGTACCGCCCCTTCCCTAGTTGGGCACTGTTTCATTGTACCGTATTTAATGTCGGGCTGTGTTTTATTTTACATTGTTCAGTGTAGGGCACTGATTCATTGCACCGTATTTAATGTCGGGCTCTGTTTAATTTTGCCTTGTTTACTGTAGGGCACTGTTTCATTGTACTGTATTTAATGTCGGGCTCTGTTAATTTTACATTGTTCACTGTAGGGCACTGTTTCATTGTACTGTATTTAATGTCCGGCTCTGTTTAATTTTACATTGTTCAGTGTAGGCCACTGTTTCATTGTACCGTATTTAATGTCGGGCTCTGTTTAACTTTACATTGTTGCTGGTAGGGCACTGATTCATTGTACCGTATTTCATGTCGGGCTGTGTTTAATTTTACCTTGTTCACTGTAGGGCATTGTTTCATTGTACCGTATTTAATGTCGGGCTCTGTTTAATTTTACCTTGTTCACTGTCGGGCACTGTTTCATTGTACCGTATTTAATGTCGGGCTCTGTTTAATTTTACCTTGTTCACTGTCGGGCACTGTTTCATTGTACTGTATTTAATGTTGGGCTCTGTTTAATTTTACCTTGTTCACTGTCGGGCACTGTTTCATTGTACTGTATTGAATGTCGGGCTCTGTTTAATTTTGCCTTGTTCAGTGTAGGGCACTGTTTCATTGTACCGTATTTAATGTCGGGCTGTGTGTAATTTTACCTTGTTCAGTGTAGGGCACTGTTTCATTTTACCGTATTTAATGTCGGGCTGTGTTTAATTTTACATTGTTCAGTGTAGGTCACTGTTTCATTGTACCGTATTTAATGTCGGGCTGTGTTTAATTTTACATTGTTCAGTGTGGGGCACTGTTTCATTGTACCGTATTTAATGTCGGGCTCTGTTTAATTTTACATTCTTCACTGTAGCGCATTGTTTCATTGTGCTGTATTTAATGTCGGGCTCTGTTTAATTTTACCTTGTTCACTGTAGGGCACTGTTTCATTGTGCTGTATTTAATGTTGGGCTCTGTTTAATTTTACCTTGTTCACTGTCGGGCACTGTTTCATTGTCCCGTATTTAATGTCGGTCTTTGTTTAATTTTACCTTGTTCAGTGTAGGGCACTGTTTCATTGTACTGTATTTAATGTCGGGCTCTGTTAATTTTCATTGTTCACTGTAGGGCACTGTTTCATTGTACTGTATTTAATGTCCGGCTCTGTTTAATTTTACCTTGTTCAGTGTAGGGCACGGTTTCATTGTACCGTTTTTAATGTCGGGCTCTGTTTAATTTTACATTGTTGCTTGTAGGGCACTGATTCATTGTACCGTATTTAATGTCGGGCTGTGTTTAATTTTACATTGTTCTCTGTAGGGCACTGTTTAATTGTACCGTATTTAATGTCGGGCTCTGTTTAATTTTACCTTGTTCAGTGTAGGTCACTGTTTCATTGTACCGTATTTAATGTCGGGCTCTGTTTAATTTTACCTTGTTCAGTGTAGGGCACTGTTTCATTGTACCGTATTTACTGTCGGGCTGTGTTTAATTGTACATTGTTCACTGTAGGGTACTGTTTCATTGTACCGTATTTAATGTCGGGCTGTGTTTAATTGTACATTGTTCACTGTAGGGCACTGTTTCATTTTACTGTATATAATGTCGGGCTCTGCTTAATTTTACCTTGTTCAGTGTAGGGCACTGTTTCATTGTACCGTATTTAATGTCGGGCTGTGTTTAATTTTACATTGTTCAGTGTAGGGCACTCTTTCATTGTACCGTATTTAATGTCGGGCTCTGTTTAATTTTACATTGTTGCTGGTAGGGCACTGATTCATTGTACCGTATTTAATGTCGGGCTGTGTTTAATTTTACATTGTTCACTGTAGGGCACTGTTTCATTGTACCGTATTTAATGTCGGGCTGTGTTTAATTGTACATTGTTCCCTGTAGGGCATTGTTTCATTGTGCTGTATTTAATGTTGGGCTCTGTTTAATTTTACCTTGTTCACTGTCGGGCACTGTTTCATTGTCCCGTATTTAATGTCGGGCTCTGATTAATTTTACATTGTTCAGTGTAGGGCACTGTTTCATTGTACTGTATTTAATGTCGGGCTCTGTTTAAGTTTGCCTTGTTTACTGTAGGTCACTGTTTCATTGTACTGTATTTAATGTCGGGCTCTGTTAATTTTCATTGTTTACTGTAGGGCACTGTTTCATTGTACTGTATTTAATGTCCGGCTCTGTTTAATTTTACCTTGTTCAGTGTAGGGCACGGTTTCATTGTACCGTATTTAATGTCGGGCTCTGTTTAATTTTACATTGTTGCTGGTAGGGCACTGACTCATTGTACCGTATTTAATGTCGGGCTGTGTTTAATTTTACATTGTTCACTGTGGGGCACTGTTTCATTGTACCGTATTTAATGTCGGGCTCTGTTTAATTTTACCTTGTTCAGTGTAGGTCACTGTTTCATTGTACCGTATTTAATGTCGGGCTCTGTTTAATTTTACCTTGTTCAGTGTAGGGCACAGTTTCATTGTACCGTATTTACTGTCGGGCTGTGTTTCATTGTACATTGTTCACTGTAGGGTACTGTTTCATTGTACCGTATTTAATGCCGGGCTGTGTTTAATTGTACATTGTTCACTGTAGGGCACTGTTTCATTTTACTGTATTTAATGTCGGGCTCTGTTTAATTTTACCTTCTTCAGTGTAGGGCACTGTTTCATTGTACCGTATTTAATGTCGGGCTGTGTTTAATTTTTCATTGTTCACTGTAGGGCACTGTTTCATTGTACCGTATTTAATGTCGGGCTGTGTTTAATTGTACATTGTTCACTGTCGGGTACTGTTTCATTGTACCGTATTTAATGTCGGGCTGTGTTGAATTGTACGTTGTTCACTGTAGTGCACTGTTTCATTTTACTTTATTTAATGTCGGGCTATGTTTACTTTTACATACTTCACTGTAAGGCATTGTTTCATTGTGCTGTATTTAATGTTGGGCTCTGTTTAATTTTACCTTGTTCAGTGTAGGCCACTGTTTCATTATACCGTATTTAATGTCGGGCTGTGTTTAAGTTTACATTGTTCTGTGTAGGGCACTGATTCATTGTACTGTATTTAATGTCGGGCTGTGTTTAATTTTACATTGTTCAGTGTACGGCACTGTTTCGCTGTACCGTATTTAATGTCGGGCTCTCTTTAACTTTACATTTTTCAGTGTAGGGCACTGTTTCATTGTACCGTATTTAATGTCGGGCTGTGTTTTATTTTACATTGTTCAGTGTAGGGCACTGTTTCATTGTACCGTATTTAATGTCGGGCTGTGTTTAATTTTACATTGTTCAGTGTAGGGCACTCTTTCATTGTACCGTATTTAATGTCGGGCTCTGCTTAATGTTACCTTGTTCACTGTCGGGCACTCTTTCATTGTCCCGTATTTCATGTCGGGCTCTGATTAATTTTACATTGTTCAGTGTAGGGCACTGTTTCATTGTACTGTATTTAATGTCGGGCTCTGTTTAATTTTGCCTTGTTTACTGTAGGTCACTGTTTCATTGTACTGTATTTAATGTCCGGCTCTGTTTAATTTTACATTGTTCAGTGTAGGGCACTGTTTCATTGTACCGTATTTAATGTCGCGCTCTGTTTACTTTTACATTGTTCAGTGTAGGGCACTGTTTCATTGTACCGTATTTAATGTCGGGCTCTGTTTACTTTTACATTGTTCACTGTAGGGCACTGTTTCATTGTACTGTATTTAATGTCCGGCTCTGTTTAATTTTACATTGTTCAGTGTAGGGCACTGATTCATTGTACCGTATTTAATGTCGGGCTCTGTTTAATTTTACCTTGTTCAGTGTAGGGCACTGTTTCATTGTACCGTATTTAATGTCGGGCTGTGTTTAATTTTACCTTGTTCAGTGTAGGGCACTGTTTCATTTTACTGTATTTAATGTCGGGCTCTGTTTAATTTTACCTTGTTCAGTGTAGGGCACTGTTTCATTGTACCGTATTTAATGTCGGGCTGTGTTTAATTTTACATTGTTCAGTGTCGGGCACTCTTTCATTGTACCGTATTTAATGTCGGGCTGTGTTTAATTGTACATTGTTCACTGTAGGGCACTGTTTCATTGTACCGTATTTAATGTCGGGCTGTTTTTAATTTTACCTTGCTCAGTGGAGGGCACTGTTTCATTGTACTGTTTTTAATGTCGGGCTGTGTTTAATTTTATCTTGCTCAGTGCAGGGCACTGTTTCATTGTACTGTTTTTAATGTCGGGCTGTGTTTAATTTTACATTCTTCACTGTAGAGCATTGTTTCATTGTGCTGTATTTAATGTTGGGCTCTGTTTAATTTTACCTTGTTCACTGTCGGGCACTGTTT
Source organism: Scyliorhinus torazame (assembly GCF_047496885.1). Lineage (NCBI taxonomy): Eukaryota > Metazoa > Chordata > Chondrichthyes > Carcharhiniformes > Scyliorhinidae > Scyliorhinus > Scyliorhinus torazame. Next base: position 206,854 of record NW_027307830.1, read on the forward strand.
CATTGTCCCGTATTTAATGTCGGGCTCTGTTTAATGTTACATTGTTCAGTGTAGGGCACTGTTTCATTGTACTGTATTTAATGTCGGGCTCTGTTTAATTTTGCCTTGTTTACTGTAGGTCACTGTTTCATTGTACTGTATTTAATGTCGGGCTCTGTTTAATTTTACCTTGTTCAGTGTAGGGCACTGTTTCATTGTACCGTATGTAATGTCGGGCTCTGTTTAATTTTACCTTGTTCAGTGTAGGGCACTGTTTCATTTTACCGTATTTAATGTCGGGCTCTGTTTAATTTTACATTGTTCAGTGTAGGGCACTGTTTCATTGTACTGTATTTAATGTCGGGCTCTGTTTAATTTTACATTGTTCAGTGTAGGGCACTGATTCATTGTACCGTATTGAATGTCGGGCTGTGTTTAAGTTTACATTGTTCACTGTAGGGCACTGTTTCATTGTACCGTATTTAATGTCGGGCTGTGTTTTATTTTACATTGTTCAGTGTAGGGCACTGATTCATTGCACCGTATTTAATGTCGGGCTCTGTTTAATTTTGCCTTGTTTACTGTAGGGCACTGTTTCATTGTACTGTATTTAATGTCGGGCTCTGTTTATTTTACATTGTTCAGTGTAGGGCACTGATTCATTGTACCGTATTTAATGTCGGGCTCTGTTTAACTTTACATTGTTGCTGGTAGGGTACTGATTCATTATACCGTATTTCATGTCGGGCTGTGTTTAATTGTACATTGTTCACTGTAGGGCACTGTTTCATTGTACTGTTTTTAATGTCGGGCTGTGTTTAATTTTACATTCTTCACTGTAGGGCATTGTTTCATTGTGCTGTATTTAATGTTGGGCTCTGTTTAACTTGACCTTGTTCACTGTCGGTCACTGTTTCATTTTCCCGTATTTCATGTCGGGCTCTGTTTAAGTTTGCCTTGTTTACTGTAGGTCACTGTTTCATTGTACTGTATTTAATGTCGGGCTCTGTTTAATTTTACCTTGTTCAGTGTAGGGCACTGTTTCATTGTACCGTATTTAATGTCGGGCTGTGTGTAATTTTACCCTGTTCAGTGTAGGGCACTGTTTCATTTTACCGTATTTAATGTCGGGCTGTGTTTAATTTTACATTGTTCACTGTAGGACATTGTTTCATTGTGCTGTATTTAATGTTGGGCTCTGTTTAATTTTACCTTGTTCACTTTCGGGCACTGTTTCATTGTCCCGTATTTAATGTCGGGCTCTGATTAATTTTACATTGTTTACTGAAGGTCACTGTTTCATTGTACTGTATTTAATGTCGGGCTCTGTTAATTTTCATTGTTCACTGTCGGGCACTGTTTCATTGTCCCGTATTTAATGTCGGGCTTTGTTTAATTTTTCCTTGTTCACTGTAGGTCACTGTTTCATTGTACTGTCTTTAATGTCCGGCTCTGTTTAATTTTACCTTGTTAAGTGTAGGGCACGGTTTCATTGTACCGTATTTAATGTCGGGCTCTGTTTAATTTTACATTGTTGCTGGTAGGGCACTGATTCATTGTACCGTATTTAATGTCGGGCTGTGTTTAATTTTACATTGTTCTCTGTAGGGCACTGTTTCATTGTACCGTATTTAATGTCGGGCTCTGTTTAATTTTACCTTGTTCAGTGTAGGTCACTGTTTCATTGAACCGTATTTAATGTCGGGCTCTGTTTAATTTTACCTTGTTCAGTGTAGGGCACTGTTTCATTGTACCGTATTTACTGTCGGGCTGTGTTTAATTGTACATTGTTCACTGTAGGGTACTGTTTCATTGTACCGTATTTAATGTCGGGCTGTGTTTAACTGTACATTGTTCACTGTAGGGCACTGTATCATTTTACTGTACATAATGTCGGGCTCTGTTTAATTTTACATTGTTGCTGGTAGGGCACTGATTCATTGTACCGTATTTAATGTCGGGCTGTGTTTAATTTTACATTGTTCTCTGTAGGGCACTGTTTCATTGTACCGTATTTAATGTCGGGCTGTGTTTAATTGTACATTGTTCCCTGTAGGGCATTGTTTCATTGTGCTGTATTTAATGTTGGGCTCTGTTTAATTTTACCTTGTTCACTGTCGGGCACTGTTTCATTGTCCCGTATTTAATGTCGGGCACTGATTAATTTTACATTGTTCAGTGTAGGGCACTGTTTCATTGTACTGTATTTAATGTCGGGCTCTGTTTAATTTTGCCTTGTTTACTGCAGGTCACTGTTTCATTGTACTGTATTTAATGTCGGGCTCTGTTAATTTTCATTGTTTACTGTAGGGCACTGTTTCATTGTACCGTATTTAATGTCCGGCTCTGTTTAATTTTACCTTGTTCAGTGTAGGGCACGGTTTCATTGTACCGTATTTAATGTCGGGCTCTGTTTAATTTTACATTGTTGCTGGTAGGGCACTGATTCATTGTACCGTATTTAATGTCGGGCTGTGTTTAATTTTACATTGTTCACTGTAGGGCACTGTTTCATTGTACCGTATTTAATGTCGGGCTCTGTTTAATTTTACCTTGTTCAGTGTAGGTCACTGTTTCATTGTACCGTATTTAATGTCGGGCTCTGTTTAATTTTACCTTGTTCAGTGTAGGGCACTGTTTCATTGTACCGTATTTACTGTCGGGCTGTGTTTAATTTTACATTGTTCGCTGTAGGGTACTGTTTCATTGTACCGTATTTAATGTCGGGCTGTGTTTAATTGTACATTGTTCACTGTAGGGCATTGTTTCATTTTACTGTATTTAATGTCGGGCTCTGTTTAATTTTACCTTGTTCAGTGTAGGTCACTGTTTCATTGTACCGTATTTAATGTCGGGCTCTGTTTAATTTTACCTTGTTCAGTGTAGGGCACTGTTTCATTGTACCGTATTTACTGTCGGGCTGTGTTTAATTGTACATTGTTCACTGTAGGGTACTGTTTCATTGTACCGTATTTAATGTCGGGCTGTGTTTAATTGTACATTGTTCACTGTAGGGCACTGTTTCATTTTACTGTATTTAATGTCGGGCTCTGTTTAATTTTACCTTGTTCAGTGTAGGTCACTGTTTCATTGTACTGTATTTAATGTCGGGCTCTGTTAATTTTGCATTGTTCACTGTAGGGCACTGTTTCATTGTACTGTATTTAATGTCCGGCTCTGTTTAATTTTACATTGTTCAGTGTAGGGCACTGTTTCATTGTACCGTATTTAATGTCGCGCTCTGTTTACTTTTACATTGTTCAGTGTAGGGCACTGTTTCATTGTACCGTATTTAATGTCGGGCTCTGTTTACTTTTACATTGTTCAGTGTAGGGCACTGTTTCATTGTACTGTATTTAATGTCCGGCTCTGTTTAATTTTACATTGTTCAGTGTAGGGCACTGATTCATTGTACCGTATTTAATGTCGGGCTCTGTTTAATTTTACCTTGTTCAGTGTAGGGCACTGTTTCATTGTACCGTATTTAATGTCGGGCTGTGTTTAATTGTACATTGTTCACTGTAGCGCACTGTTTCATTTTACTGTATTTAATGTCGGGCTCTGTTTAATTTTACCTTGTTCAGTGTAGGGCACTGTTTCATTGTACCGTATTTAATGTCGGGCTGTGTTTAATTTTACATTGTTCAGTGTCGGGCACTCTTTCATTGTACCGTATTTAATGTCGGGCTGTGTTTAATTGTACATTGTTCACTGTAGGGCACTGTTTCATTGTACCGTATTTAATGTCGGGCTGTTTTTAATTTTACCTTGCTCAGTGGAGGGCACTGTTTCATTGTACTGTTTTTAATGTCGGGCTGTGTTTAATTTTACCTTGCTCAGTGCAGGGCACTGTTTCATTGTACTGTTTTTAATGTCGGGCTGTGTTTAATTTTACATTCTTCACTGTAGAGCATTGTTTCATTGTGCTGTATTTAATGTTGGGCTCTGTTTAATTTTACCTTGTTCACTGTCGGGCACTGTTTCATTGTCCCGTATTTAATGTCGGGCTCTGTTTAATGTTACATTGTTCAGTGTAGGGCACTGTTTCATTGTACTGTATTTAATGTCGGGCTCTGTTTAATTTTGCCTTGTTTACTGTAGGTCACTGTTTCATTGTACTGTATTTAATGTCGGGCTCTGTTTAATTTTACCTTGTTCAGTGTAGGGCACTGTTTCATTGTACCGTATGTAATGTCGGGCTCTGTTTAATTTTACCTTGTTCAGTGTCGGGCACTGTTTCATTTTACCGTATTTAATGTCGGGCTCTGTTTAATTTTACATTGTTCAGTGTAGGGCACTGTTTCATTGTACTGTATTTAATGTCGGGCTCTGTTTAATTTTACATTGTTCAGTGTAGGGCACTGATTCATTGTACCGTATTGAATGTCGGGCTGTGTTTAAGTTTACATTGTTCACTGTAGGGCACTGTTTCATTGTACCGTATTTAATGTCGGGCTGTGTTTTATTTTACATTGTTCAGTGTAGGGCACTGATTCATTGCACCGTATTTAATGTCGGGCTCTGTTTAATTTTGCCTTGTTTACTGTAGGGCACTGTTTCATTGTACTGTATTTAATGTCGGGCTCTGTTAATTTTACATTGTTCACTGTAGGGCACTGTTTCATTGTACTGTATTTAATGTCCGGCTCTGTTTAATTTTACATTGTTCAGTGTAGGCCACTGTTTCATTGTACCGTATTTAATGTCGGGCTCTGTTTAACTTTACATTGTTGCTGGTAGGGCACTGATTCATTGTACCGTATTTCATGTCGGGCTGTGTTTAATTTTACCTTGTTCACTGTAGGGCATTGTTTCATTGTACCGTATTTAATGTCGGGCTCTGTTTAATTTTACCTTGTTCACTGTCGGGCACTGTTTCATTGTACCGTATTTAATGTCGGGCTCTGTTTAATTTTACCTTGTTCACTGTCGGGCACTGTTTCATTGTACTGTATTTAATGTTGGGCTCTGTTTAATTTTACCTTGTTCACTGTCGGGCACTGTTTCATTGTACTGTATTGAATGTCGGGCTCTGTTTAATTTTGCCTTGTTCAGTGTAGGGCACTGTTTCATTGTACCGTATTTAATGTCGGGCTGTGTGTAATTTTACCTTGTTCAGTGTAGGGCACTGTTTCATTTTACCGTATTTAATGTCGGGCTGTGTTTAATTTTACATTGTTCAGTGTAGGTCACTGTTTCATTGTACCGTATTTAATGTCGGGCTGTGTTTAATTTTACATTGTTCAGTGTAGGGCACTGTTTCATTGTGCTGTATTTAATGTCGGGCTCTGTTTAATTTTACCTTGTTCACTGTAGGGCACTGTTTCATTGTGCTGTATTTAATGTTGGGCTCTGTTTAATTTTACCTTGTTCACTGTCGGGCACTGTTTCATTGTCCCGTATTTAATGTCGGTCTTTGTTTAATTTTACCTTGTTCAGTGTAGGGCACTGTTTCATTGTACTGTATTTAATGTCGGGCTCTGTTAATTTTCATTGTTCACTGTAGGGCACTGTTTCATTGTACTGTATTTAATGTCCGGCTCTGTTTAATTTTACCTTGTTCAGTGTAGGGCACGGTTTCATTGTACCGTTTTTAATGTCGGGCTCTGTTTAATTTTACATTGTTGCTTGTAGGGCACTGATTCATTGTACCGTATTTAATGTCGGGCTGTGTTTAATTTTACATTGTTCTCTGTAGGGCACTGTTTAATTGTACCGTATTTAATGTCGGGCTCTGTTTAATTTTACCTTGTTCAGTGTAGGTCACTGTTTCATTGTACCGTATTTAATGTCGGGCTCTGTTTAATTTTACCTTGTTCAGTGTAGGGCACTGTTTCATTGTACCGTATTTACTGTCGGGCTGTGTTTAATTGTACATTGTTCACTGTAGGGTACTGTTTCATTGTACCGTATTTAATGTCGGGCTGTGTTTAATTGTACATTGTTCACTGTAGGGCACTGTTTCATTTTACTGTATATAATGTCGGGCTCTGCTTAATTTTACCTTGTTCAGTGTAGGGCACTGTTTCATTGTACCGTATTTAATGTCGTGCTGTGTTTAATTTTACATTGTTCAGTGTAGGGCACTCTTTCATTGTACCGTATTTAATGTCGGGCTCTGTTTAATTTTACATTGTTGCTGGTAGGGCACTGATTCATTGTACCGTATTTAATGTCGGGCTGTGTTTAATTTTACATTGTTCACTGTAGGGCACTGTTTCATTGTACCGTATTTAATGTCGGGCTGTGTTTAATTGTACATTGTTCCCTGTAGGGCATTGTTTCATTGTGCTGTATTTAATGTTGGGCTCTGTTTAATTTTACCTTGTTCACTGTCGGGCACTGTTTCATTGTCCCGTATTTAATGTCGGGCTCTGATTAATTTTACATTGTTCAGTGTAGGGCACTGTTTCATTGTACTGTATTTAATGTCGGGCTCTGTTTAAGTTTGCCTTGTTTACTGTAGGTCACTGTTTCATTGTACTGTATTTAATGTCGGGCTCTGTTAATTTTCATTGTTTACTGTAGGGCACTGTTTCATTGTACTGTATTTAATGTCCGGCTCTGTTTAATTTTACCTTGTTCAGTGTAGGGCACGGTTTCATTGTACCGTATTTAATGTCGGGCTCTGTTTAATTTTACATTGTTGCTGGTAGGGCACTGACTCATTGTACCGTATTTAATGTCGGGCTGTGTTTAATTTTACATTGTTCACTGTGGGGCACTGTTTCATTGTACCGTATTTAATGTCGGGCTCTGTTTAATTTTACCTTGTTCAGTGTAGGTCACTGTTTCATTGTACCGTATTTAATGTCGGGCTCTGTTTAATTTTACCTTGTTCAGTGTAGGGCACTGTTTCATTGTACCGTATTTACTGTCGGGCTGTGTTTAATTGTACATTGTTCACTGTAGGGTACTGTTTCATTGTACCGTATTTAATGCCGGGCTGTGTTTAATTGTACATTGTTCACTGTAGGGCACTGTTTCATTTTACTGTATTTAATGTCGGGCTCTGTTTAATTTTACCTTGTTCAGTGTAGGGCACTGTTTCATTGTACCGTATTTAATGTCGGGCTGTGTTTAATTTTTCATTGTTCACTGTAGGGCACTGTTTCATTGTACCGTATTTAATGTCGGGCTGTGTTTAATTGTACATTGTTCACTGTCGGGTACTGTTTCATTGTACCGTATTTAATGTCGGGCTGTGTTGAATTGTACGTTGTTCACTGTAGTGCACTGTTTCATTTTACTTTATTTAATGTCGGGCTATGTTTACTTTTACATACTTCACTGTAAGGCATTGTTTCATTGTGCTGTATTTAATGTTGGGCTCTGTTTAATTTTACCTTGTTCAGTGTAGGCCACTGTTTCATTATACCGTATTTAATGTCGGGCTGTGTTTAAGTTTACATTGTTCTGTGTAGGGCACTGATTCATTGTACTGTATTTAATGTCGGGCTGTGTTTAATTTTACATTGTTCAGTGTACGGCACTGTTTCGCTGTACCGTATTTAATGTCGGGCTCTCTTTAACTTTACATTTTTCAGTGTAGGGCACTGTTTCATTGTACCGTATTTAATGTCGGGCTGTGTTTTATTTTACATTGTTCAGTGTAGGGCACTGTTTCATTGTACCGTATTTAATGTCGGGCTGTGTTTAATTTTACATTGTTCAGTGTAGGGCACTCTTTCATTGTACCGTATTTAATGTCGGGCTCTGCTTAATGTTACCTTGTTCACTGTCGGGCACTCTTTCATTGTCCCGTATTTCATGTCGGGCTCTGATTAATTTTACATTGTTCAGTGTAGGGCACTGTTTCATTGTACTGTATTTAATGTCGGGCTCTGTTTAATTTTGCCTTGTTTACTGTAGGTCACTGTTTCATTGTACTGTATTTAATGTCGGGCTCTGTTAATTTTGCATTGTTCACTGTAGGGCACTGTTTCATTGTACTGTATTTAATGTCCGGCTCTGTTTAATTTTACATTGTTCAGTGTAGGGCACTGTTTCATTGTACCGTATTTAATGTCGCGCTCTGTTTACTTTTACATTGTTCAGTGTAGGGCACTGTTTCATTGTACCGTATTTAATGTCGGGCTCTGTTTACTTTTACATTGTTCACTGTAGGGCACTGTTTCATTGTACTGTATTTAATGTCCGGCTCTGTTTAATTTTACATTGTTCAGTGTAGGGCACTGATTCATTGTACCGTATTTAATGTCGGGCTCTGTTTAATTTTACCTTGTTCAGTGTAGGGCACTGTTTCATTGTACCGTATTTAATGTCGGGCTGTGTTTAATTTTACCTTGTTCAGTGTAGGGCACTGTTTCATTTTACTGTATTTAATGTCGGGCTCTGTTTAATTTTACCTTGTTCAGTGTAGGGCACTGTTTCATTGTACCGTATTTAATGTCGGGCTGTGTTTAATTTTACATTGTTCAGTGTCGGGCACTCTTTCATTGTACCGTATTTAATGTCGGGCTGTGTTTAATTGTACATTGTTCACTGTAGGGCACTGTTTCATTGTACCGTATTTAATGTCGGGCTGTTTTTAATTTTACCTTGCTCAGTGGAGGGCACTGTTTCATTGTACTGTTTTTAATGTCGGGCTGTGTTTAATTTTACCTTGCTCAGTGCAGGGCACTGTTTCATTGTACTGTTTTTAATGTCGGGCTGTGTTTAATTTTACATTCTTCACTGTAGAGCATTGTTTCATTGTGCTGTATTTAATGTTGGGCTCTGTTTAATTTTACCTTGTTCACTGTCGGGCACTGTTTCATTGTCCCGTATGTAATGTCGGGCTCTGTTTAATTTTACCTTGTTCAGTGTAGGGCACTGTTTCATTTTACCGTATTTAATGTCGGGCTCTGTTTAATTTTACATTGTTCAGTGTAGGGCACTGTTTCATTGTACTGTATTTAATGTCGGGCTCTGTTTAATTTTACATTGTTCAGTGTAGGGCACTGATTCATTGTACCGTATTGAATGTCGGGCTGTGTTTAAGTTTACATTGTTCACTGTAGGGCACTGTTTCATTGTACCGTATTTAATGTCGGGCTGTGTTTTATTTTACATTGTTCAGTGTAGGGCACTGATTCATTGCACCGTATTTAATGTCGGGCTCTGTTTAATTTTGCCTTGTTTACTGTAGGGCACTGTTTCATTGTACTGTATTTAATGTCGGGCTCTGTTTATTTTACATTGTTCAGTGTAGGGCACTGATTCATTGTACCGTATTTAATGTCGGGCTCTGTTTAACTTTACATTGTTGCTGGTAGGGTACTGATTCATTATACCGTATTTCATGTCGGGCTGTGTTTAATTGTACATTGTTCACTGTAGGGCACTGTTTCATTGTACTGTTTTTAATGTCGGGCTGTGTTTAATTTTACATTCTTCACTGTAGGGCATTGTTTCATTGTGCTGTATTTAATGTTGGGCTCTGTTTAACTTGACCTTGTTCACTGTCGGTCACTGTTTCATTTTCCCGTATTTCATGTCGGGCTCTGTTTAAGTTTGCCTTGTTTACTGTAGGTCACTGTTTCATTGTACTGTATTTAATGTCGGGCTCTGTTTAATTTTACCTTGTTCAGTGTAGGGCACTGTTTCATTGTACCGTATTTAATGTCGGGCTGTGTGTAATTTTACCCTGTTCAGTGTAGGGCACTGTTTCATTTTACCGTATTTAATGTCGGGCTGTGTTTAATTTTACATTGTTCACTGTAGGACATTGTTTCATTGTGCTGTATTTAATGTTGGGCTCTGTTTAATTTTACCTTGTTCACTTTCGGGCACTGTTTCATTGTCCCGTATTTAATGTCGGGCTCTGATTAATTTTACATTGTTTACTGAAGGTCACTGTTTCATTGTACTGTATTTAATGTCGGGCTCTGTTAATTTTCATTGTTCACTGTCGGGCACTGTTTCATTGTCCCGTATTTAATGTCGGGCTTTGTTTAATTTTTCCTTGTTCACTGTAGGTCACTGTTTCATTGTACTGTCTTTAATGTCCGGCTCTGTTTAATTTTACCTTGTTAAGTGTAGGGCACGGTTTCATTGTACCGTATTTAATGTCGGGCTCTGTTTAATTTTACATTGTTGCTGGTAGGGCACTGATTCATTGTACCGTATTTAATGTCGGGCTGTGTTTAATTTTACATTGTTCTCTGTAGGGCACTGTTTCATTGTACCGTATTTAATGTCGGGCTCTGTTTAATTTTACCTTGTTCAGTGTAGGTCACTGTTTCATTGAACCGTATTTAATGTCGGGCTCTGTTTAATTTTACCTTGTTCAGTGTAGGGCACTGTTTCATTGTACCGTATTTACTGTCGGGCTGTGTTTAATTGTACATTGTTCACTGTAGGGTACTGTTTCATTGTACCGTATTTAATGTCGGGCTGTGTTTAACTGTACATTGTTCACTGTAGGGCACTGTATCATTTTACTGTACATAATGTCGGGCTCTGTTTAATTTTACATTGTTGCTGGTAGGGCACTGATTCATTGTACCGTATTTAATGTCGGGCTGTGTTTAATTTTACATTGTTCTCTGTAGGGCACTGTTTCATTGTACCGTATTTAATGTCGGGCTGTGTTTAATTGTACATTGTTCCCTGTAGGGCATTGTTTCATTGTGCTGTATTTAATGTTGGGCTCTGTTTAATTTTACCTTGTTCACTGTCGGGCACTGTTTCATTGTCCCGTATTTAATGTCGGGCACTGATTAATTTTACATTGTTCAGTGTAGGGCACTGTTTCATTGTACTGTATTTAATGTCGGGCTCTGTTTAATTTTGCCTTGTTTACTGCAGGTCACTGTTTCATTGTACTGTATTTAATGTCGGGCTCTGTTAATTTTCATTGTTTACTGTAGGGCACTGTTTCATTGTACCGTATTTAATGTCCGGCTCTGTTTAATTTTACCTTGTTCAGTGTAGGGCACGGTTTCATTGTACCGTATTTAATGTCGGGCTCTGTTTAATTTTACATTGTTGCTGGTAGGGCACTGATTCATTGTACCGTATTTAATGTCGGGCTGTGTTTAATTTTACATTGTTCACTGTAGGGCACTGTTTCATTGTACCGTATTTAATGTCGGGCTCTGTTTAATTTTACCTTGTTCAGTGTAGGTCACTGTTTCATTGTACCGTATTTAATGTCGGGCTCTGTTTAATTTTACCTTGTTCAGTGTAGGGCACTGTTTCATTGTACCGTATTTACTGTCGGGCTGTGTTTAATTTTACATTGTTCGCTGTAGGGTACTGTTTCATTGTACCGTATTTAATGTCGGGCTGTGTTTAATTGTACATTGTTCACTGTAGGGCACTGTTTCATTTTACTGTATTTAATGTCGGGCTCTGTTTAATTTTACCTTGTTCAGTGTAGGTCACTGTTTCATTGTACCGTATTTAATGTCGGGCTCTGTTTAATTTTACCTTGTTCAGTGTAGGGCACTGTTTCATTGTACCGTATTTACTGTCGGGCTGTGTTTAATTGTACATTGTTCACTGTAGGGTACTGTTTCATTGTACCGTATTTAATGTCGGGCTGTGTTTAATTGTACATTGTTCACTGTAGGGCACTGTTTCATTTTACTGTATTTAATGTCGGGCTCTGTTTAATTTTACCTTGTTCAGTGTAGGTCACTGTTTCATTGTACTGTATTTAATGTCGGGCTCTGTTAATTTTGCATTGTTCACTGTAGGGCACTGTTTCATTGTACTGTATTTAATGTCCGGCTCTGTTTAATTTTACATTGTTCAGTGTAGGGCACTGTTTCATTGTACCGTATTTAATGTCGCGCTCTGTTTACTTTTACATTGTTCAGTGTAGGGCACTGTTTCATTGTACCGTATTTAATGTCGGGCTCTGTTTACTTTTACATTGTTCAGTGTAGGGCACTGTTTCATTGTACTGTATTTAATGTCCGGCTCTGTTTAATTTTACATTGTTCAGTGTAGGGCACTGATTCATTGTACCGTATTTAATGTCGGGCTCTGTTTAATTTTACCTTGTTCAGTGTAGGGCACTGTTTCATTGTACCGTATTTAATGTCGGGCTGTGTTTAATTGTACATTGTTCACTGTAGCGCACTGTTTCATTTTACTGTATTTAATGTCGGGCTCTGTTTAATTTTACCTTGTTCAGTGTAGGGCACTGTTTCATTGTACCGTATTTAATGTCGGGCTGTGTTTAATTTTACATTGTTCAGTGTCGGGCACTCTTTCATTGTACCGTATTTAATGTCGGGCTGTGTTTAATTGTACATTGTTCACTGTAGGGCACTGTTTCATTGTACCGTATTTAATGTCGGGCTGTTTTTAATTTTACCTTGCTCAGTGGAGGGCACTGTTTCATTGTACTGTTTTTAATGTCGGGCTGTGTTTAATTTTACCTTGCTCAGTGCAGGGCACTGTTTCATTGTACTGTTTTTAATGTCGGGCTGTGTTTAATTTTACATTCTTCACTGTAGAGCATTGTTTCATTGTGCTGTATTTAATGTTGGGCTCTGTTTAATTTTACCTTGTTCACTGTCGGGCACTGTTTCATTGTCCCGTATTTAATGTCGGGCTCTGTTTAATGTTACATTGTTCAGTGTAGGGCACTGTTTCATTGTACTGTATTTAATGTCGGGCTCTGTTTAATTTTGCCTTGTTTACTGTAGGTCACTGTTTCATTGTACTGTATTTAATGTCGGGCTCTGTTTAATTTTACCTTGTTCAGTGTAGGGCACTGTTTCATTGTACCGTATGTAATGTCGGGCTCTGTTTAATTTTACCTTGTTCAGTGTCGGGCACTGTTTCATTTTACCGTATTTAATGTCGGGCTCTGTTTAATTTTACATTGTTCAGTGTAGGGCACTGTTTCATTGTACTGTATTTAATGTCGGGCTCTGTTTAATTTTACATTGTTCAGTGTAGGGCACTGATTCATTGTACCGTATTGAATGTCGGGCTGTGTTTAAGTTTACATTGTTCACTGTAGGGCACTGTTTCATTGTACCGTATTTAATGTCGGGCTGTGTTTTATTTTACATTGTTCAGTGTAGGGCACTGATTCATTGCACCGTATTTAATGTCGGGCTCTGTTTAATTTTGCCTTGTTTACTGTAGGGCACTGTTTCATTGTACTGTATTTAATGTCGGGCTCTGTTTATTTTACATTGTTCAGTGTAGGGCACTGATTCATTGTACCGTATTTAATGTCGGGCTCTGTTTAACTTTACATTGTTGCTGGTAGGGTACTGATTCATTATACCGTATTTCATGTCGGGCTGTGTTTAATTGTACATTGTTCACTGTAGGGCACTGTTTCATTGTACTGTTTTTAATGTCGGGCTGTGTTTAATTTTACATTCTTCACTGTAGGGCATTGTTTCATTGTGCTGTATTTAATGTTGGGCTCTGTTTAACTTGACCTTGTTCACTGTCGGTCACTGTTTCATTTTCCCGTATTTCATGTCGGGCTCTGTTTAATTTTGCCTTGTTTACTGTAGGTCACAGTTTCATTGTACTGTATTTAATGTCGCGCTCTGTTTAATTTTACCTTGTTCAGTGTAGGGCACTGTTTCATTGTACCGTATTTAATGTCGGGCTGTGTGTAATTTTACCCTGTTCAGTGTAGGGCACTGTTTCATTTTACCGTATTTAATGTCGGGCTCTGTTTAATTTTACATTGTTCAGTGTAGGGCACTGTTTCATTGTACTGTATTTAATGTCGGGCTGTGTTTAATTTTACATTGTTCACTGTAGGACATTGTTTCATTGTGCTGTATTTAATGTTGGGCTCTGTTTAATTTTACCTTGTTCACTTTCGGGCACTGTTTCATTGTCCCGTATTTAATGTCGGGCTCTGTTTAATTTTACATTGCTCAGTGTAGGGCACTGTTTCATTGTACCGTATTTAATGTCGGGCTCTGTTTAATTTTTCATTCTTCACTGTAGGGCATTGTTTCATTGTGCTGTATTTAATGTTGGGCTCTGTTTAATTTTACCTTGTTCACTGTCGGGCACTGTTTCATTGTCCCGTATTTAATGTCGGGCTCTGATTAATTTTACATTGTTTACTGAAGGTCACTGTTTCATTGTACTGTATTTAATGTCGGGCTCTGTTAATTTTCATTGTTCACTGTCGGGCACTGTTTCATTGTCCCGTATTTAATGTCGGGCTTTGTTTAATTTTTCCTTGTTCACTGTAGGTCACTGTTTCATTGTACTGTATTTAATGTCCGGCTCTGTTTAATTTTACCTTGTTAAGTGTAGGGCACGGTTTCATTGTACCGTATTTAATGTCGGGCTCTGTTTAATTTTACATTGTTGCTGGTAGGGCACTGATTCATTGTACCGTATTTAATGTCGGGCTGTGTTTAATTTTACATTGTTCTCTGTAGGGCACTGTTTCATTGTACCGTATTTAATGTCGGGCTCTGTTTAATTTTACCTTGTTCAGTGTAGGTCACTGTTTCATTGAACCGTATTTAATGTCGGGCTCTGTTTAATTTTACCTTGTTCAGTGTAGGGCACTGTTTCATTGTACCGTATTTACTGTCGGGCTGTGTTTAATTGTACATTGTTCACTGTAGGGTACTGTTTCATTGTACCGTATTTAATGTCGGGCTGTGTTTAACTGTACATTGTTCACTGTAGGTCACTGTTTCATTTTACTGTACATAATGTCGGGCTCTGTTTAATTTTACATTGTTGCTGGTAGGGCACTGATTCATTGTACCGTATTTAATGTCGGGCTGTGTTTAATTTTACATTGTTCACTGTAGGGCACTGTTTCATTGTACCGTATTTAATGTCGGGCTGTGTTTAATTGTACATTGTTCCCTGTAGGGCATTGTTTCATTGTGCTGTATTTAATGTTGGGCTCTGTTTAATTTTACCTTGTTCACTGTCGGGCACTGTTTCATTGTCCCGTATTTAATGTCGGGCTCTGATTAATTTTACATTGTTCAGTGTAGGGCACTGTTTCATTGTACTGTATTTAATGTCGGGCTCTGTTTAATTTTGCCTTGTTTACTGTAGGTCACTGTTTCATTGTACTGTATTTAATGTCGGGCTCTGTTAATTTTCATTGTTTACTGTAGGGCACTGTTTCATTGTACTGTATTTAATGTCCGGCTCTGTTTAATTTTACCTTGTTCAGTGTAGGGCACGGTTTCATTGTACCGTATTTAATGTCGGGCTCTGTTTAATTTTACATTGTTGCTGGTAGGGCACTGATTCATTGTACCGTATTTAATGTCGGGCTGTGTTTAATTTTACATTGTTCACTGTAGGGCACTGTTTCATTGTACCGTATTTAATGTCGGGCTCTGTTTAATTTTACCTTGTTCAGTGTAGGTCACTGTTTCATTGTACCGTATTTAATGTCGGGCTCTGTTTAATTTTACCTTGTTCAGTGTAGGGCACTGTTTCATTGTACCGTATTTACTGTCGGGCTGTGTTTAATTGTACATTGTTCACTGTAGGGTACTGTTTCATTGTACCGTATTTAATGTCGGGCTGTGTTTAATTGTACATTGTTCACTGTAGGGCACTGTTTCATTTTACTGTATTTAATGTCGGGCTCTGTTTAATTTTACCTTGTTCAGTGTAGGGCACTGTTTCATTGTACCGTATTTAATGTCGGGCTGTGTTTAATTTTACATTGTTCAGTGTAGGGCACTCTTTCATTGTACCGTATTTAATGTCGGGCTCTGTTTAATTTTACATTGTTGCTGGTAGGGCACTGATTCATTGTACCGTATTTAATGTCGGGCTGTGTTTAATTTTTCATTGTTCACTGTAGGGCACTGTTTCATTGTACCGCATTTAATGTCGGGCTGTGTTTAATTGTACATTGTTCACTGTAGGGTACTGTTTCATTGTACCGTATTTAATGTCGGGCTGTGTTGAATTGTACGTTGTTCACTGTAGGGCACTGTTTCATTTTACTGTATTTAATGTTGGGCTCTGTTTAATTTTACCTTGTTCAGTGTAGGCCACTGTTTCATTATACCGTATTTAATGTCGGGCTGTGTTTAAGTTTACATTGTTCTGTGTAGGGCACTGATTCATTGTACTCTATTTAATGTCGGGCTGTGTTTAATTTTACATTGTTCAGTGTAGGGCACTCTTTCATTGTACCGTATTTAATGTCGGGCCCTGTTTAATTTTACATTGTTGCTGGTAGGGCTCTGTTTCATTGTACCGTATTTAATGACGGGCTCTGTTTAATTTTACATTCTTCACTGTAGGGCACTGTTTCATTGTACTGTATTTAATGTCGGGCTCTGTTAATTTTGCATTGTTCACTGTAGGGCACTGTTTCATTGTACTGTATTTAATGTCCGGCTCTGTTTAATTTTTCATTGTTCAGTGTAGGGCACTTTTTCATTGTACCGTATTTACTGTCGCGCTCTGTTTACTTTTACATTGTTCAGTGTAGGGCACTGTTTCATTGTACCGTATTTAATGTCGGGCTCTGTTTACTTTTACATTGTTCAGTGTAGGGCACTGTTTCATTGTACCGTATTTAATGTCGGGCTCTGTTTACTTTTACATTGTTCACTGTAGGGCACTGTTTCATTGTACTGTATTTAATGTGCGGCTCTGTTTAATTTTACATTGTTCACTGTAGGGCACTGTTTCATTGTACTGTATTTAATGTCCGGCTCTGTTTAATTTTACATTGTTCAGTTTAGGGCACTGTTTCATTGTACCGTATTTAATGTCGGGCTCTGTTTACTTTTACATTGTTGCTGGTAGGGCACTGATTCATTGTACCGTATTTAATGTCGGGCTGTGTTTAATTTTACATTGTTCACTGTAGGGCACTGTTTCATTGTACCGTATTTAATGTCGTGCTCTGTTTAATTTTCCCTTGTTCAGTGTAGGTCACTGTTTCATTGTACCGTATTTAATGTCGGGCTCTGTTTATTTTTACCTTGTTCAGTGTAGGACTGTGTTTAATTGTACATTGTTCACTGTAGGGCACTGTTTCATTGTACCGTATTTAATGTCGGGCTGTGTTTAATTGTACATTGTTCACTGTAGGGCACTGTTTCATTTTACTGTATTTAATGTCGGGCTCTGTTTACTTTTACATTGTTCACTGTAGGGCACTGTTTCATTGTACTGTATTTAATGTGCGGCTCTGTTTAATTTTACATTGTTCACTGTAGGGCACTGTTTCATTGTACTGTATTTAATGTCCGGCTCTGTTTAATTTTACATTGTTCAGTTTAGGGCACTGTTTCATTGTACCGTATTTAATGTCGGGCTCTGTTTACTTTTACATTGTTGCTGGTAGGGCACTGATTCATTGTACCGTATTTAATGTCGGGCTGTGTTTAATTTTACATTGTTCAGTGTAGGGCACTCTTTCATTGTACCGTATTTAATGCCGGGCTGTGATTAATGTTGCCTTGTTCAGTGTAGGGCACTGTTTCATTTTACCGTATTTAATGTCGGCTGTGATTAATTGTACATTGTTCACTGTAGGGCACTGTTTCATTGTACCGTATTTAATGTCGGGCTGTGTTTAATTTTACCTAGCTCAGGGGACGGCACTGTTACATTGTACTGTATTTAATGTCGGGCTCTGTTAATTTTACATTGTTCACTGTAGGGCACTGTTTCATTGTACCGTATTTAATGTCGGGCTGTGTTTAATTGTACATTGTTCACTATAGGGCACTGTTTCATTTTACTGTATTTAATGTCGGGCTGTGTTTAATTTTACATTGTTCAGTGTAGGGCACTCTTTCATTGTACCGTATTTAATGTCGGGCTGTGTTTAATGTTGCCTTGTTCAGTGTAGGGCACTGTTTCATTGTACCGTATTTAATGTCTGGCTGTCTTTAATTTTACATTGTTCAGTGTAGGGCACTCTTTCATTGTACCGTATTTAATGTCGGGCTCTGTTTACTTTTACATTGATCAGTGTAGGGCACTGTTTCATTGTACCGTATTTAATGTCGGGCTCTGTTTACTTTTATTTTGTTCACTGTAGGGCACTGTTTCATTGTACTGTGTTTAATGTCCGGCTCTGTTTAATTTTACATTGTTCACTGTAGTGCACTGTTTCATTGTACTGTATTTAATGTCCGGCTCTGTTTAATTTTACATTGTTCAGTGTAGCGCACTGTTTCATTTTACCGCATTTAATGTCGGGCTGTGTTTAATTGTACTTTGTTCACTGTAGGGCACTGTTTCATTGTACCGTATTTAATGTCGGGCTGTGTTTAATTTTTCCTTGATCAGTGGACGGCACTGTTACATTGTACCGTATTTAATGTCGTGCTCTGTTTAATTTTACATTGTTCACTGAAGGGCACTGTTTCATTGTACCGTAGTTAATGTCGGGCTATGTTTAATTTTACATTGTTCACTGTAGGTCACTGTTTCATTCTACTGTTTTTAATGTCGGGCTGTGTTTAATTTTACATTCTTCACTGTAGGGCATTGTTTCATTGTGCTGTATTTAATCTTGGGCTCTGTTTAATTTTACCTTGTTCACTGTCGGGCACTGTTTCATTGTCCCGTATTTAATGTCGGGCTCTGTTTAATGTTACATTGTTCAGTGTAGGTCACTGTTTCATTGTACTGTATTTAATGTCGGGCTGTGTTTAATTTTACATTGTTCACTGTAGGGCATTGTTTCATTGTGCTGTACTTAATGTTGGGCTCTGTTAATTTTACATTGTTCACTGTAGGGCACTGTTTCATTGTACTGTATTTAATGTCCGGCTCTGTTTAATTTTACATTGTTCAATGTAGGGCACTGTTTCATTGTACCGTATTTCATGTCGGGCTGTGTTTAATTGTACATTGTTCACTGTAGGGCACTGTTTCATTGTACCGTATTTAGTGTCGGGCTGTGGTAATTGTACATTGTTCACTGTAGGGCACTGTTTCATTGTACTGTATTTAATGTCTGGCTCTGTTTAATTTTACCTTGTTCAGTGCAGGGCACTGTTTCATTGTACCGTATTTAATGTCGGGCTGTGTTTAAGTTTACATTGTTCAGTGTAGGGCACTCATTCATTGTACTGTATTTAATGTCGGGCTGTGTTTAATTTTACATTGTTCAGTGTACGGCACTGTTTCGCTGTACCGTATTTAATGTCGGGCTCTGTTTAATTTTACATTGTTCAGTGTAGGGCACTGTTTCATTGAACTGTATTTAATGTCGGGCTCTGTTTAATTTTGCCTTGTTTACTGTAGGTCACTGTTTCATTGTACTGTATTTAATGTAGGGTTGTGTTTAATTTTACATTCTTCACTGTAGGGCATTGTTTCATTGTGCTGTATTTAATGTCTGGCTCTGTTTAATTTTACCTTGTTCAGTGCAGGGCACTGTTTCATTGTACCGTATTTAATGTAGGGCTGTGTTTAAGTTTACATTGTTCAGTGTAGGGCACAGATTCATTGCACCGTATTTAATGTCGGGCTCTGTTTAATTTTACAATGTTCAGTGTAGGGCACTGTTTCATTGTACCGTATTTAATGTCGGGCTCTGTTTAATTATACCTTGTTCACTGTCGGGCACTGTTTCATTGTCCCTTATTTAATGTCGGGCTCTGTTTAATGTTACATTGTTCAGTGTAGGGCACTGTTTCATTGTACTGTATTTAATGTTGGGCTCTGTTTAATATTACCTTGTTCACTGTCGGGCACTGTTTCAATGTCCCGTATTTAATGTCGGGCTCTGATTAATTTTACATTGTTCAGTGTAGGGCACTGTTTCATTGTACTGCATTTAATGTCGGGCTCTGTTTAATTTTACCTTGTTCAGTGTAGGGCACCGTTTCATTGTACCGTATTTACTGTAGGCTGTGTTTAATTGTACATTGTTCACTGTAGGGCACTGTTTCATTGTACCGTATTTAATGTCGGGCTGTGTTTAATTGTACATTGTTCACTGTAGGGCACTGTTTCATTTTACTGTATTTAATGTCGATCTCTGTTTCATTTTACCTTGTTCAGTGTAGGGCACTGTTTCATTGTACCGTATTTAATGTCGGGCTGTGTTTAATTTTACATTGTTCAGTGTAGGGCACCGTTTCATTGTACCGTATTTACTGTCGGGCTGTGTTTAATTGTACATTGTTCACTGTAGGGCACTGTTTCATTGTACCGTATTTAATGTCGGGCTGTGTTTAATTGTATATTGCTCACTGTAGGGCACTGTTTCATTGTACCGTATTTAATGTCGGGCTGCGTTTAATTTTACATTGTTCAGTGTAGGGCACCGTTTCATTGTACCGTATTTACTGTCGGGCTGTGTTTAATTGTACATTGTTCACTTCAGGGCACTGTTTCATTGTACCGTATTTAATGTCGGGCTGTGTTTAATTGTCCATTGTTCACTGTAGGGCACTGTTTCATTTTACTGTATTTAATGTCGGGCTCTGTTTCATTTTACCTTGTTCAGTGTAGGGCACTCTTTCATTGTACCGTATTTAATGTCGGGCTGTGTTTAATTTTGCCTTGTTCAGTGTAGGGCACTGTTTTATTTTACCGTATTTAATGTCGGGCTGTGTTTAATTGAACATTGTTCACTGTAGGGCACTGTTTCATTGTACCGTATTTAATGTCGGGCTGTGTTTAATTTTACCTTGCTCAGTGGACGGCACTGTTACAGTGTACTGTATTTAATGTCGGGCTCTGTTTACTTTTACTTTGTTCACTGTAGGGCACTGTTTCATTGTACTGTATTTAATGTCCGGCTCTGTTTAATTTTACATTGTTCACTGTAGTGCACTGTTTCATTGTACTGTATTTAATGTCCGGCTCTGTTTAATTTTACATTGTTCAGTGTAGGGCACTGTTTCATTGTACCGTATTTAATGTCTGGCTCTGTTTACTTTTACATTGTTGCTGGTAGGACACTGTTTCATTGTACCGTATTTAATGTCGGGCTCTGTTTAATTTTACCTTGATCAGTGTAGGTCACTGTTTCATTGTACCGTATTTAATGTCGGGCTCTGTTTATTTTTACCTTGTTCAGTGTAGGACTGTGTTTAATTGTACATTGTTCACTGTAGGGCACTGTTTCATTGTACCGTATTTAATGTCGGGCTGTGTTTAATTGTACATTGTTCACTGTAGGGCACTGTTTCATTTTACTGTATTTAATGTCGGGCTCTGTTTCATTTTACCTTGTTCAGTGTAGGGCACTCTTTCATTGTACCGTATTTAATGTCGGGCTGTGTTTAATGTTGCCTTGTTCAGTGTAGGGCACTGTTTCATTTTACCGCATTTAATGTCGGGCTGTGTTTAATTGTACTTTGTTCACTGTAGGGCACTGTTTCATTGTACCGTATTTAATGTTGGGCTGTGTTTAATTTTACATTGTTCACTGTAGGGCACTGTTTCATTGTACCGTATTTAATGTCGGGCTGTGTTTAATTTTTCCTTGATCAGTGGACGGCACTGTTACATTGTACCGTATTTAATGTCGTGCTCTGTTTAATTTTACATTGTTCACTGTAGGACACTGTTTCATTGTACCGTAGTTAATGTCGGGCTATGTTTAATTTTACATTGTTCACTGTAGGTCACTGTTTCATTCTACTGTTTTTAATGTCGGGCTGTGTTTAATTTTACATTCTTCACTGTAGGGCATTGTTTCATTGTGCTGTATTTAATCTTGGGCTCTGTTTAATTTTACCTTGTTCACTGTCGGGCACTGTTTCATTGTCCCGTATTTAATGTCGGGCTCTGTTTAATGTTACATTGTTCAGTGTAGGGCACTGTTTCATTGTACTGTATTTAATGTCGGGCTCTGTTTAATTTTGACTTGTTTACTGGAGGTCACTGTTTCATTGTACTGTATTTAATGTCGGGCTGTGTTTAATTTTACATTGTTCACTGTAGGGCATTGTTTCATTGTGCTGTACTTAATGTTGGGCTCTGTTAATTTTACATTGTTCACTGTAGGGCACTGTTTCATTGTACTGTATTTAATGTCCGGCTCTGTTTAATTTTACATTGTTCAATGTAGGGCACTGTTTCATTGTACCGTATTTCATGTCGGGCTGTGTTTAATTGTACATAGTTCCTTGTAGGGCACTGTTTCATTGTACCGTATTTAGTGTCGGGCTGTGGTAATTGTACATTGTTCACTGTAGGGCACTGTTTCATTGTACTGCATTTAATGTCTGGCTCTGTTTAATTTTACCTTGTTCAGTGCAGGGCACTGTTTCATTGTACCGTATTTAATGTCGGGCTGTGTTTAAGTTTACATTGTTCAGTGTACCGCACTGTTTCGCTGTACCGTATTTAATGTCGGGCTGTGTTTAATTTTACATTGTTCAGTGTAGGGCACTGTTTCATTGAACTGTATTTAATGTCGGGCTCTGTTTAATTTTGCCTTGTTTACTGTAGGTCACTGTTTCATTGTACTGTATTTAATGTAGGGTTGTGATTAATTTTACATTCTTCACTGTAGGGCATTGTTTCATTGTGCTGTATTTAATGTCTGGCTCTGTTTAATTTTACCTTGTTCAGTGCAGGGCACTGTTACATTGTACCGTATTTAATGTAGGGCTGTGTTTAAGTTTACATTGTTCAGTGTAGGGCACAGATTCATTGCACCGTATTTAATGTCGGGCTCTGTTTAATTTTACAATGTTCAGTGTAGGGCACTGTTTCATTGTACCGTATTTAATGTCGGGCTCTGTTTAATTATACCTTGTTCACTGTCGGGCACTGTTTCATTGTCCCTTATTTATGTCGGGCTCTGTTTAATGTTACATTGTTCAGTGTAGGGCACTGTTTCATTGTACTGTATTTAATGTTGGGCTCTGTTTAATATTACCTTGTTCACTGTCGGGCACTGTTTCAATGTCCCGTATTTAATGTCGGGCTCTGATTAATTTTACATTGTTCAGTGTAGGGCACTGTTTCATTGTACTGCATTTAATGTCGGGCTCTGTTTAATTTTACCTTGTTCAGTGTAGGGCACCGTTTCATTGTACCGTATTTACTGTAGGCTGTGTTTAATTGTACATTGTTCACTGTAGGGCACTGTTTCATTGTACCGTATTTAATGTCGGGCTGTGTTTAATTGTACATTGTTCACTGTAGGGCACTGTTTCATTTTACTGTATTTAATGTCGATCTCTGTTTCATTTTACCTTGTTCAGTGTAGGGCACTGTTTCATTGTACCGTATTTAATGTCGGGCTGTGTTTAATTTTACATTGTTCAGTGTAGGGCACCGTTTCATTGTACCGTATTTACTGTCGGGCTGTGTTTAATTGTACATTGTTCACTGTAGGGCACTGTTTCATTGTACCGTATTTAATGTCGGGCTGTGTTTAATTGTATATTGTTCACTGTAGGGCACTGTTTCATTGTACCGTATTTAATGTCGGGCTGCGTTTAATTTTACATTGTTCAGTGTAGGGCACCGTTTCATTGTACCGTATTTACTGTCGAGCTGTGTTTAATTGTACATTGTTCACTTCAGGGCACTGTTTCATTGTACCGTATTTAATGTCGGGCTGTGTTTAATTGTACATTGTTCACTGTAGGGCACTGTTTCATTTTACTGTATTTAATGTCGGGCTCTGTTTCATTTTACCTTGTTCAGTGTAGGGCACTGTTTCATTGTACCGTATTTAATGCCGGGCTGTGTTTAATTTTACATTGTTCAGTGTAGGGCACTCTTTCATTGTACCGTATTTAATGTCGGGCTGTGTTTAATTTTGCCTTGTTCAGTGTAGGGCACTGTTTTATTTTACCGTATTTAATGTTGGGCTGTGTTTAATTGAACATTGTTCACTGTAGGGCACTGTTTCATTGTACCGTATTTAATGTCGGGCTGTGTTTAATTTTACCTTGCTCAGTGGACGGCACTGTTACAGTGTACTGTATTTGATGTCGTGCTCTGTTTAATTTTACATTGTTCACAGTAGGGCACTGTTTCATTGTACCCTATTTAATGTCGGGCTCTGTTTAATTTTACATTGTTCAGTGTAGGGCACTGTTTCATTGTCCCGTATTTAATGTCGGGCTGTGTTTAAGTTTACATTGTTCAGTGTAGGGCACTGATTCATTGTACTGTATTTAATGTCGGGCTGTGTTTAATTTTAAATTGTTCAGTGTACGGCACTGTTTCGCTGTACCGTATTTAATGTCGGGCTCTGTTTAATTTTACATTGTTCAGTGTAGGGCACTGTTTCATTGTACCGTATTTAATGTCGGGCTGTGTTTTATTTTACATTGTTCAGTGTAGGGCACTGTTTCGCTGTACCGTATTTAATGCCGGGCTCTGTTTAATTTTACATTGTTCAGTGTAGGGCACTGTTTCATTGTACCGTATTTAATGTCGGGCTGTGTTTAAGTTTACATTGTTCAGTGTAGGGCACTGATTCATTGTACTGTATTTAATGTCGGGCTGTGTTTAATTTTACATTGTTCAGTGTACGGCACTGTTTCGCTGTACCGTCTTTAATGTCGGGCTCTGTTTAATTTTACATTGTTCAGTGTAGGGCACTGTTTCATTGTACCGTATTTAATGTCGGGCTATGTTTAATTTTACATTGTTCACTGTAGGTCACTGTTTCATTGTACCGTATTTAATGTCGGGCTCTGTTTAATTTTACATTGTTCAGTGTAGGGCACTGTTACATTGTACTGTATTTAATGTCGTGCTCTGTTTAATTTTACACTGTTCACTGTAGGGCACTGTTTCATTGTACCGTATTTAATGTCGGGCTATGTTTCATTTTACATTGTTCACTGTAGGTCACTGTTTCATTGTACTGTATTTAATGTAGGTCTGTGTTTAATTTTACATTCTTCACTGTAGGGCATTGTTTCATTGAGCTGTATTTAATGTTGGGCTCTGTTTAATTTTACCTTGTTCACTGTCGGGCACTGTTTCATTGTCCCTTATTTAATGTCGGGCTCTGTTTAATGTTACATTGTTCAGTGTCGGGCACTGTTTCATTGTACTGTATTTAATGTTGGGCTCTGTTTAATATTACCTTGTTCACTGTCGGGCACTGTTTCATTGTCCCGTATTTTATGTCGGGCTGTGTTTAATTGTACATTGTTCACTGTAGGGCACTGTTTCATTGTACTGTATTTAATGTCGGGCTCTGTTTAATTTTACCTTGTTCAGTGTAGGGCACTGTTTCATTGTACCGTATTTAATGTCGGGCTGTGTTTAATTGTACATTGTTCACTGTAGGGCACTGTTTCATTTTACTGTATTTCATGTCGGGCTCTGTTTCATTTTACCTTGTTCAGTGTAGGGCACTGTTTCATTGTACCGTATTTAATGTCGGGCTGTGTTTAATTGTACATTGTTCACTGTAGGGCACTGTTTCATTGTACCGTATTTAGTGTCGGGCTGTGTTTAATTGTACATTGTTCACTGTAGGGCACTGTTTCATTGTACCGTACTTAATGTCGGGCTCTGTTTAATTTTACCTTGTTCAGTGTAGGGCACTGTTTCATTGTACCGTATTTAACGTCGGGCTGTGTTTAATTTTACATTGTTCAGTGTAGGGCACTCTTTCATTGTACCGTATTTAATGTCGGGCTGTGTTTAATTTTGCCTTGTTCAGTGTAGGGCACTGTTTCATTTTACCGTATTTAATGTCGGGCTGTGTTTAATTGTACATTGTTCACTGTAGGGCACTGTTTCATTGTACCGTATTTAATGTCGGGCTGTGTTTAATTTTACCTTGCTCAGTGGACGGCACTGTTACAGTGTACTGTATTTAATGTCGTGCTCTGTTTAATTTTACATTGTTCACTGTCGGGCACTGTTTCATTGTCCCGTATTTAATGTCGGGCTCTGTTTAATGTTACATTGTTCAGTGTAGGGCACTGTTTCATTGTACTGTATTTAATGTCGGGCTCTGTTTAATTTTGCCTTGTTTACTGTAGGTCACTGTTTCATTGTACTGTATTTAATGTCGGGCTCTGTTTAATTTTACCTTGTTCAGTGTCGGGCACTGTTTCATTGTACCGTATTTAATGTCGGGCTCTGTTTAATTTTACCTTGTTCAGTGTAGGGCACTGTTTCATTTTACTGTATTTAATGTCGGGCTGTGTTTAATTTTACATTGTTCACTGTAGGGCATTGTTTCATTGTGCTGTATTTAATGTTGCGCTCTGTTTAATTTTACCTTGTTCAGTGTAGGGCACTGTTTCATTGTACTGTACTTAATGTCGGGCTGTGTTTAATTTTACATTGTTCAGTGAAGGACACTGATTCATTGTACCGTATTTAATGTCGGGCTCTCATTAATTTTACATTCTTCACTGTAGGGCATTGTTTCATTGTGCTGTATTTAATGTTGGGCTCTGTTTAATTTTACCTTGTTCACTGTCGGGCACTGTTTCATTTTCCCGTTTTTATTGTGGGGCTCTGATTAATTTTACATTGTTCACTGTAGGGCACTGTTTCATTGTACTGTATTTAATGTCGGGCTCTGTTTAATTTTACATTGTTCACTGTAGGGCACTGTTTCATTGTACTGTATTTAATGTCGGGCTCTGTTTAATTTTACATTGTTCAGTGTAGGGCACTGATTCATTGTACTGTATTTAATGTCGGGCTCTGTTTAATTTTACATTGTTCAGTGTAGGGCACTGTTTCACTGTACCGTATTTAATGTCGGGCTCTGTTTAATTTTACATTGTTCAGTGTAGGGCACTGTTTCATTGTACCGTATTTACTGTCGGGCTGTGTTTCATTGTACATTGTTCACTGTAGGGCACTGTTTCATTGTACCGTATTTAATGTCGGGCTCTGTTTAATTTTACCAAGTTCAGTGTAGGGCACTGTTTCATTGTACTGTATTTAATGTCGTGCTCTGTTTAATTTTACATTGTTCACTGTAGGGCAATGTTTCATTGTACCGTATTTAATGTCGGGCTATGTTTAATTTTACATTGTTCACTGTAGGTCACTGTTTCATTGTACTGTATTTAATGTAGGTCTGTGTTTAATTTTACATTCTTCACTGTAGGGCATTGTTTCATTGTGCTGTATTTAATGTTGGGCTCTGTTTAATTTTACCTTGTTCACTGTCGGGCACATTTTCATTGTCCCTTATTTAATGTCGGGCTCTGTTTAATGTTACATTGTTCAGTGTAGGGCACTGTTTCATTGTACTGTATTTAATGTTGGGCTCTGTTTAATTTTGCCTTGTTTACTGTAGGGCACTGTTTCACTGTACCGTATTTATTGTCGGGCTGTGTTTAATTGTACATTGTTCACTGTAGGGCACTGTTTCATTGTACTGTATTTAATTTCGGGCTCTGTTTAATTTTACCTTGTTCAGTGTAGGCCACCGTTTCATTGTACCGTATTTAATGTCGGGCTGTGTTTAATTGTACATTGTTCACTGTGGGGCAGTGTTTCATTTTACTGTATTTAATGTCGGGCTCTGTTTAATTTTACCTTGTTCAGTGTCGGGCACTGTTTCATTGTACCGTATTTAATGTCGAGCTTTGTTTAATTTTACATTGTTCAGTGTAGGGCACCGTTTCATTGTACCGTATTTACTGTCGGGCTGTGTTTAATTGTACATTGTTCACTGTAGGGCACTGTTTCATTGTACCGTATTTAATGTCGGGCTGTGTTTAATTGTACATTGTTCACTGTAGGGCACTGTTTCATTTTACTGTATTTAATGTCGGGCTCTGTTTCATTTTACCTTGTTCAGTGTAGGGAACTGTTTCATTGTACCGTATTTAATGTCGGGCTGTGTTTAATTTTGCCTTGTTCAGTGTAGGACACTGTTTCATTTTGCCGTATTTAATGTCGGGCTGTGTTTAATTGTACATTGTTCACTGTAGGGCACTGTTTCATTGTACCGTATTTAATGTCGGGCTGTGTTTAATTTTACCTTGCTCAGTGGACGGCACTGTTACAGTGTACTGTATTTAATGTCGTGCTCTGTTTAATTTTACATTGTTCACTGTCGGGCACTGTTTCATTGTACTGTATTTAATGTCGGGCTCTGTTTAATTTTGCCTTGTTTACTGTAGGTCACTGTTTTATTGTACTGTATTTAATGTCGGGCTCTGTTTAATTTTACCTTGTTCAGTGTAGGGCACTGTTTCATTGTACCGTATTTAATGTCGGGCTCTGTTTAATGTTACATTGTTCAGTGTAGGGCACTGATTCATTGTACTGTATTTAATGTCGGGCTGTGTTTAATTTTACATTGTTCAGTGTAGGGCACTGTTTCATTGTACTGTATTTAATGTTGGGCTCTGTTTAATTTTACCTTGTTCAGTGTAGGGCACTGTTTCATTGTACTGTATTTAATGTCGGGCTCTGTTTAATTTTGCCTTGTTTACTGTAGGTCACTGTTTCATTGTACCGTATTTAATGTCGGGCTGTGTTTAATTTTACCTTGCTCAGTGGAGGGCACTGTTACATTGTACTGTATTTAATGTCGGGCTCTGTTTAATTTTGCCTTGTTTACTGTAGGTCACAGTTTCATTGTACTGTATTTAATGTCGGGCTCTGTTTAATTTTACCTTGTTCAGTGTAGGGCACTGTTTCATTTTACAGTATTTAATGTCGGGCTGTTTTTAATTTTACATTGTTCACTGTAGGGCACTGTTTCATTGTCCCGTATTTAATGTCCGGCTCTGTTTAATTTTACATTGTTCAGTGTAGGGCACTGTTTCATTGTACTGTATTTAATGTCGGGCTCTGTTTAATTTTGCCTTTTTTACTGTAGGTCACTGTTTCATTGTACTGTATTTAATGTAGGGCTCTGTTTATTTTTACATTGATCACTGTAGGGCACTGTTTCACTGTACCGTATTTAATGTCGGGCTGTGTTTAATTTTACATTGTTCAGTGTCGGGCACTCATTCATTGTACCGTATTTAATGTCGGGCTCTGTTTAATTTTACTTTGTTCACTGTAGGGCACTGTTTCATTGTACCGTATTTAATGTCGGGCTGTTTTTAATTTTACCTTGCTCAGTGGAGGGCACTGTTTCATTGTACTGTTTTTAATGTCGGGCTGTGTTTAATTTTACCTTGCTCAGTGCAGGGCACTGTTTCATTGTACTGTTTTTAATGTCGGGCTGTGTTTAATTTTACATTCTTCACTGTAGAGCATTGTTTCATTGTGCTGTATTTAATGTTGGGCTCTGTTTAATTTTACCTTGTTCACTGTCGGGCACTGTTTCATTGTCCCGTATTTAATGTCGGGCTCTGTTTAATGTTACATTGTTCAGTGTAGGGCACTGTTTCATTGTACTGTATTTAATGTCGGGCTCTGTTTAATTTTGCCTTGTTTACTGTAGGTCACTGTTTCATTGTACTGTATTTAATGTCGGGCTCTGTTTAATTTTACCTTGTTCAGTGTAGGGCACTGTTTCATTGTACCGTATGTAATGTCGGGCTCTCTTTAATTTTACCTTGTTCAGTGTAGGGCACTGTTTCATTTTACCGTATTTAATGTCGGGCTGTGTTTAATTTTACCTTGCTCAGTGGAGGGCACTGTTACATTGTACTGTATTTAATGTCGGGCTCTGTTTAATTTTGCCTTGTTTACTGTAGGTCACAGTTTCATTGTACTGTATTTAATGTCGGGCTCTGTTTAATTTTACCTTGTTCAGTGTAGGGCACTGTTTCATTGTACCGTATTTAATGTCGGGCTCTGTTTAATTTTACCTTGTTCAGTGTAGGGCACTGTTTCATTTTACCGTATTTAATGTCGGGCTGTGTTTAATTTTACATTGTTCACTGTAGGTCACTGTTTCATTGTACTGTATTTAATGTAGGTCTGTGTATAATTTTAAATTCTTCACTGTAGGGCATTGTTTCATTGTGCTGTATTTAATGTTGGGCTCTGTTTAATTTTACCTTGTTCACTGTCGGGCACAGTTTCATTGTCCCTTATTTAATGTCGGGCTCTGTTTAATGTTACATTGTTCAGTGTAGGGCACTGTTTCATTGTACTGTATTTAATGTTGGGCTCTGTTTAATTTTGCCTTGTTTACTCTAGGGCACTGTTTCACTGTACCGTATTTATTGTCGGGCTGTGTTTAATTGTACATTGTTCACTGTAGGGCACTGTTTCATTGTACTGTATTTAATGTCGGGCTCTGTTTAATTTTACCTTGTTCAGTGTAGGGCACCGTTTCATTGTACCGTATTTAATGTCGGGCTGTGTTTAATTGTACATTGTTCACTGTGGGGCAGTGTTTCATTTTACTGTATTTAATGTCGGGCTCTGTTTAATTTTACCTTGTTCAGTGTCGGGCACTGCTTCATTGCACCGTATTTAATGTCGAGCTTTGTTTAATTTTACATTGTTCAGTGTAGGGCACCGTTTCATTGTACCGTATTTACTGTCGGGCTGTGCTTAATTGTACATTATTCACTGTAGGGTACTGTTTCATTGTACCGTATTTAATGTCGGGCTGTGTTTAATTGTACATTGTTCACTGTAGGGCACTGTTTCATTTTACTGTATTTAATGTCGGGCTCTGTTTCATTTTACCTTGTTCAGTGTAGGGAACTGTTTCATTGTACCGTATTTAATGTCGGGCTGTGTTTAATTTTGCCTTGTTCAGTGTAGGACACAGTTTCATTTTGCCGTATTTAATGTCGGGCTGTGTTTAATTGTACATTGTTCACTGTCGGGCACTGTTTCATTGTCCCGTGTTTAATGTCGGGCTCTGTTTAATGTTACATTGTTCAGTGTAGGGCACTGTTTAATTGTACTGTATTTAATGTCGGGCTCTGTTTAATTTTGCCTTGTTTACTGTAGGTCACTGTTTTATTGTACTGTATTTAATGTCGGGCTCTGTTTAATTTTACCTTGTTCAGTGTAGGGCACTGTTTCATTGTACCGTATTTAATGTCGGGCTCTGTTTAATGTTACATTGTTCAGTGTAGGGCACTGATTCATTGTACTGTATTTAATGTCGGGCTGTGTTTAATTTTACATTGTTCAGTGTAGGGCACTGTTTCATTGTACTGTATTTAATGTTGGGCTCTGTTTAATTTTACCTTGTTCAGTGTAGGGCACTGTTTCATTGTACTGTATTTAATGTCGGGCTCTGTTTAATTTTGCCTTGTTTACTGTAGGTCACAGTTTCATTGTACTGTATTTAATGTCGGGCTCTGTTTAATTTTACCTTGTTCAGTGTAGGGCACTGTTTCATTGTACTGTATTTAATGTCGGGCTCTGTTTAATTTTACATTGTTCACTGTCGGGCACTGTTTCATTGTACTGTATTTAATGTCGGGCTCTGTTTAATTTTACCTTGTTCACTGTCGGGCACTGTTTCATTGTCCCGTATTTAATGTCGGGCTGTGTTTAATTTTACATTGTTCAGTGTAGGACACTGTTTCATTTTACCGTATTGAATGTCGGGCTGTGTTTAATTTTACATTGTTCACTGTAGGGCATTGTTTCATTGTGCTGTATTTAATGTCGGGCTCTGTTTAATTTTACCTTGTTCACTGTAGGGCATTGTTTCATTGTACCGTATTTAATGTCGGGCTCTGTTTAATTTTACATTGTTCACTGTAGGGCATTGTTTCATTGTACCGTATTTAATGTCGGGCTCTGTTTAATTTTACCTTGTTCAGTGTAGGGCACTGTTTCATTTTACCGTATTTAATGTCGGGCTGTGTTTAATTTTGCCTTTTTTACTGTAGGTCACTGTTTCATTGTACTGTATTTAATGTCGGGCTCTGTTTAATGTTACATTGTTCAGTGTATGGCACTGTTTCATTGTACCGTATTTAATGTCGGGCTGTGTTTAATTTTGCCTTGTTCACTGTAGGGCATTGTTTCATTGTCCCGTATTTAATGTCGGGCTCTGTTTAATTTTGCCTTTTTTACTGTAGGTCACTGTTTCATTGTACTGTATTTAATGTAGGGCTCTGTTTATTTTTACATTGTTCACTGTAGGGCACTGTTTCACTGTACCGTATTTAATGTCGGGCTCTGTTTAATTTTACATTGTTCACTGTGGGGCACTATTTCATTGTACCGTATTTAATGTCGGGCTCTGTTTAATTTTACATTGTTGATTGTAGGGCACTGTTTCATTGTATCGTATTTAATGTCGGGCTCTGTTTAATTTTACCTTGTTCACTGTAGGGCACTGTTTCATTGTACTATATTTAATGTCGGGCTCTGTTTAATTTTACATTGTTGATCGTAGGGCACCGTTTCATTGTACCGTATTTAATTTCGGGCTCCGTTTAATTTTACATTGTTCAGTGTAGGGCACTGTTTCATTGCACCGTATTTAATGTCTGGCTCTGTTTAATTTGACCTTGTTCACTGTAGGGCACTGTTTCATTGTACTATATTTAATGTCGGGCTCTGTTTAACTTTACTTTGTACACTGTAGGGCACTGTTTCATTGTTCTGTATTCAATAGAACATAGAACATAGAAAATACAGCACAGAACAGGCCCTTCGGCCCACGATGTTGTGCCGAACCTTTGTCCTAGATTAATCATAGATTATCATTGAATTTACAGTGCAGAAGGAGGCCATTCGGCCCTTTGAGTCTGCACCAGCTCTTGGAAAGTGCACCCTACCCAAACTCAACACCTCCACCCAACAGCAAGGGCAATTTGGACATTAAGGGCAATTTGTCATTGGCCAATTCACCTTACCCGCACATCTTTGGACTGTGGGTGGAAACCGGAGCACCCGGAGGAAACCCACGCACCACGGGGAGGACGTGCAGACTCCGCACAGACAATGACCCAAGCTGGAATCGAACCTGGGACCATGGATCTGTGAAGCAATTGTGCTATCCACAATGCTACCGTGCTGCCCTTAAGAACAAATACATCTACACTATATTATTTTCCCGTAATCCATGTACCTATCCAACAGCTGCTTGAAGGTCCCTAATGTTTCCGACTCAACTACTTCCACAGGCAGTGCATTCCATGCCCCCACTACTCTCTGGGTAAAGAACCTACCTCTGATATCCCTCCTATATCTTCCACCTTTCACCTTAAATTTATGTCCCCTTGTAATGGTGTGTTCCACCTGGGGAAAAAGTCTCTGACTGTCTACTCTATCTATTCCCCTGATCATCTTATAAACCTCTATCAAGTCGCCCCTCATCCTTCTCCGCTCTAATGAGAAAAGGCCTAGCACCCTCAACCTTTCCTCGTAAGACCTACTCTCCATTCCAGGCAACACCCTGGTAAATCTTCTTTGCACCTTTTCCAGAACTTCCACATCCTTCCTAAAATGAGGCGACCAGAACTGTACACAGTACTCCAAATGTGGCCTTACCAAAGTTTTGTACAGCTGCATCATTACCTCATGGCTCTTAAATTCAATCCCTCTGTTAATGAACGCGAGCACACCATAGGCCTTCTTCACAGCCCTATCCACTTGAGTGGCATCTTTCAAAGATGTATGAACATAGACCCCAAGGTCTCTATGCACCTCCACAATGCCAAGAACTCTACCGTTAACCCTGTATTCCGCATTCATATTTGTCCTTCCAAAATGGACAACCTCACACTTTTCAGGGTTAAACTCCATCTGCCACTTCTCAGCCCAGCTCTGCATCCTATCTATGTCTCTTTGCAGCCGACAACAGCCCTCCTTACTATCCACAACTCCACCAATCTTCGTATCGTCTGCAAATTTACTGACCCACCCTTCAACTCCCTCATCCAAGTC
This sequence comes from Scyliorhinus torazame, assembly GCF_047496885.1. Taxonomy (NCBI): domain Eukaryota; kingdom Metazoa; phylum Chordata; class Chondrichthyes; order Carcharhiniformes; family Scyliorhinidae; genus Scyliorhinus; species Scyliorhinus torazame. Next base: position 240,499 of record NW_027307830.1, read on the forward strand.
ATTAATGAAAATCACAAACAGCAGAGGACCCAGAACTGATCCCTGCGGTACACCACTGGTAACTGGGATCCAGGCTGAATATTTGCCATCCACCACCACTCTCTGACTTCTATCGGTTAGCCAGTTCGTTATCCAACTGGCCAAATTTCCCACTATCCCATGCCTCCTTATTTTGTGCAGAAGCCTACCATGGGGAACTTTATCAAATGCCTTACTAAAATCCATGTACACTACATCCACTGCTTTACCTTCATCCACATGCTTGGTCACCTCCTCAAAGAATTCAATAAGATTTGTAAGGCAAGACCTACCCCTCACAAATCCGTGCTGACTCTCCCTAATCAAGCAGTGTCTTTCCAGATGCTCAGAAATCCTATCCTTCAGTACCCTTTCCATTACTTTGCCGACCACCGAAGTAAGACTAACTGGCCTGTAATTCCCAGGGTTATCCCTAGTTCCTTTTTTGAACAGGGGCACGACATTCGCCACTCTCCAATCCCCTGGTACCACCCCTGTTGACAATGAGGACGAAAAGATAATTGCCAACGGCTCTGCAATTTCATCTCTTGCTTCCCATAGAATCCTTGGATATACCCGTCAGGCCCGGGGGACTTGTCTATCCTTAAGTTTTTCAAAATGCCCAACACATCTTCCTTCCTAACAAGTATTTCCTCGAGCTTACCAATCTGTTTCACACTGTCCTCTCCAACAATATCGCCTCTCTCATTTGTAAATACAGAAGAAAAGTACTCATTCAAGACCTCTCCTATCTCTTCAGACTCAATACACAATCTCCCGCTACTGTCCCTGATCGGACCTACCCTAGCTCTAGTCATTCTCATATTTCTCACATATGTATAAAAGGCCTTGGGGTTTTCCTTGATCCTACCCGCCAAAGATTGTTCATGCCCTCTCTTAGCTCTCCTAATCCCTTTCTTTAGTTCCCTCCTGGCTATCTTGTATCCCTCCAATGCCCTGTCTGAACCTTGTTTCCTCAGCCTTACATAAGTCACCTTTTTCCTCTTAACAAGACATTCAACCTCTCTTGTCAACCATGGTTCCCTCACTCGACCATCTCTTCCCTGCCTGACAGGGACATACATATCAAGGACACGTAGCACCTGTTCCTTGAACAAGTTCCACATTTCACTTGTGTCCTTCCCTGCCAGCCTATGTTCCCAACTTATGCACTTCAATTCTTGTCTGACAACATCGTATTTACCCTTCCCCCAATTGTGAACCTTGCCCTGTTGCACGTACCTATCCCTCTCCATTACTAAAGTGAAAGTCACAGAATTGTGGTCACTATCTCCAAAATGCTCCCCCACTAACAAATCTATCACTTGCCCTGGTTCATTACACAGTACTAAATCCAATATTGACCCTCCTCTGGTTGGACAATCTACATACTGTGTTAGAAAAGCTTCCTGGACACACTGCACAAACACCACCCCATCCAAACTATTTGATCTAAAGAGTTTCCATTCAATATTTGGGAAGTTAAAGTCGCCCATGACTACTACCCTATGACTTCTGCACCTTTCCAAAATCTGTTTCCCAATCTGTTCCTCCACATCTCTGCTACTATTGGGGGGCCTATAGAAAACTCCTAACAAGGTGACTGCTCCTTCCCTATTTCTGACTTCAACCCATACTACCTCAATAGGGTGATACTCCTCGAACTGCCTTTCTGCAGCTGTTATACTATCTCTAATTAATAATGCCACCCCCCACCTCTTTTACCACCCTCCCTAATCTTATTGAAACATCTATAACCAGGGACCTCCAACAACCATTTCTGCCCCTCTTCTATCCAAGTTTCCGTGATGGCCACCACATCGTAGTCCCAAGTACCGATCCATGCCTTAAGTTCACCCACCTTATTCCTGATGCTTCTTGCGTTGAAGTATACACACTTCAACCCATCTCCGTGCCTGCAAATACTCTCCTTTGTCAGTGTTCCCTTCCCCACTGCCTCATTACAAGCTTTGGCGCCCTGAATATCGGCTACCTTAGTTGCTGGACTACAAATCCGGTTCCCATTCCCCTGCCAAATTAGTTTAAACCCTCCCGAAGAGTACTAGCAAACCTCCCTCCCAGGATATTGGTGCCCCTCTGGTTCAGATGCAACCCGTCCTGCTTGTACAGGTCCCACCTCCCCCAGAATGCGCTCCAATTATCCAAATACCTGAAGCCCTCCCTCCTACACCATTCCTGCAGCCACGTGTTCAACTGCACTCTCTCCCTATTCCTAGCCTCGCTATCACGTGGCACCGGCAACAAACCAGAGATGACAACTCTGTCTGTCCTGGCTTTCAACTTCCAGCCTAACTCCCTAAACTTGTTTATTACCTCCACACCCCTTTTCCTACCTATGGCGTTGGTACCAATGTGCACCACGACTTCTGGCTGCTTCCCCTCCCCCTTAAGGATCCTGAAGACACGATCCGAGACATCCCTGGCCCTGGCACCCGGGAGGCAACATACCTTCCGGGAGTCTCGCTCGCGACCACAGAATCTCTTATCTATTCCCCTAACCATTGAATCTCCTACAACTATTGCTTTTCTATTCTCCCCCCTTCCCTTCTGAGCCCCAGAGCCAGACTCAGTGCCAGAGACCTGGCCGCTAGGGCCTTCCCCCGGTAGGTCATCCCCCCCAACAGCATCCAAAACGGTATACTTGTTTTGAAGGGGAACGGCCACGAGGGATCCCTGCACTGTCTGCCTGTTTGTTTTTTTCCCCCTGACTGTAACCCAGCTATTCTTGTCCTGTACCTTGGGTGTGGTTACCTCCCTGTAACTCTTCTCAATCACCCCCTCTGCCTCCCGGATGATCCGAAGATCACCCAGCTTCAGCTCCAGTTCCCTAACACGGTCTTTGAGGAGCTGAAGTTGGGTGCACTTCCCGCAGGTATAGTCAGTGGGGACACCGGTGGTATCCCTCACCACCCACATCCTACAGGAGGAGCATGTAATTGGCCTAGCCTCCATCCCCTCTTACCTTACAGAATATAGCTGCTGTGTGGACTAACTAGATCTCCGCCCTCCGACCCTGCTCCCAGTCAGCTACACTTCCTGTAAACTCCTGGCTCTCTTCGCACTCTTTGCGGAAATGTCGGAAACAAAATGAAAGGAGCACCTTACTCCCTCCTCACCTAACTCCCTCGGTCACCAAACTCACTATCGCACTCAAAAAACACCAAATTCAGCACTCAGTGCAAACAAAGTCTGCACTGTAGGGGATCACTTTTATTCTGTGAATCGAGCCTCTGGAAAACTGGCCGAATCCAATTAACTAATTAACAAGCTCCAGCTGCAAGTGCCTAGAAGTAGAAGCCTGTTTAATGTCGGGCTCTGTTTAATTTTACTTTGTTCACTGTAGGGCACTGTTTCATTGTACTGTATTTAATGTCGGTCTCTGTTTAATTATACATTGTTTACTGTAGGGCACTGTTTCATTGAACTGTATTTAACGTCGGGCTCGGTTTAACTTTACTTTGTACACTGTAGGGCACTGTTTCATTGTACCGTATTTAATGTCGGGCAGTGTTTAATTTTACATTGTTCACTGTAGGGCACTGTTTTATTGTACCGTATTTAATGTCGGGCTCTGTTTAATTTTACCTTGTTCAGTGTAGGGCACTGTTTCATTGTACCGTATTTAATGTCGGGCTCTGTTAGATTTTACCTTGTTCAGTGTAGGGCACTGTTTCATTGTACCGTATTTACTGTCGGGCTGTGTTTCATTGTACATTGTTCACTGTAGGGCACTGTTTCATTGTACTGTATTTAATGTCGGTCTCTGTTTAATTATACATTGTTTACTGTAGGGCACTGTTTCATTGAACTGTATTTAACGTCGGGCTCGGTTTAACTTTACTTTGTACACTGTAGGGCACTGTTTCATTGTACCGTATTTAATGTCGGGCTCTGTTTAATTTTACCTTGCTCAGTGGAGGGCACTGTTACATTGTACTGTATTTAATGTCGTGCTCTGTTTAATTTTACATTGTTCACTGTAGCGCACTGTTTCATTGTACCGTATTTATTGTCGGGCTCTGTTTTATTTTATATTGTTCACAGTAGGGCCCTGTTTCATTGTACTGTATTTAATGTCGGGCTCTGTTTAATTTTACTTTGTTCACTGTAGGTCACTGTTTCATTGTACCGTATTTAATGTCGGGCTCTGTTTAATTTTACATTGTTGCTGGTAGGGCGCTGATTAATTGTACCGTATTTAATGTCGGGCTGTGTTATATTTTACAATGTTCACTGTAGGGCACTGTTTCATTGTACCGTATTTAATGTCGGGCTCTGTTTTATTTTACCTTGTTCAGTGTAGGGCACTGTTTCATTGTACCGTATTTAATGTCGGGCTCTGTTAGATTTTACCTTGTTCAGTGTAGGGCACTGTTTCATTGTACCGTATTTACTGTCGGGCTGTGTTTCATTGTACATTGTTCACTGTAGGGCACTGTTTCATTGTACCGTATTTAATGTCGGGCTGTGTTTAAGTTTACATTGTTCAGTGTAGGGCACTGTTTCATTGTACTGTATTTAATGTCGGGCTCTGTTTAATTTTGCCTTGTTCACTGTAGGGCACTGTTTCATTGTACTGTATTTAATGTCGGGCTCTGTTTAATTTTAGCTTGTTCAGTGTAGGGGACTGTTTCATTGTACCGTATTTAATGTCGGGCTCTGTTCAATTTTACATTGTTCAGTGTAGGGCACTGTTTCATTGTACTGTATTTAATGTCGGGCAGTGTTTAATTTTACATTGTTGACTGTAGGGCACTGTTTCATTGTACCGTATTTAATGTCGGGCTGTGTTTAATTGTACCTTGTTCACTGTAGGGCACTGTTTCATTGTACCGTATTTAATGTCGGGCTGTGTTTAATTTTACCTTGCTCAGTGGAGGGCACTGTTACATTGTACTGCGTTTAATGTCGTGCTCTGTTTAATTTTACATTGTTCACTGTAGCGCACTGTTTCATTGTACCGTATTTAATGTCGGGCTCTGTTTAATTTTACATTGTTCAGTGTAGGGCACTGTTTCATTGTACCGTATTTAATGTATGGCTGTGTTTTATTTTACAGTGTTCAGTGTAGGGCACTGATTAATTGCACCGTATTTAATATCGGGTTCTGTTAATTTTACATTGTTCAGTGTAGGGCACTGTTTCATTGTACCGTATTTAATGTCGGGCTCTGTTTAATTTTACCTTGTTCACTGTAGGGCACTGTTTCATTGTACCGTATTTAATGTCGGGCTCTGTTTAATTTTACCTTGTTCACTGTAGGGCACTGTTTCATTGTACTGTATTTAATGTCGAGCTCTGTTTAATTTTACATTGTTCACTGTAGGGCACTGTTTCATTGTACTGTATTTAATGTCGGGCTCTTTTTAATTTTACATTGTTCACTGTAGGGCACCGTTTCATTGTACCGTATTTAATTTCGGGCTCTGTTTAATTTTACCTTGTTCACTGTAGGGAACTATTTCATTGTACCGTATTTAATGTCGGGCTCTGTTTAATTTTACAGCGTTCAATGTAGGGCACTGTTTCATTGTACTGTATTTAATGTCGGGCTCTGTTTAATTTTACATTGTTCAGTGTAGGGCACTGTTTCATTGCACCGTATTTAATGTCTGGTTCTGTTTAATTTGACCTTGTTCACTGTAGGGCACTGTTTCATTGTACTATATTTAATGTCGGGCTCTGTTTAACTTTACTTTGTACACTGTAGGGCACTGTTTCATTGTTCAGTATTTAATAGAACATAGAACATAGAAAATACAGCACAGAACAGGCCCTTCGGCCCACGATGTTGTGCCGAACCTTTGTCCTAGATTAATCATAGATTATCATTGAATTTACAGTGCAGAAGGAGGCCATTCGGCCCTTTGAGTCTGCACCAGCTCTTGGAAAGAGCACCCTACCCAAACTCAACACCTCCACCCAACAGCAAGGGCAATTTGGACATTAAGGGCAATTTGTCATTGGCCAATTCACCTTACCCGCACATCTTTGGACTGTGGGTGGAAACCGGAGCACCCGGAGGAAACCACGCAGACACGGGGAGGACGTGCAGACTCCGCACAGACAATGACCCAAGCTGGAATCGAACCTGGGACCATGGATCTGTGAAGCAATTGTGCTATCCACAATGCTACCGTGCTGCCCTTAAGAACAAATAAATCTACACTATATCATTTTCCCGTAATCCATGTACCTATCCAACAGCTGCTTGAAGGTCCCTAATGTTTCCGACTCAACTACTTCCACAGGCAGTGCATTCCATGCCCCCACTACTCTCTGGGTAAAGAACCTACCTCTGATATCCCTCCTATATCTTCCACCTTTCATCTTAAATTTATGTCCCCTTGGAATGGTGTGTTCCACCTGGGGAAAAAATCTCTGACCGTCTACTCTATCTATTCCCCTGATCATCTTATAAACCTCTATCAAGTCGCCCCTCATCCTTCTCCGCTCTAATGAGAAAAGGCTTAGCACCCTCAACCTTTCCTCGTAAGACCTACTCTCCATTCCAGGCAACACCCTGGTAAATCTTCTTTGCACCTTTTCCAGAACTTCCACATCCTTCCTAAAATGAGGCGACCAGAACTGTACACAGTACTCCAAATGTGGCCTTACCAAAGTTTTGTACAGCTGCACCATTACCTCATGGCTCTTAAATTCAATCCCTCAGTTAATGAACGCGAGCACACCATAGGCCTTCTTCACAGCTCTATCCACTTGAGTGGCAACTTTCAAAGATGTATGAACAGAGACCCCCAAGATATCTCTGCTCCTCCACAATGCCAAGAACTCTACCGTTAACCCTGTATTCCGCATTCATATTTGTCCTTCCAAAATGGACAACCTCACACTTTTCAGGGTTAAACTCCATCTGCCACTTCTCAGCCCAGCTCTGCATCCTATCTATGTCTCTTTGCAGCCGACAACAGCCCTCCTTACTATCCACAACTCCACCAATCTTCGTATCGTCTGCAAATTTACTGACCCACCCTTCAACTCCCTCATCCAAGTCATTAATGAAAATCACAAACAGCAGAGGACCCAGAACTGATCCCTGCGGTACACCACTGGTAACTGGGATCCAGTCTGAATATTTGCCATCCACCACCACTCTCTGACTTCTATCGGTTAGCCAGTTCGTTATCCAACTGGCCAAATTTCCCACTATCCCATGCCTCCTTATTTTGTGCAGAAGCCTACCATGGGGAACTTTATCAAATGCCTTACTAAAATCCATGTACACTACATCCACTGCTTTACCTTCATCCACATGCTTGGTCACCTCCTCAAAGAATTCAATAAGATTTGTAAGGCAAGACCTACCCCTCACAAATCCGTGCTGACTCTCCCTAATCAAGCAGTGTCTTTCCAGATGCTCAGAAATCCTATCCTTCAGTACCCTTTCCATTACTTTGCCTACCACCGAAGTAAGACTAACTGGCCTGTAATTCCCAGGGTTATCCCTAGTTCCTTTTTTGAACAGGGGCACGACATTCGCCACTCTCCAATCCCCTGGTACCACCCCTGTTGACAATGAGGACGAAAAGATAATTGCCAACGGCTCTGCAATTTCATCTCTTGCTTCCCATAGAATCCTTGGATATATCCCGTCAGGCCCGGGGGACTTGTCTATCCTTAAGTTTTTCAAAATGCCCAACACATCTTCCTTCGTAACAAGTATTTCCTCGAGCTTACCAATCTGTTTCACACTGTCCTCTCCAACAATATCGCCCCTCTCATTTGTAAATACAGAAGAAAAGTACTCATTCAAGACCTCTCCTATCTCTTCAGACTCAATACACAATCTCCCGCTACTGTCCCTGATCGGACCTACCCTAGCTCTAGTCATTCTCATATTTCTCACATATGTGTAAAAGGCCTTGGGGTTTTCCTTGATCCTACCCGCCAAAGATTGTTCATGCCCTCTCTTAGCTCTCCTAATCCCTTTCTTCAGTTCCCTCCTGGCTATCTTGTATCCCTCCAATGCCCTGTCTGAACCTTGGTTCCTCAGCCTTACATAAGTCACCTTTTTCCTCTTAACAAGACATTCAACCTCTCTTGTCAACCATGGTTCCCTCACTCGACCATCTGTTCCCTGCCTGACAGGGACATACATATCAAGGACACGTAGCACCTGTTCCTTGAACAAGTTCCACATTTCACTTGTGTCCTTCCCTGCCAGCCTATGTTCCCAACTTATGCACTTCAATTCTTGTCTGACAACATCGTATTTACCCTTCCCCCAATTGTGAACCTTGCCCTGTTGCACGTACCTATCCCTCTCCATTAGTAAAGTGAAAGTCACAGAATTGTGGTCACTATCTCCAAAATGCTCCCCCACTAACAAATCTATCACTTGCCCTGGTTCATTACCCAGTACTAAATCCAATATTGCCCCTCCTCTGGTTGGACAATCTACATACTGTGTTAGAAAAGCTTCCTGGACACACTGCACAAACACCACCCCATCCAAACTATTTGATCTAAAGAGTTTCCATTCAATATTTTGGAAGTTAAAGTCGCCCATGACTACTACCCTATGACTTCTGCACCTTTCCAATATCTGTTTCCCAATCTGTTCCTCCACATCTCTGCTACTATTGGGGGGCCTATAGTTTACTCCTAACAAGGTGACTGCTTCTTTCCTATTTCTGACTTCAACCCATACTACCTCAATAGGGTGATACTCCTCGAACTGCCTTTCTGCAGCTGTTATACTATCTCTAATTAATAATGCCACGCCCCCCACCTCTTTTACCACCCTCCCTAATCTTATTGAAACATCTATAACCAGGGACCTCCAACAACCATTTCTGTCCCTCTTCTATCCAAGTGTCCGTGATGGCCACCACATCGTAGTCCCAAGTACCGATCCATGCCTTAAGTTCACCCACCTTATTCCTGATGCTTCTTGCGTTGAAGTATACACACTTCAACCCATCTCCGTGCCTGCAAATACTCTCCTTTGTCAGTGTTCCCTTCCCCACTGCCTCATTACAAGCTTTGGCGTCCTGAATATCGGCTACCTTAGTTGCTGGACTACAAATCCGGTTTTCAAATATGAGAATGACTAGAGCGAGGGTAGGTCCGATCAAGGACAGTAGCTGGAGATTGTGTATTGAGTCTGAAGTGATAGGAGAGGTCTTGAATGAGTACTTTTCTTCTGTATTTACAAATGAGAGGGGCGATATTGTTGGAGAGGACAGTGTGAAACAGATTGGTAAGCTCGAGGAAATACTTGTTAGGAAGGAAGATGTGTTGGGCATTTTGAAAAACTTGCGGATAGACAAGTCCCCCGGGCCTGACGGGATATATCCAAGGATTCTATGGGAAGCAAGAGATGAAATTGCAGAGCCGTTGGCAATTATCTTTTCGTCCTCACTGTCAACAGGGGTGGTACCAGGGGATTGGAGAGTGGCGAATGTCGTGCCCCTGTTCAAAAAAGGAACTAGGGATAACCCTGGGAATTACAGGCCAGTTAGTCTTACTTCGGTGGTAGGCAAAGTAATGGAAAGGGTACTGAAGGATAGGAATTCTAAGCATCTGGAAAGACACTGCTTGATTAGGGATAGTCAGCACGGATTTGTGAGGGGTAGGTCTTGTCTTACGAATCTTATTGAATTCTTTGAGGAGGTGACCAAGCATGTGGATGAAGGTAAAGCAGTGGATGTCGTGTACATGGATTTTAGTAAGGCATTTGATAAAGTTCCCCATGGTAGGCTCCTGCACAAAGTAAGGAGGCATGGGATAGTGGGAAATTTGGCCAGTTGGATAACGAACTGGCTAACCGATAGAAGTCAGAGAGTGGTGGTGGATGGCAAATATTCAGACTGGATCCCAGTTACCAGTGGTGTACCGCAGGGATCAGTTATGGGTCCTCTGCTGTTTGTGATTTTCATTAATGACTTGGATGAGGGAGTTGAAGGGTGGGTCAGTAAATTTGCAGACGATACGAAGATTGGTGGAGTTGTGGATAGTAAGGAGGGCTGTTGTCGGCTGCAAAGAGACATAGATAGGATGCAGAGCTGGGCCGAGAAGTGGCAGATGGAGTTTAACCCTGAAAAGTGTGAGGTTGTCCATTTTGGAAGGACAAATATGAATGCGGAATACAGGGTTAACGGTAGAGTTCTTGGCATTGTGGAGGAGCAGAGAGACCTTGGGGTCTATGTTCATACATCTTTGAAAGTTGCCACTCAAGTGGATAGAGCTGTGAAGAAGACCTATGGTGTGCTCGCGTTCATTAACAGAGAGATTGAACTTAAGAGCCATGAGGTAATGATGCAGCTGTGCAAAACTTTGGTAAGGCCACATTTGGAGTACTGTGTACAGTTCTGGTCGCCTCATTTTAGGAAGGATATGGAAGTTCTGGAAAAGGTGCAAAGAAGATTTACCAGGATGTTGCCTGGAATGGAGAGTAGGTCTTACGAGGAAAGGTTGAGGGTGCTAGGCCTTTTCTCATTCGAGCGGAGAAGGATGAGGGGCGACTTGATAGAGGTTTATAAGATGATCAGGGGAATAGATTGAGTAGACAGTCAGAGACTTTTTCCCCAGGTGGAACACACCATTACAAGGGGACATAAATTTAAGGTGAAAGGTGGAAGATATAGGAGGGATATCATAGGTAGGTTCTTTACCCAGAGAGTAGTGGGGGCATGGAATGCACTGCCTGTGGAAGCAGTTGAGTCGGAAACATTAGGGACTTTCAAGCAGCTGTTGGATAGGTACATGGATTACGGGAAAATGATATAGTGTAGATTTATTTGTTCTTAAGGGCAGCACGGTAGCATTGTGGGGAGCACAATTGCTTCACAGATCCATGGTCCCAGGTTCGATTGCAGCTTGGGTCATTCTCTGTGCGGTGTCTGCACGTCCTCCCCGTGTCTGCGTGGGTTTCCTCCGGGTGCTCCGGTTTCCTCCCACAGTCCAAAGATGTGCGGGTTAGGTGAATTGGCCAATGATAAATTGCCCTTAATGTCCAAATTGCCCTTGGTGTTGGGTGGAGGTGTTGAGTTTGGGTAGGGTGCTCGTTCCAAGAGCTGGTGCAGACTCAAAGGGCCGAATGGCCTCCTTCTGCACTGTAAATTCAATGATTATCTATGATTAATCTAGGACAAAGGTTCGGCACAACATCGTGGGCCGAAGGGCCTGTTCTGTGCTGTATTTTCTATGTTCTATGTTCTATTAAATACACAACAATGAAACAGTGCCCTACAGTGTACAAAGTAAAGTTAAACAGAGCCCGATATTAAATACAGTACAATGAAACATTGCCCTACAGTGAACAAGGTCAAATTAAACAGAGCCAGACATTAAATACGGTACAATGAAACAGTGTCCTACACTGAACAATGTAAAATTAAACAGAACCCGACATTAAATACAGGACAATGAAACAGTGCCCTACACTGACCAATGTAAAATTAAACAGAGCCCGACATTAAATACAGTACAATGAAACAGTGCCCTACAGTGAACAAGGTCAAATTAAACAGAGCCAGACATTAAATACGGTACAATGAAACAGTGTCCTACACTGAACAATGTAAAATTAAACAGAACCCGACATTAAATACAGGACAATGAAACAGTGCCCTACACTGACCAATGTAAAATTAAACAGAGCCCGACATTAAATACAGATCAATGAAACAGTGCCCAACATTGAACAATGTAAAATTAAACAGAGCCCGACATTAAATGCAGTACAATGAAACAGTGTCCTACACTGACCAAAGCAAAATTAAACAGCGCCCGACATTAAACACGGTTCAATGAAACAGTGCCCTACACTGAACAATGTAAAATTAAACAGAGCCCGACATTAAATACAGATCAATGAAACAGTGCTCTACACTGAACAATGTAAAATTAAACAGAGCCCGACATTAAATACGATACAATGAAACGGTGCCCTACAATCAACAATGTAAAATTAAACAGAGCCCGACATTAAATACGGTACAATGAAACAGTGCCCTACAGTGAACAAGGTAAAATTAAACAGAGCCAGACATTAAATACGGTACATTGAAACAGTGCTCTACACTGAACAATGTAAAATTAAACAGAGCCCGACATTAAATACGGTACAATGAAACGGTGCCCTACAGTGTACAAAGTAAAATTAAACAGAGCCCGACATTAAATACGGTACAATGAAACAGTGCCCTACAGTGAACAATGTACAATTAAACACAGCCCGACATTCAATACGGTACAATGAAACAGTGCCCTACAGTGAACAATGTACAATTAAACACAGCCCGACATTAAATACGGTACAATGAAACAGTGCTCTACACTGACCAATGTAAAATTAAACAGAGCCCGACATTAAATACAGATCAATGAAACAGTGCCCAACATTGAACAATGTAAAATTAAACAGAGCCCGACATTAAATACGGTACAATGAAACAGTGCCCTACAGTGAACAATGTACAATTAAACACAGCCCGACATTCAATACGGTACAATGAAACAGTGCCCTACAGTGAACAATGTACAATTAAACACAGCCCGACATTAAATACGGTACAATGAAACAGTGCTCTACACTGAACAATGTAAAATTAAACAGAGCCCGACATTAAATACGGTACAATGAAACGGTGCCCTACAGTGTACAAAGTAAAATTAAACAGAGCCCGACATTAAATACGGTACAATGAAACAGTGCCCTACAGTGAACAAGGTAAAATTAAACAGAGCCAGACATTAAATACGGTACAATGAAACAGTGCCCTACAGTGAACAATGTACAATTAAACACAGCCCGACATTCAATACGGTACAATGAAACAGTGCCCTACAGTGAACAATGTACAATTAAACACAGCCCGACATTAAATACGGTAAAATGAAACAGTGCCCTACACTGAACAAGGTAAAGTTAAACAGAGCCCGACATTAAATACAGTACAATGAAACAGTGACCTACAGTAAACAAGGCAAAATTAAGCAGTGCCCGACATTAAATACAGTACAATGAAACAGTGACCTACAGTAAACAAGGCAAAATTAAACAGAGACCGACATTAAATACAGATCAATGAAACAGTGCCCTACACTGAACAATGTAAAAATAAACAGAGCCCGACATTAAATACGGGTCAATGAAACAGTGCCCGACAGTGAACAAGGTGAAATTAAACACAGCCCAACATTAAATACAGCACAATGAAACAATGCCCTACAGTGAAGAATGTAAAATTAAACACATCCCGACATTAAATACCGTACAATGAAACAGTGTCCTACAGTGAACAATGTAAAATTAAACATAGCCCGACATTAAATACGGTACAATGAAACAGTGCCCTACAGTGAACAATGTAAAATTAAACAGAGCACGACATTAAATACAGTACAATGTAACAGTGCCCTCAACTGAGCAAGGAAAAATTAAACACAGCCCGACATTAAATACGGTACAATGAAACAGTGCCCTACAGTGAACAATGTACAATTAAACACAGCCAGACATTAAATACGGTACAATGAAACAGTGCCCTACACTGTACAAGGTAAAATTAAACAGAGCCCGACATTAAATACGGTACAATGAAACAGTGCCCTACACTGAAGAAGGTAAAATTAAACACAGCCTGACATTAAATACGGTACAATGAAACAGTGCCCTACAGTGAACAATGTACAATGAAACACAGCCCGACAGTAAATACGGTACAATGAAACAGTGCCCTACACTGAACAAGGTAAAATTTAACAGAGCCCGACATTAAATACGATACAATGAAACAGTGCCCTACACTGAACAAGGTAAAATTAAACAGAGCCCGACATTAAATACGGTACAATGAAACAGTGCCCTACAGTGAACAAGGTAAAATTAAACAGAGCCAGACATTAAATACGGTACAATGAAACAGTGCTCTACACTGAACAATGTAAAATTAAACACAGCCCGACATTCAATACGGTACAATGAAACAGTGCCCAAAGTGAACAATGTACAATTAAACACAGCCCGACATTAAATACGGTAAAATGAAACAGTGCCCTACACTGAACAAGGTAAAATTAAACAGAGCCCGACATTAAATACAGTACAATGAAACAGTGACCTACAGTAAACAAGGCAAAATTAAGCAGTGCCCGACATTAAATACAGTACAATGAAACAGTGACCTACAGTAAACAAGGCAAAATTAAACAGAGCCCGACATTAAATACAGATCAATGAAACAGTGCCCTACACTGAACAATGTAAAAATAAACAGAGCCGCACTTTAAATACGGGACAATGAAACAGTGCCCGACAGTGAACAAGGTAAAATTAAACAGAGCCCAACATTAAATACAGCACAATGAAACAATGCCCTACAGTGAAGAATGTAAAATTAAACACATCCCGACATTAAATACCGTGCAATGAAACAGTGTCCTACAGTGAAAAATGTAAAATTAAACATAGCCCGACATTAAATACGGTACAATGAAACAGTGCCCTACAGTGAACAATGTACAATTAAACACAGCCAGACATTAAATACGGTACAATGAAACAGTGCCCTACACTGTACAAGGTAAAATTAAACAGAGCCCGACATTAAATACGGTACAATGAAACAGTGCCCTACACTGAAGAAGGTAAAATTAAACACAGCCTGACATTAAATACGGTACAATGAAACAGTGCCCTACAGTGAACAAGGTAAAATTAAACACAGCCCGACATTCAATACGGTACAATGAAACAGTGCCCTACACTGAACAAGGTAAAATTTAACAGAGCCCGACATTAAATACGATACAATGAAACAGTGCCCTACACTGAACAAGGTAAAATTAAACAGAGCCCGACATTAAATACGGTACAATGAAACAGTGGCCTACAGTGAACAATGTAAAATAAAACACAGCCCGACATTAAATACGGTACAATTAATCAGTGCCCTACCAGCAACAATGTAAAATTAAACAGAGCCCGACATTAAATACGGTACAATGAAACAGTGCCCTACAGTGAACAAAGTAAAATTAAACAGAGCCCGACATTAAATACAGTACAATGAAACAGGGCTCTACTGTGAACAATGTAAAATAAAACAGAGCCCGACATTAAATACGGTACAATTAAACAGTGCCCTACACTGAACAAGGTAAAATTAAACAGAGCTCGACATTAAATACGGTACAATGAAACAGTGCCCTACACTGAACAAGGTAAAATTAAACACAGCCCGACATTAAATACGGTACAATGAAACAGTGCCCTACAGTGAACAATGTACAATTAAACACAGCCCGACATTACAAACAGTACAATGAAACAGTGACCTACAGTAAACAAGGCAAAATTAAACAGAGCCCGACATTAAATACAGTACAATGAAACAGTGCCCTACACTGAACAATGTAAAATTAAACAGAGCCCGACATTAAATACGGGACAATGAAACAGTGACCTACAGTAAACAAGGCAAAATTAAACAGAGCCCGACACTAAATAAAGTACAATGAAACAGTGCCCTACACTGAACAATGTAAAATTAAACATAGCCCGACATTAAATACGGTACAATGAAACAGTGCCCTACACTGACCAATGTAAAATTAAACACAGCCCGACATTAAATACGGTAAAATGAAACAGTGCCCTACAGTGAACAAGGTAAAATTAAACAAAGCCCGACATTAAATATAGTACAATGAAACAGTGCCCTACAGTGAACAAGGTAACATTAAACAGAACCCGACATTAAATACGGCACAATAAAACACTGCCCTACACTGAACAATGTAAAATTAAACACAGCCCGACATTAAATACGGTGCAATGAATCAGTGCCCTACACTGAACAATGTAAAAGTAAACACAGCCCGACATTAAATACGGTACAATGAATCAGTGCCCGACACTGAACAATGTAAAATTAAACACAGCCCGACATTAAATACGGTACAACGAAACAGTGACCTACAGTAAACAAGGCAAACTTAAGCGGAGCCCGCCATTAAATACAGTACAATGAAACAGTGACCTACAGTAAACAAGGCAAAATTAAACAGAGCCCGACATTAAATACAGATCAATGAAACAGTGCCCTACACTGAACAATGTAAAAATAAACAGAGCCCGACATTAAATACGGGACAATGAAACAGTGCCCGACAGTGAACAAGGTAAAATTAAACAGAGCCCAGCATTAAATACAGCACAATGAAACAATGCCCTACAGTGAAGAATGTAAAATTATACACATCCCGACATTAAATACCGTACAATGAAACAGTGACCTACAGTGAACAATGTAAAATTAAACATAGCCCGACATTAAATACGGTACAATGAAACAGTGCCCTACAGTGAACTATGTAAAATTAAACAGAGCACGACATTAAATACAGTACAATGTAACAGTGCCCTCAACTGAGCAAGGAAAAATTAAACACAGCCCGACATCAAATAGGGTACAATGAAACAGTGTCCTACACTGAACAATGTAAAATTAAACAGAACCCGACATTAAATACAGGACAATGAAACAGTGCCCTACAGTGAACAAGGTCAAATTAAACAGAGCCAGACATTAAATACGGTACAATGAAACAGTGTCCTACACAGAACAATGTAAAATTAAACAGAACCCGACATTAAATACAGGACAATGAAACAGTGCCCTACACTGACCAATGTAAAATTAAACAGAGCCCGACATTAAATACAGTACAATGAAACAGTGCCCTACAGTGAACAAGGTCAAATTAAACAGAGCCAGACATTAAATACGGTACAATGAAACAGTGTCCTACACTGAACAATGTAAAATTAAACAGAACCCGACATTAAATACAGGACAATGAAACAGTGCCCTACACTGACCAATGTAAAATTAAACAGAGCCCGACATTAAATGCAGTACAATGAAACAGTGTCCTACACTGACCAAAGCAAAATTAAACAGCGCCCGACATTAAACACGGTTCAATGAAACAGTGCCCTACACTGAACAATGTAAAATTAAACAGAGCCCGACATTAAATACAGATCAATGAAACAGTGCTCTACACTGAACAATGTAAAATTAAACAGAGCCCGACATTAAATACGATACAATGAAACGGTGCCCTACAATCAACAATGTAAAATTAAACAGAGCCCGACATTAAATACGGTACAATGAAACAGTGCCCTACAGTGAACAAGGTAAAATTAAACAGAGCCAGACATTAAATACGGTACAATGAAACAGTGCTCTACACTGAACAATGTAAAATTAAACACCCCCGACATTAAATACGGTACAATGAAACAGTGACCTACACTGAGCAAGGTAAAATTAAACACAGCCCGACATTAAATACGGTACAATGAAACAGTGCTCTACACTGAACAATGTAAAATTAAACAGAGCCCGACATTAAATACGGTACAATGAAACGGTGCCCTACAGTGTACAAAGTAAAATTAAACAGAGCCCGACATTAAATACGGTACAATGAAACAGTGCCCTACAGTGAACAAGGTAAAATTAAACAGAGCCAGACATTAAATACGGTACAATGAAACAGTGCTCTACACTGAACAATGTAAAATTAAACAGAGCCCGACATTAAATACGGTACAATGAAACAGTGCCCTACAGTGAACAAGGTAAAATTAAACAGAGCCCGACATTAAATACGGTACAATGAAACAGTGCCCTACAGTGAACAATGTACAATTCAACACAGCCCGACATTCAATACGGTACAATGAAACAGTGCCCTACAGTGAACAAGGTAAAATTAAACAGAGCCCGACATTAAATACGGTAAAATGAAACAGTGCCCTACAAGCAACAAGGCAAAATTAAACACAGCCCGACATTAAATACGGTAAAATGAAACAGTGCCCTACACTGAACAAGGTAAAATTAAACAGAGCCCGACATTAAATACAGTACAATGAAACAGTGACCTACAGTAAACAAGGCAAAATTAAGCAGAGCCCGACATTAAATACAGTGCAATGAAACAGTGACCTACAGTAAACAAGGCAAAATTAAACAGAGCCCGACATTAAATACAGATCAATGAAACAGTGCCCTACAGTGAACAATGTAACATTAAACAGAGCCCGACATTAAATACGGTACAATGAAACAGTGCCCTACACTGAACAAGGTAAAATTAAACAGAGCTCGACATTAAATACGGTACAATGAAACAGTGCCCTACAAGCAACAAGGAAAAATTAAACAGAGCCCGACATTAAATACGGTACAATGAATCAGTGCCCTACAGTAAACAATGTAAAATTAAACAGAGCACGACATTAAATACAGTACAATGTAACAGTGCCCTCCACTGAGCAAGGTAAAATTAAACACAGCCCGACATTAAATACAGTACAATGAAACAGTGCCCTACACTGAACAATGTAAAATTAAACAGAGCCCGACATTAAATACGGGACAATGAAACAGTGACCTACAGTAAACAAGGCAAAATTAAACAGAGCCCGACATTAAATACAGTACAATGAAATAGTGCCCTACACTGAACAATGTAAAAATAAACAGAGCCCGACATTAAATACGGGACAATGAAACAGTGCCCGACAGTGAACAAGGTAAAATTAAACAGAGCCCAACATTAAATACAGCACAATGAAACAATGCCCTACAGTGAAGAATGTAAAATTAAACACATCCCGACATTAAATACCGTACAATGAAACAGTGTCCTACAGTGAACAATGTAAAATTAAACATAGCCCGACATTAAATACGGTACAATGAAACAGTGCCCTACAGTGAACAATGTAAAATTAAACAGAGCACGACATTAAATACAGTACAATGTAACAGTGCCCTCAACTGAGCAAGGAAAAATTAAACACAGCCCGACATTAAATACGGTACAATGAAACAGTGCCCTACAGTGAACAATGTACAATTAAACACAGCCAGACATTAAATACGGTACAATGAAACAGTGCCCTACACTGTACAAGGTAAAATTAAACAGAGCCCGACATTAAATACGGTACAATGAAACAGTGTCCTACACTGAAGAAGGTAAAATTAAACACAGCCTGACATTAAATACGGTACAATGAAACAGTGCCCTACAGTGAACAATGTACAATGAAACACAGCCCGACAGTAAATACGGTACAATGAAACAGTGCCCTACACTGAACAAGGTAAAATTTAACAGAGCCCGACATTAAATACGATACAATGAAACAGTGCCCTACACTGAACAAGGTAAAATTAAACAGAGCCCGACATTAAATACGGTACAATGAAACAGTGGCCTACAGTGAACAATGTAAAATAAAACACAGCCCGACATTAAATACGGTACAATGAAACAGTGCCCTACAGTGAACAAAGTAAAATTAAACAGAGCCCGACATTAAATACAGTACAATGAAACAGGGCTCTACTGTGAACAATGTAAAATAAAACAGAGCCCGACATTAAATACGGTACAATTAAACAGTGCCCTACACTGAACAAGGTAAAATTAAACAGAGCTCGACATTAAATACGGTACAATGAAACAGTGCCCTACAAGCAACAAGGAAAAATTAAACAGAGCCCGACATTAAATACGGTACAATGTAACAGTGCCCTCCACTGAGCAAGGTAAAATTAAACACAGCCCGACATTAAATACGGTACAATGAAACAGTGCCCTACAGTGAACAATGTACAATTAAACACAGCCCGACATTACAAACAGTACAATGAAACAGTGACCTACAGTAAACAAGGCAAAATTAAACAGAGCCCGACATTAAATACAGTACAATGAAACAGTGCCCTACACTGAACAATGTAAAATTAAACAGAGCCCGACATTAAATACGGGACAATGAAACAGTGACCTACAGTAAACAAGGCAAAATTAAACAGAGCCCGACACTAAATAAAGTACAATGAAACAGTGCCCTACACTGAACAATGTAAAATTAAACATAGCCCGACATTAAATACGGTACAATGAAACAGTGCCCTACACTGACCAATGTAAAATTAAACACAGCCCGACATTAAATACGGTAAAATGAAACAGTGCCCTACAGTGAACAAGGTAAAATTAAACAAAGCCCGACATTAAATATAGTACAATGAAACAGTGCCCTACAGTGAACAAGGTAACATTAAACAGAACCCGACATTAAATACGGCACAATAAAACACTGCCCTACACTGAACAATGTAAAATTAAACACAGCCCGACATTAAATACGGTGCAATGAATCAGTGCCCTACACTGAACAATGTAAAATTAAACACAGCCCGACATTAAATACGGTACAATGAATCAGTGCCCGACACTGAACAATGTAAAATTAAACACAGCCCGACATTAAATACGGTACAACGAAACAGTGACCTACAGTAAACAAGGCAAAATTAAGCGGAGCCCGCCATTAAATACAGTACAATGAAACAGTGACCTACAGTAAACAAGGCAAAATTAAACAGAGCCCGACATTAAATACAGATCAATGAAACAGTGCCCTACACTGAACAATGTAAAAATAAACAGAGCCCGACATTAAATACGGGACAATGAAACAGTGCCCGACAGTGAACAAGGTAAAATTAAACAGAGCCCAGCATTAAATACAGCACAATGAATCAATGCCCTACAGTGAAGAATGTAAAATTATACACATCCCGACATTAAATACCGTACAATGAAACAGTGACCTACAGTGAACAATGTAAAATTAAACATAGCCCGACATTAAATACGGTACAATGAAACAGTGCCCTACAGTGAACTATGTAAAATTAAACAGAGCACGACATTAAATACAGTACAATGTAACAGTGCCCTACACTGAACAAGGTAAAATTAAACAGAGCCCGACATTAAATACGGTACAATGAAACAGTGGCCTACAGTGAACACTGTAAAATAAAACACAGCCCGACATTAAATACGGTACAATTAATCAGTGCCCTACCAGCAACAATGTAAAATTAAACAGAGCCCGACATTAAATACGGTACAATGAAACAGTGCCCTACAGTGAACAAAGTAAAATTAAACAGAGCCCGACATTAAATACAGTACAATGAAACAGGGCTCTACTGTGAACAATGTAAAATAAAACAGAGCCCGACATTAAATACGGTACAATTAAACAGTGCCCTACACTGAACAAGGTAAAATTAAACAGAGCTCGACATTAAATACGGTACAATGAAACAGTGCCCTACAAGCAACAAGGAAAAATTAAACAGAGCCCGACATTAAATACGGTACAATGTAACAGTGCCCTCCACTGAGCAAGGTAAAATTAAACACAGCCCGACATTAAATACGGTACAATGAAACAGTGCCCTACAGTGAACAATGTACAATTAAACACAGCCCGACATTACAAACAGTACAATGAAACAGTGACCTACAGTAAACAAGGCAAAATTAAACAGAGCCCGACATTAAATACAGTACAATGAAACAGTGCCCTACACTGAACAATGTAAAATTAAACAGAGCCCGACATTAAATACGGGACAATGAAACAGTGACCTACAGTAAACAAGGCAAAATTAAACAGAGCCCGACACTAAATAAAGTACAATGAAACAGTGCCCTACACTGAACAATGTAAAATTAAACATAGCCCGACATTAAATACGGTACAATGAAACAGTGCCCTACACTGACCAATGTAAAATTAAACACAGCCCGACATTAAATACGGTAAAATGAAACAGTGCCCTACAGTGAACAAGGTAAAATTAAACAAAGCCCGACATTAAATATAGTACAATGAAACAGTGCCCTATAGTGAACAAGGTAACATTAAACAGAACCCGACATTAAATACGGCACAATAAAACACTGCCCTACACTGAACAATGTAAAATTAAACACAGCCCGACATTAAATACGGTGCAATGTAGCAGTGCCCTACACTGAACAATGTAAAATTAAACACAGCCCGACATTAAATACGGTACAATGAATCAGTGCCCGACACTGAACAATGTAAAATTAAACACAGCCCGACATTAAATACGGTACAACGAAACAGTGACTTACAGTAAACAAGGCAAAATTAAGCGGAGCCCGCCATTAAATACAGTGCAATGAAACAGTGACCTACAGTAAACAAGGCAAAATTAAACAGAGCCCGACATTAAATACAGATCAATGAAACAGTGCCCTACACTGAACAATGTAAAAATAAACAGAGCCCGACATTAAATACGGGACAATGAAACAGTGCCCGACAGTGAACAAGGTAAAATTAAACAGAGCCCAGCATTAAATACAGCACAATGAATCAATGCCCTACAGTGAAGAATGTAAAATTATACACATCCCGACATTAAATACCGTACAATGAAACAGTGACCTACAGTGAACAATGTAAAATTAAACATAGCCCGACATTAAATACGGTACAATGAAACAGTGCCCTACAGTGAACTATGTAAAATTAAACAGAGCACGACATTAAATACAGTACAATGTAACAGTGCCCTCAACTGAGCAAGGAAAAATTAAACACAGCCCGACATCAAATACGGTACAATGAAACAGTGCCCTACAGTGAACAATGTACAATTAAACACAGCCCGACATTAAATACGGTACAATGAAACAGTGTCCTACACTGAACAATGTAAAATTAAACAGAACCCGACATTAAATACAGGACAATGAAACAGTGCCCTACAGTGAACAAGGTCAAATTAAACAGAGCCAGACATTAAATACGGTACAATGAAACAGTGTCCTACACTGAACAATGTAAAATTAAACAGAACCCGACATTAAATACAGGACAATGAAACAGTGCCCTACACTGACCAATGTAAAATTAAACAGAGCCCGACATTAAATACAGTACAATGAAACAGTGCCCTACAGTGAACAAGGTCAAATTAAACAGAGCCAGACATTAAATACGGTACAATGAAACAGTGTCCTACACTGAACAATGTAAAATTAAACAGAACCCGACATTAAATACAGGACAATGAAACAGTGCCCTACACTGACCAATGTAAAATTAAACAGAGCCCGACATTAAATACAGATCAATGAAACAGTGCCCAACATTGAACAATGTAAAATTAAACAGAGCCCGACATTAAATGCAGTACAATGAAACAGTGCCCTACACTGACCAAAGCAAAATTAAACAGCGCCCGACATTAAACACGGTTCAATGAAACAGTGCCCTACACTGAACAATGTAAAATTAAACAGAGCCCGACATTAAATACAGATCAATGAAACAGTGCTCTACACTGAACAATGTAAAATTAAACAGAGCCCGACATTAAATACGATACAATGAAACGGTGCCCTACAATCAACAATGTAAAATTAAACAGAGCCCGACATTAAATACGGTACAATGAAACAGTGCCCTACAGTGAACAAGGTAAAATTAAACAGAGCCAGACATTAAATACGGTACAATGAAACAGTGCTCTACACTGAACAATGTAAAATTAAACACCCCCGACATTAAATACGGTACAATGAAACAGTGACCTACACTGAGCAAGGTAAAATTAAACACAGCCCGACATTAAATACGGTACAATGAAACAGTGCTCTACACTGAACAATGTAAAATTAAACAGAGCCCGACATTAAATACGGTACAATGAAACGGTGCCCTACAGTGTACAAAGTAAAATTAAACAGAGCCCGACATTAAATACGGTACAATGAAACAGTGCCCTACAGTGAACAAGGTAAAATTAAACAGAGCCAGACATTAAATACGGTACAATGAAACAGTGCTCTACACTGAACAATGTAAAATTAAACAGAGCCCGACATTAAATACGGTACAATGAAACGGTGCCCTACAGTGTACAAAGTAAAATTAAACAGAGCCCGACATTAAATACGGTACAATGAAACAGTGCCCTACAGTGAACAAGGTAAAATTAAACAGAGCCCGACATTAAATACGGTACAATGAAACAGTGCCCTACAGTGAACAATGTACAATTAAACACAGCCCGACATTCAATACGGTACAATGAAACAGTGCCCTACAGTGAACAATGTACAATTAAACACAGCCCGACATTAAATACGGTAAAATGAAACAGTGCCCTACACTGAACAAGGTAAAATTAAACAGAGATCGACATTAAATACAGTACAATGAAACAGTGACCTACAGTAAACAAGGCAAAATTAAGCAGAGCCCGACATTAAATACAGTGCAATGAAACAGTGACCTACAGTAAACAAGGCAAAATTAAACAGAGCCCGACATTAAATACAGATCAATGAAACAGTGCCCTACAGTGAACAATGTAACATTAAACAGAGCCCGACATTAAATACGGTACAATGAAACAGTGCCCTACACTGAACAATGTAAAAATAAACAGAGCCCGACATTAAATACGGGACAATGAAACAGTGCCCGACAGTGAACAAGGTAAAATTAAACAGAGCCCAACATTAAATACAGCACAATGAAACAATGCCCTACAGTGAAGAATGTAAAATTAAACACATCCCGACATTAAATACCGTACAATGAAACAGTGTCCTACAGTGAACAATGTAAAATTAAACATAGCCCGGCATTAAATACGGTACAATGAAACAGTGCCCTACAGTGAACAATGTAAAATTAAACAGAGCACGACATTAAATACAGTACAATGTAACAGTGCCCTCAACTGAGCAAGGAAAAATTAAACACAGCCCGACATTAAATACGGTACAATGAAACAGTGCCCTACACTGAACAAGGTAAAATTTAACAAAGCCCGACATTAAATACGATACAATGAAACAGTGCCCTACACTGAACAAGGTAAAATTAAACAGAGCCCGACATTAAATACCGTACAATGAAACAGTGGCCTACAGTGAACAATGTAAAATAAAACACAGCCCGACATTAAATACGGTACAATTAATCAGTGCCCTACCAGCAACAATGTAAAATTAAACAGAGCCCGACATTAAATACGGTACAATGAAACAGTGCCCGACAGTGAACAAAGTAAAATTAAACAGAGCCCGACATTAAATACAGTACAATGAAACAGGGCTCTACTGTGAACAATGTAAAATAAAACAGAGCCCGACATTAAATACGGTACAATTAAACAGTGCCCTACACTGAACAAGGTAAAATTAAACAGAGCTCGACATTAAATACGGTACAATGAAACAGTGCCCTACAAGGAATAAGGAAAAATTAAACAGAGCCCGACATTAAATACGGTACAATGTAACAGTGCCCTCCACTGAGCAAGGTAAAATTAAACACAGCCCGACATTAAATACGGTACAATGAAACAGTGCCCTACAGTGAACAATGTACAATTAAACACAGCCCGACATTACAAACAGTACAATGAAACAGTGACCTACAGTAAACAAGGCAAAATTAAACAGAGCCCGACATTAAATACAGTACAATGAAACAGTGCCCTACACTGAACAATGTAAAATTAAACAGAGCCCGACATTAAATACGGGACAATGAAACAGTGCCCTACAGTGAACAAGGTAAAATTAAACACAGCCTGACATTAAATACGGTACAATGAAACAGTGCCCTACAGCGAACAATGTACAATGAAACAAAGCCCGACATTAAATATAGTACAATGAAACAGTGCCCTACAGTGAACAAGGTAACATTAAACAGAACCCGACATTAAATACGGCACAATAAAACACTGCCCTACACTGAACAATGTAAAATTAAACACATCCCGACATTAAATACGGTGCAATGAATCAGTGCCCTACACTGAACAATGTAAAATTAAACACAGCCCGACATTAAATACGGTACAATGAATCAGTGCCCGACACTGAACAATGTAAAATTAAACACAGCCCGACATTAAATACGGTACAACGAAACAGTGACCTACAGTAAACAAGGCAAAATTAAGCGGAGCCCGCCATTAAATACAGTACAATGAAACAGTGACCTACAGTAAACAAGGCAAAATTAAACAGAGCCCGACATTAAATACAGATCAATGAAACAGTGCCCTAGACTGAACAATGTAAAAATAAACAGAGCCCGACATTAAATACGGGACAATGAAATAGTGCCCGACAGTGAACAAGGTAAAATTAAACAGAGCCCAGCATTAAATACAGCACAATGAAACAATGCCCTACAGTGAAGAATGTAAAATTATACACATCCCGACATTAAATACCGTACAATGAAACAGTGACCTACAGTGAACAATGTAAAATTAAACATAGCCCGACATTAAATACGGTACAATGAAACAGTGCCCTACAGTGAACTATGTAAAATTAAACAGAGCACGACATTAAATACAGTACAATGTAACAGTGCCCTCAACTGAGCAAGGAAAAATTAAACACAGCCCGACATCAAATACGGTACAATGAAACAGTGCCCTACAGTGAACAATGTACAATTAAACACAGCCCGACATTAAATACGGTACAATGAAACAGTGCCCTACAGTGAACAATGTACAATTAAACAGAGCCCGACATTAAATACGGAAAATGAAACAGTGCCCTACACTGAAGAAGGTAAAATAAAACAGAGCCCGACATTAATTACGGTACAATGAAACAGTGCCCTACAGTGAACAATGTAAAATAAAACACAGCCCGACATTAAACACGGTACAATTAATCAGTGCCCTACCAGCAACAATGTAAAATTAAACAGAGCCCGACATTAAATACGGTACAATGAAACAGTGCCCTACAGTGAACAAAGTAAAATTAAACAGAGCCCGACATTAAATACAGTACAATGAAACAGGGCTCTACTGTGAACAATGTAAAATAAACAGAGCTCGACATTAAATACGGTACAATGAATCAGTGCCCTACACTGAACAAGGTAAAATTAAACAGAGCTCGACATTAAATACGGTACAATGAAACAGTGCCCTACAAGCAACAAGGAAAAATTAAACAGAGCCCGACATTAAATACAGTACAATGAAATAGTGCCCTACACTGAACAATGTAAAATTAAACATAGCCCGACATTAAATACGGTACAATGAAACAGTGCCCGACAGTGAACAATGTACAATTAAACACAGCCCGACATTAAATACGGTACAATGAAACAGTGCCCGATAGTGAACAATGTAAAATTAAACACAGCCCGACATTAAATACGGTAAAATGAAACAGTGCCCTACAGTGAACAAGGTAAAATTAAACAAAGCCCGACATTAAATATAGTACAATGAAACAGTGCCCTACAGTGAACAAGGTAACATTAAACAGAACCCGACATTAAATACGGTACAATAAAACAGTGCCCTACACTGAACAATGTAAAATTAAACACAGCCCGACATTAAATACGGTGCAATGAATCAGTGCCCTACACTGAACAATGTAAAATTAAACACAGCCCGACATTAAATACGGTACAATGAAACAGTGCCCTACAGTGAACAATGTAAAATTAAACCGAGCCTGACATTAAATACAGTACAATGAAACAGTGACCTACAGTAAACAAGACAAAATTAAACAGAGCCCGACATTAAATACAGTACAATGAAACAGTGCCCTACCAGCAACAATGTAAAATTAAACAGAGCCCGACATTAAATACGGTACAATGAAACAGTGCCCTACAGTGAACAAAGTAAAATTAAACAGAGCCCGACATTAAATACAGTACAATGAAACAGGGCTCTACTGTGAACAATGTAAAATAAAACAGAGCCCGACATTAAATACGGTACAATTAAACAGTGCCCTACAGTGAACAATGTAAAATTAAGCAGAGCTCGACATTAAATACGGTACAATGAATCAGTGCCCTACACTGAACAAGGTAAAATTAAACAGAGCTCGACATTAAATACGGTACAATGAAACAGTGCCCTACAAGCAACAAGGAAAAATTAAACAGAGCCCGACATTAAATACGGTACAATGAAACAGTGCCCGACAGTGAACAATGTAAAATTAAACAGAGCACGACATTAAATACAGTACAATGTAACAGTGCCCTCCACTGAGCAAGGTAAAATTAAACACAGCCCGACATTAAATACAGTACAATGAAACAGTGCCCTACACTGAACAATGTAAAATTAAACAGAGCCCGACATTAAATACGGGACAATGAAACAGTGACCTACAGTAAACAAGGCAAAATTAATCAGAGCCCGACATTAAATACGGTACAATGAAACAGTGCCCGACATTGAACAATGTACAATTAAACACAGCACGACATTAAATACGGTACAATGAAACAGTGCCCTACACTGAACAATGTAAAATTAAACCGAGCCTGACATTAAATACAGTACAATGAAACAGTGACCTACAGTAAACAAGGCAAAATTAAACAGAGCCCGACATTAAATACAGTACAATGAAACAGTGCCCTCCACTGAGGAAGGTAAAATTAAACACAGCCCGACATTAAATACGGTACAATTAAACAGTGCCCGATAGTGAACAATGTAAAATTTAACAGAGCCCGACATTAAATACGGTACAATGAATCAGTGCCCTACACTGAACAAGGTAAAATTAAACAGAGCCCGACATTAAATACGGTACGATGAAACAATGCCCTACAGTGAAGAATGTAAAATTAAACAGAGCCCGACATTAAATACGGTACAATGAAACAGTGCCCTAATGTGACCAATGTACAATTAAACACAGCCCGACATTAAATACAGTACAATGAAACAGTGCCCTACACTGAGCAATGTAAAATTAATCAGAGCCCGACATTAAATACGGTACAATGAAACAGTGCCCTACACTGAACACTGTAAAATTAATCAGAGCCCGACATTAAATACGGTACAATGAAACAGTGCCCTACAGTGAACAATGTAAAATTAAACAGAACCCGACATTAAATACAGTACAATGAAACAGTGACCTACAGTAAACAAGGCAAAATTAAACAGAGCCCGACATTAAATCCAGTACAATGAAACAATGCCCTACACTGAACACTGAAAAATTAAACAGAGCCCGACATTAAATACGGGACAATGAAACAGTGCCCGACAGTGAACATAGTAAAATTAAACAGAGCCCAACATTAAATACAGCACAATGAAACAGTGCCCGACAGTGAACAATGTAAAACTAAACACAGCCCGACATTAAATACGGTAAAATGAAACAGTGCCCTACACTGAACAACGTAAAATTAAATAGAGCCCGACATTAAATACGGTACAATGAAACAGTGCCCTACAGTGAACAATGTAAACTTAAACACAGCCCGACATTAAATACGGTACAATGAATCACTGCCCTACACTGAACAATGTAAAATTATACACAGCCCGACATTAAATACAGTACAATGAAACAGTGCCCTACAGTGAACAAGGTAAAATTAAACAGAGCCCGACATTAAATACGGTACAAGGAAACAGTGCCCTACAGTGAACAAGGTAAAATTAAACAGAGCCCGACATTAAATACGGTACAATGAAACAGTGCCCTACAGTGAACAATGTAAAATTAAACATAGCCCGACATTAAATACAGTACAATGAAACAGTGCCCTACAGTGAACAATGTAAAATTAAACAGAGCCCGACATTAAATACAGTACAATGAAACAGTGACCTACAGTAAACAAGGAAAAATTAAACAGAGCCCGACATTAAATACAGTACAATGAAACAGTGCCCTACACTGAACAATGTAAAATTAAACACAGCCCGACATTAAATACGGTAAAATGAAACAGTGCCCTACACTGAACAAGGTAAAATTAAACAGATCCCGACATTAAATACGGTACAATGAAACAGTGCCCTACACTGAACAATGTAAAATTAAACAGAGCCCGACATTAAATACAGTACAATGAAACAGTGCCCTACACTGAACAAGGTAAAATTAAACAGAGCCCGACATTAAATACAGTACACTGAAACAGTGACCTACAGTAAACAAGGCAAAATTAAACAGAGCCCGACATTAAATACAGTACAATGAAACAGTGCCCTACACTGAACAATGTAACATTAAAC
The DNA here is from genome assembly GCF_047496885.1 of Scyliorhinus torazame. Lineage (NCBI taxonomy): Eukaryota > Metazoa > Chordata > Chondrichthyes > Carcharhiniformes > Scyliorhinidae > Scyliorhinus > Scyliorhinus torazame. The sequence goes on from NW_027307830.1 coordinate 270,522, forward strand.
AGAGCCCGACATTAAATACGGGACAATGAAACAGTGCCGACAGTGAACAAGGTAAAATTAAACAGAGCCCAACATTAAATACAGCACAATGAAAAAATGCCCTACAGTGAAGAATGTAAAATTAAACACAGCCCGACATTAAATACAGTACAATGAAACAGTGACCTACAGTGAACAATGTAAAATTAAACATAGCCCGACATTAAATACAGTACAATGAAACAGGGCTCTACTGTGAACAATGTAAAATAAACAGAGCTCGACATTAAATACGGTACAATGAATCAGTGCCCTACACTGAACAAGGTAAAATTAAACAGAGCTCGACATTAAATACGGTACAATGAAACAGTGCCCTACAAGCAACAAGGAAAAATTAAACAGAGCCCGACATTAAATACAGTACAATGAAATAGTGCCCTACACTGAACAATGTAAAATTAAACATAGCCCGACATTAAATACGGTACAATGAAACAGTGCCCGACAGTGAACAATGTACAATTAAACACAGCCCGACATTAAATACGGTACAATGAAACAGTGCCCGATAGTGAACAATGTAAAATTAAACACAGCCCGACATTAAATACGGTAAAATGAAACAGTGCCCTACAGTGAACAAGGTAAAATTAAACAAAGCCCGACATTAAATATAGTACAATGAAACAGTGCCCTACAGTGAACAAGGTAACATTAAACAGAACCCGACATTAAATACGGTACAATAAAACAGTGCCCTACACTGAACAATGTAAAATTAAACACAGCCCGACATTAAATACGGTGCAATGAATCAGTGCCCTACACTGAACAATGTAAAATTAAACACAGCCCGGCATTAAATACGGTACAATGAATCAGTGCCCTACACTGAACAATGTAAAATTAAACACAGCCCGACATTAAATACGGTACAATGAAACAGTGCCCTACAGTGAACAATGTAAAATTAAACCGAGCCTGACATTAAATACAGTACAATGAAACAGTGACCTACAGTAAACAAGACAAAATTAAACAGAGCCCGACATTAAATAAAGTACAATGAAACAGTGCCCTACCAGCAACAATGTAAAATTAAACAGAGCCCGACATTAAATACGGTACAATGAAACAGTGCCCTACAGTGAACAAAGTAAAATTAAACAGAGCCCGACATTAAATACAGTACAATGAAACAGGGCTCTACTGTGAACAATGTAAAATAAAACAGAGCCCGACATTAAATACGGTACAATTAAACAGTGCCCTACAGTGAACAATGTAAAATTAAGCAGAGCTCGACATTAAATACGGTACAATGAATCAGTGCCCTACACTGAACAAGGTAAAATTAAACAGAGCTCGACATTAAATACGGTACAATGAAACAGTGCCCTACAAGCAACAAGGAAAAATTAAACAGAGCCCGACATTAAATACGGTACAATGAAACAGTGCCCGACAGTGAACAATGTAAAATTAAACAGAGCACGACATTAAATACAGTACAATGTAACAGTGCCCTCCACTGAGCAAGGTAAAATTAAACACAGCCCGACATTAAATACAGTACAATGAAACAGTGCCCTACACTGAACAATGTAAAATTAAACAGAGCCCGACATTAAATACGGGACAATGAAACAGTGACCTCCAGTAAACAAGGCAAAATTAATCAGAGCCCGACATTAAATACGGTACAATGAAACAGTGCCCGACATTGAACAATGTACAATTAAACACAGCACGACATTAAATACGGTACAATGAAACAGTGCCCTACACTGAACAATGTAAAATTAAACCGAGCCTGACATTAAATACAGTACAATGAAACAGTGACCTACAGTAAACAAGGCAAAATTAAACAGAGCCCGACATTAAATACAGTACAATGAAACAGTGCCCTCCACTGAGGAAGGTAAAATTAAACACAGCCCGACATTAAATACGGTACAATGAAACAGTGCCCGATAGTGAACAATGTAAAATTTAACAGAGCCCGACATTAAATACAGTACAATGAAACAGTGCACTACAGTGAACAATGTAAAATTCAACAGAGCCCGACATTTAATACAGGACAATGAAACAGTGACCTACAGTAAACAAGGCAAAATTAAACAGAGCCCAACATTAAATACGGTACAATGAATCAGTGCCCTACACTGAACAAGGTAAAATTAAACAGAGCCCGACATTAAATACGGTACGATGAAACAATGCCCTACAGTGAAGAATGTAAAATTAAACAGAGCCCGACATTAAATACGGTACAATGAAACAGTGCCCTAATGTGACCAATGTACAATTAAACACAGCCCGACATTAAATACAGTACAATGAAACAGTGCCCTACACTGAGCAATGTAAAATTAATCAGAGCCCGACATTAAATACGGTACAATGAAACAGTGCCCTACACTGAACACTGTAAAATTAATCAGAGCCCGACATTAAATACGGTACAATGAAACAGTGCCCTACAGTGAACAATGTAAAATTAAACAGAACCCGACATTAAATACAGTACAATGAAACAGTGACCTACAGTAAACAAGGCAAAATTAAACAGAGCCCGACATTAAATCCAGTACAATGAAACAATGCCCTACACTGAACACTGAAAAATTAAACAGAGCCCGACATTAAATACGGGACAATGAAACAGTGCCCGACAGTGAACATAGTAAAATTAAACAGAGCCCAACATTAAATACAGCACAATGAAACAGTGCCCGACAGTGAACAATGTAAAACTAAACACAGCCCGACATTAAATACGGTAAAATGAAACAGTGCCCTACACTGAACAACGTAAAATTAAATAGAGCCCGACATTAAATACGGTACAATGAAACAGTGCCCTACAGTGAACAATGTAAACTTAAACACAGCCCGACATTAAATACGGTACAATGAATCACTGCCCTACACTGAACAATGTAAAATTATACACAGCCCGACATTAAATACGGTACAATGAAACAGTGCCCTACAGTGAACAAGGTAAAATTAAACAGAGCCCGACATTAAATACGGTACAAGGAAACAGTGCCCTACAGTGAACAAGGTAAAATTAAACAGAGCCCGACATTAAATACGGTACAATGAAACAGTGCCTTACAGTGAACAATGTAAAATTAAACATAGCCCGACATTAAATACAGTACAATGAAACAGTGCCCTACAGTGAACAATGTAAAATTAAACAGAGCCCGACATTAAATACAGTACAATGAAACAGTGACCTACAGTAAACAAGGAAAAATTAAACACAGCCCGACATTAAATACAGTACAATGAAACAGTGCCCTACACTGAACAATGTAAAATTAAACACAGCCCGACATTAAATACGGTAAAATGAAACAGTGCCCTACACTGAACAAGGTAAAATTAAACAGAGCCCGACATTAAATACGGTACAATGAAACAGTGCCCTACACTGAACAATGTAAAATTAAACAGAGCCCGACATTAAATACAGTACAATGAAACAGTGCCCTACACTGAACAAGGTAAAATTAAACAGAGCCCGACATTAAATACAGTACACTGAAACAGTGACCTACAGTAAACAAGGCAAAATTAAACAGAGCCCGACATTAAATACAGTACAATGAAACAGTGCCCTACACTGAACAATGTAACATTAAACAGAGCCCGACATTAAATACGGGATAATGAAACAGTGCCGACAGTGAACAAGGTAAAATTAAACAGAGCCCAACATTAAATACAGCACAATGAAAAAATGCCCTACAGTGAAGAATGTAAAATTAAACACAGCCCGACATTAAATACAGTACAATGAAACAGTGACCTACAGTGAACAATGTAAAATTAAACATAGCCCGACATTAAATACGGTACAATGAAACAGTGCCCTACAGTGAACAATGTACAATTAAACACAGACCGACAGTAAATACGGTACAATGAAACAGTGCCCTACACTGAACAAGGTAAAATTAAACAGAGCCCGACATTAAATACGGTACAATGAAACAGTGCCCTGCACTGAACAAGGTAAAATTAAACGGAGCCCGACATTAAATACGGTACAATGAAACAGTGACCTACAGTGAACAAGGTAAAATTAAACAGAGCCCAGCATTAAATACAGCACAATGAAACAGTGCCCTACACTGAACAATGTAAACTTAAACACAACCCGACATTAAATACAGTACAATGAATCAGTGCCCTACACTGAACAATGTAAACTTAAACACAGCCCGACATTAAATACGGTACAATGAATCACTGCCCTACACTGCACAATGTAAAATTATACACAGCCCGACATTAAATACAGTACAATGAAACAGTGACCTACAGTAAACAAGGCAAAATTAAACAGTGCCCGACATTAAATACGGTACAATGAAACAGTGCCCTACACTGAACAATGTAAAATTAAACAGAGCCCGACATTAAATACAGTACAATGAAACAGTGCCCAACAGTGAACAATGTAAAATTAAACAGAGCCCGACATTAAATACAGCACAATGAAACAGTGCCCTACACTGAACAATGTAAAATTAAACAGAGCCCGACATTAAATACAGTACAATGAAACAGTGCCCAACAGTGAACAATGTAAAATTAAACAGAGCCCGACATTAAATACAGTACAATGAATCAGTGCCCTACACTGAACAATGTAAACTTAAACACAGCCCGACATTAAATACGGTACAATGAATCACTGCCCTACACTGAACAATGTAAAATTATACACAGCCCGACATTAAATACAGTACAATGAAACAGTGCCCTACAGTGAACAAGGTAAAATTAAACAGAGCCCGACATTAAATACGGTACAATGAAACAGTGCCCTACAGTGAACAATGTAAAGTTAAACAGAGCCCGACATTAAATACAGTACAATGAAACAGTGCCCTACAGTCTACAAAGTAAAGTTAAACAGAGCCCGACATTAAATACAGTACAATGAAACATTGCCCTACAGTACAAAGTAAAATTAAACAGAGCACGACGTTAAATACAGTACAATGAAACAGTGCCCTACAGTGAACAAGGTTAAATTAAACAGAGCCCGACATTAAATACAGTACAATGAAACAGTGCCCCACTTTGAACAAGGTAAAATTAAACAGAGCCCGACATTAAATACGGTACAATGAAACAGTGCCCTACACTGAACAAGGTAAAATTAAACAGAGCCCGACATTAAATACAGTAAAATGAAACAGTGCCCTACAATCAACAATGTAAAATTAAACAGAGCCCGACATTAAATACAGTACAATGAAACAGTGCCCTACAATCAACAATGTAAAATTAAACTGAGCCCGACATTAAATACGGTACAATGAAACAGTGCCCTTCAGTGAACAATGTAAAATTAAACAGAGCCCGACATTAAATACAGTACAATGAAACAGTGCCCTACAGTGAACAATGTAAAATTAAACAGAGCCCGACATTAAATACAGTACAATGAAACAGTGACCTACAGTAAACAAGGAAAAATTAAACAGAGCCCGACATTCAATACAGTACAATGAAACAGTGCCCTACACTGAACAATGTAAAATTAAACACAGCCCGACATTAAATACAGTACAATGAAACAGTGCCCTACAATGAACAATGTAACATTAAACAGAGCCCGACATTAAATACGGTACAATGAATCACTGCCCTACACTGAACAATGTAAAATTATACACAGCCCGACATTAAATACAGTACAATGAAACAGTGCCCTACAGTGAACAAGGTAAAATTAAACAGAGCCCGACATTAAATACGGTACAATGAAACAGTGCCCTACAGTGAACAATGTAAAATTAAACATAGCCCGACATTAAATACAGTACAATGAAACAGTGCCCTACAGTGAACAAGGTAAAATTAAACAGAGCTCGACATTAAATACGGTACAATGAAACAGTGCCCTACAGTGAACAATGTAAAATTAAACACAGCCCGACATTAAATACGGTAAAATGAAACAGTGCCCTACACTGAACAAGGTAAAATTAAACAGAGCCCGACATTAAATACGGTACAATGAAACAGTGCCCTACAGTGAACAATGTAAAATTAAACACAGCCCGACATTAAATACGGTAAAATGAAACAGTGCCCTACACTGAACAAGGTAAAATTAAACAGAGCCCGACATTAAAAACGGTACAATGAAACAGTGCCCTACACTGAACAAGGTAAAATTAAACAGAGCCCGACATTAAATACAGTACACTGAAACAGTGACCTACAGTAAACAAGGGAAAATTAAACAGAGCCCGACATTAATTACGGTACAATGAAACAGTGCCCTGCACTGAACAAGGTAAAATTAAACGGAGCCCGACATTAAATACGGTACAATGAAACAGTGACCTACAGTGAACAAGGTAAAATTAAACAGAGCCCAGCATTAAATACAGCACAATGAAACAGTGCCCTACACTGAACAATGTAAACTTAAACACAGCCCGACATTAAATACAGTACAATGAATCAGTGCCCTACACTGAACAATGTAAACTTAAACACAGCCCGACATTAAATACGGTACAATGAATCACTGCCCTACACTGAACAATGTAAAATTATACACAGCCCGACATTAAATACAGTACAATGAAACAGTGACCTACAGTAAACAAGGCAAAATTAAACAGTGCCCGACATTAAATACGGTACAATGAAACAGTGCCCTACACTGAACAATGTAAAATTAAACAGAGCCCGACATTAAATACAGTACAATGAAACAGTGCCCAACAGTGAACAATGTAAAATTAAACAGAGCCCGACATTAAATACAGCACAATGAAACAGTGCCCTACACTGAACAATGTAAACTTAAACACAGCCCGACATTAAATACAGTACAATGAATCAGTGCCCTACACTGAACAATGTAAACTTAAACACAGCCCGACATTAAATACGGTACAATGAATCACTGCCCTACACTGAACAATGTAAAATTATACACAGCCCGACATTAAATACAGTACAATGAAACAGTGCCCTACAGTCTACAAAGTAAAGTTAAACAGAGCCCGACATTAAATACAGTACAATGAAACATTGCCCTACAGTACAAAGTAAAATTAAACAGAGCCCGACATTAAATACGGCACAATGAAACAGTGCCCTACAGTGAACAAGGTTAAATTAAACAGAGCCCGACATTAAATACAGTACAATGAAACAGTGCCCCACTTTGAACAAGGTAAAATTAAACAGAGCCCGACATTAAATACGGTACAATGAAACAGTGCCCTACAATCAACAATGTAAAATAAAACAGAGCCCGACAATAAATACGGTACAATGAAACAGTGCCCTTCAGTGAACAATGTAAAATTAAACAGAGCCCGACATTAAATACAGTACAATGAAACAGTGCCCTACACTGAACAATGTAAAATTAAACACAGCCCGACATTAAATACGGTACAATGAAACAGTGACCTACAGTGAACAAGGTAAAATTAAACACAGCCCGACATTAAATACAGTACAATGAAACAGTGCCCTACACTGAACAATGTAAAATTAAACAGAGCCCGACATTAAATACGGGACAATGAAACAGTGCCGACAGTGAACAAGGTAAAATTAAACAGAGCCCAACATTAAATACAGCACAATGAAAAAAAGCCCTACAGTGAAGAATGTAAAATTAAACAGAGCCCGACATTAAATACAGTACAATGAAACAGTGACCTACAGTGAACAATGTAAAATTAAACACAGCGCGACATTAAATACGGTACAATGAAACAGTGCCCTACAGTGAACAATGTACAATTAAACACAGCCCGACAGTAAATACGGTACAATGAAACAGTGCCCTACACTGAACAAGGTAAAATTAAACAGAGCCCGACATTAAATACGGTACAATGAAACAGTGCCCTGCACTGAACAAGGTAAAATTAAACAGAGCCCGACATTAAATACGGTACAATGAAACAGTGCCCTACACTGAACAATTTAACATTAAACAGAGCCCGACATTAAATACGGGACAATGAAACAGTGCCGACAGTGAACAAGGTAAAATTAAACAGAGCCCAACATTAAATACAGCACAATGAAAAAATGCCCTACAGTGAAGAATGTAAAATTAAACGCAGCCCGACATTAAATACAGTACAATGAAACAGTGACCTACAGTGAACAATGTAAAATTAAACATAGCCCGACATTAAATACGGTACAATGAAAGAGTGCCCTACAGTGAACAATGTACAATTAAACACAGCCCGACATTAAATACGGCACAATGAAACAGTGCCCTACAGTGAACAATGTACAATTAAACACAGCCCGACATTAAATACGGTAAAATGAAACAGTGCCCTACACTGAACAAGGTAAAATTAAACACAGCCCGACATTAAATACGGTACAATGAAACAGTGCCCTACACTGAACAATGCAAAATTAAACACAGCCCGACATTAAATACGGTACAATGAAACAGTGCCCTACACTGAACAAGGTAAAATTTAAACAGAGCCCGACATTAAATACAGTACAATGAAACAGTGCCCTACAGTGAACAATGTACAATTAAACACAGCCCGACATTAAATACGGTACAATGAAACAGTGCCCTACAGTGAACAATGTACAATTAAACACAGCCCGACATTAAATACGGTACAATGAAACAGTGCCCTACAAGCAACGAGGTAAAATTAAACAGAGCCCGACATTAAATACAGTACAATGAAGCAGTGACCTACAGTGAACAATGTAAAATTAAACATAGCCCGACATTAAATACGGTACAATGAAAGAGTGCCCTACACTGAACAATGTAAAATTAAACAGAGCCCGACATTAAATACGGTACAATGAAACAGTGCCCTACACTGAACAATGTAAAATTAAACAGAGCCCGACATTAAATACGGTACAATGAAACAGTGCCCTACACTGAACAAGGTAAAATTAAACACAGCCCGACATTAAATACAGTGCAATGAAACAGTGACCTACAGTGAACAAGGTAAAATTTAAACAGAGCCCGACATTAAATACAGTACAATGAAACAGTGCCCTACAGTGAACAATGTACAATTAAACACAGCCCGACATTAAATACGGTACAATGAAACAGTGCCCTACAGTGAACAATGTACAATTAAACACAGCCCGACATTAAATACGGTACAATGAAACAGTGCCCTACAAGCAACGAGGTAAAATTAAACAGAGCCCGACATTAAATACAGTACAATGAAGCAGTGACCTACAGTGAACAATGTAAAATTAAACATAGCCCGACATTAAATACGGTACAATGAAAGAGTGCCCTACACTGAACAATGTAAAATTAAACAGAGCCCGACATTAAATACGGTACAATGAAACAGTGCCCTACACTGAACAATGTAAAATTAAACAGAGCCCGACATTAAATACGGTACAATGAAACAGTGCCCTACACTGAACAAGGTAAAATTAAACAGAGCCCGACATTAAATACAGTACAATGAAACAGTCCCCTACAGTGAACAATGTAAAATTAAACAGAGCCCGACATTAAATACGGTACAATGAAACAGTGCCCTACAAGCAACAAGGTAAAATTAAACACAGCCCGACATTAAATACAGTGCAATGAAACAGTACCCTACAGTGAACAATGTAAAATTAAACACAGCCCGACATTAAATACAGTGCAATGAAACAGTGACCTACAGTGAACAAGGTAAAATTAAACAGAGCCCGACATTAAATACAGTACAATGAAACAGTGCCCTACAAGCTACAATGTAAAATTAAACAGAGCTCGACATTAAATACAGTACAATGAAACAGTGACCTACAGTGAACAAGGTAAAATTAAACAGAGCTCGACATTAAATACGGTACAATGAAACAGTGCCCTACAAGCAACAAGGTAAAATTAAACAGAGCCCAACATTAAATACGGTTGAATGAAACAGTGCCCTACACTGAACAATGTAAAATTAAACAGAGCCCGACATTAAATACAGTGCAATGAAACAGTGCCCTACACTGAACAATGTAAAATTAAACAGAGCACGACATTAAATATTTACAGTGGTCCCTGGGTAGAATATCATCATTTACACTGGCTCCTGGGATATTAATTATTATTTACTGCGGTACTTGGATAGGATATCAATATTTACAGTGGACCACGGGTAGAATATCATTCTTTACCGTGGTCCCTGGGTATTATATCATTGTTCAAAGTGGTCCCTGTGTAGAATATCATTATTTACAGTGGTCCCTGGGTCGAATATCATTATTTACAGTGGTCCCTGGGTAGTGTATCATTATTTACAGTGGTCCCTGGGTCGAATATCATTATTTACAGTGGTCCCTGGGTAGTGTATCATTATTTACAGTGGTCCCTGGGTCGAATATCATTATTTACAGTGGTCCCTGGGTAGTGTATCATTATTTACAGTGGTCCCTGGGTAGAATATCATTATTTACAGTGATCCCTGGGTATTATATCATTGTTCAAAGTGGTCCCTGTGTAGAATATCATTATTTACAGTGGTCCCTGTGTAGAATATCATTATTTACTGAGGTCCCTGTGTAGAATATCATTATTTACAGTTGTCCCTGGGTAGTGTATCATTATTTACAGTGGTCCCTGGGTAGTATATCATTATGTACAGTGATCCCTGGGTATTATATCATTGTTTAAAATGGTCCCTGTGTAGAATTTCATTATTTACATTGGACCACGGGTAGAATATCATTATTTACAATGTACCCTAGGTAGTACATCATTATTTTCAGTGGTCCCTGGATAGTATATCAATATTTACAGTGGTCCCTGGTAGTGTATCATTATTTACCGTGGTCCCTGGGTATTATATCATTGTTTAAAGTGGTCCCTGTGTAGATTATCATTATTTACAGTGGTCCCTGTGTAGAATATCATTATTTACAGTGTTCCCTGGGTAGTTTATCATTATTTACAGTGGTCCCTGGGTAGAATATCATTATTTACAGTGATCCCTGGGTATTATATCATTGTTTAAAGTGGTCCCTGTGTAGAATATCATTATTTACAGTGGTCCCTGGGTGGTGTATCATTATTTACAGTGGTCACTGGGTAGAATATCATTATTTACAGTGGTCCCTGGGTAATATATCATTAGTTACATTGTTCCCTGGGTAATGTCTCAATATTTACAGCGCCCTGGTTATTTATAAATATTAACAGATGTCCCGGCGTACAATATCATTATTTACAGTGGTCACTGTGTAGAATATCATTATTTACAGTGGTCCCTGGTTAGAATATCATTATTTACACTGGATCCTGGGATATTAATTATTATTTACTGTGGTACTTGGATTGTATATCAATATTTACAGTGGACCACGGGTAGAATATCATTATTTACAATGTACCGTAGGTAGTACATCATTATTTTCCGTGGTCCCTGGATAGTATATCAATATTTACAGTGGTCCCTGGGTAGTGTATCATTATTTACCGTGGTCACTGGGTATTATATCATTGATGTGGAGATGCCGGCGTTGGACTGGGGTGAGCACAGTACGAAGTCTTACAACACCAGGTTAAAGTCCAACAGGTTTGTTTCGATGTCACTAGCTTTCGGAGCGCTGCTCCTTCCTCAGGTGAATGAAGAGGCCTCATTCCCGGTCTCATTCCCTCTCATTCCGGAGGACCCCTCCGGAAGGCAGCTGCCTTAGACTCGACATGTATGCTCAAGCCGTCAGGAGTCGCGTCAATGCCAGATTCATCAGTCGCATTCACAAGACAGCCCCGAACGTCACCCAAGCACAACGCAATGCCATCCGCGCTCTCAAGACCAACCACAGCATCGTCATCAAACCAGCAGACAAACCAGCAGCACTGTCGTACTGAACAGAACGGACTACTGAAAAGAAGTATACCGACAACTGAACAACCAAGAACACTACAGACAGTTACCCGCAGATCCGACCAAGGAACACATCCGTCAACTTAACAGACTGATCAAGACCTTGGATCCAGATCTTCAGAGCACCCTACGTGCTCTCATCCCACGTACTCCCCGCATTGGAGATCTCTACTGCCTCCCGACAATACACAAGGCCAACACACCAGGCCGCCCTATCGTTTCAGGCAATGGGACCCTGTGTGAGAACCTCTCTGGCTACATCGAGGGCATCTTGAAACCCATCGTACAAGGTACACCCAGCTTCTGTCGCGACACGACGGACTTCCTACAGAAACTCAGCACCCATGGACAAGTTGAACCAGGAACATTCCTCGTCACAATGGACGTCTCGGCACTCTACACCAGCATCCCCCATGACGACGGCATTGCTGCAACAGCCTCAGTACTCAACACCGAAACTGCCAATCTCCAGACGCAATTCTGCAACTCATCCGCTTCATTCTTTATCACAACGTCTTCACCTTCGACAACAAGTTCTTCATTCAGACGCACGGAACAGCCATGGGGACCAAATTCGCACCCCAATACGCCAACATATTCATGCACAAGTTTGAACAGGACCTACTCACCGCACAGGACCTTCAACCGATGTTATACACCAGATACATCGATGACATTTTTTTCCTTTGGACCCACGGCGAAGAATCACTGAAACGACTACACAATGACATTAATAAGTTCCATCCAACCATCAGACTCACCATGGACTACTCTCCAAAATCAGTTGCATTCTTGGACACACTCGTCTCCATCAAGGACGGTCACCTCAGCACTTCGCTTTACCGCAAACCCACGGATAACCTCATGATGCTCCACTTCTCCAGCTTCCACCCTAAACACATTAAAGAAGCCACCCCCTATGGACAAGCGCTCCGTATACACAGGATCTGCTCAGACGACGAGGAGTGTAACAGACATCTACAGACGTTGAAATATGCCCTCGTACGAATGGGATATGGCGCTCGACTCATCAATCGACGGTTCCAACGCGCCACAGCGAAAAACCGGACCGACCTCCTCAGAAGACAAACATGGGACACAACCGACAGAATACCCTTCGTCGTCCAGTACTTCCCCGGAGCGGAGAAACTACGTCATCTTCTTCACAGCCTTCAACACGTCATTGATGACGATGAACATCTTGCCAAGGTCATCCCCACACCCCCACTACTTGCCTTCAAACAACCGCGCAACCTCAAACGAACCATTGTTTGCAGCAAACTACCCAGTCTTCAGAATAGTGACCACGACACCACACAACCCTGTCATGGCAATCTCTGCAAGACGTGCCAGATCATCGACATGGATACCACTATTACACGTGAGAACACCACCCACCAGGTACGCGGTACATACTCGTGCGACTCGGCCAACGTTGTCTACCTCATACGCTGCAGGAAAGGATGTCCCGAAGCGTGGTGCATTGGCGAGACCATGCAGACGCTGCGACAACGAATGAACGGACATCGCGCAACAATCACCAGGCAGGAATGTTCCCTTCCAGTCGGGGAACACTTCAGCAGTCAAGGGCATTCAGCCTCTGATCTCCGGGTAAGCGTTCTCCAAGGCGGCCTTCAGGACCCGCGACAACGCAGAATCGCCGAGCAGAAACTTATAGCCAAGTTCCGCACACATGAGTGCGGCCTCAACCGGGACCTGGGATTCGTGTCGCATTACAGTCATCCACCACCGACTGGCCTGCAAAATCCTGCCAACTGTCCTGGCTTGGTACAATTCACACCTCTTTAACCTGGGGTTACCCCATCTCTGGATCTGTAAAGATTTAATCACCTGCTAATGCTCGCATTCCTAGCATTGATTGGCATCTTTGAATTTGTCTATATATGTGTTTCTGGAACAGACCTCTTCATTCACCTGAGGAAGGAGCAGCGCTCCGAAAGCTAGTGACATCGAAACAAACCTGTTGAACTTTAACCTGGTGTTGTAAGACTTCGAACTATTATATCGTTGTTTAAAGTGGTCCCTGTGTAGAATATCATTATTTACAGTGGTCCCTGGGTAGAGTATCATTATTTACAGTGGTCCCTGGGTAGTGTATCATTATTTACAGAGGTCCCTGGGTAGAATATCATTATTTACACTGGCTCCTGTGATATTAATTATTATTTACTGTGGTTATTGGAGAGCATATCAATATTTACAGTGGACCACGGGTAGAATATCATTATTTACAATGTACCCTGGGTAGTACATCATTATTTACAGTGGTTCCTGGGTAGAATATCATTCTTTACAGTGGTCCCTGGGTCGATATCATTATCTACACTGGTCCCTGAGCAGTTTGTTATAACTTACAGTGGTCCTTGGGTAGTATATGAATATTTACAGTGGTCCCTGGGGTGTATATGATTATTTACAGTGGACCGTGGAAAGTATATCATTATTTACAGTGGTCCCTGGGTAGAATATCATCATTTACACTGGCTCCTGGGTTATTAATTATTATTTACTGTGGTACTTGGATAGGATATCAATATTTACAGTGGACCCTTGGTAGAATATCAGTATCTACAATGGTCCCTGGGTAGTACATCATTATTTACCGTGATCCCTGGGTAGTACATCATTATTTACCGTGATCCCTGGGTAGTACATCATTACTTACCGTGATCCCTGGGTAGTACATCATTATTTACAGTGATCCCTGGGGAGTAAATCGTTATGAACAGTTGCCCCTTTGTATTATATCCTTATTTACACTGGTCGATGTGTAGTATACTATTATTTACATTGGCTGTGGGTAGTTATCATCATTTACAGTGGTCACTGGATAGTATTTCATTATTTACAGTGGCGCCAGGGCAGTATATCATTATTTTCAGTGGACCGTGGGCAGTATATCTTTATTTACAGTGTTCCCTGGGGAGTATCTCATTACTTACAGTGGACCCTGGGTATCATATCCAATATACAGTCGTCCCTGAGTTGTATATCATTATTTACAGAGGGCCCCTGGTAGTATTTCATTATTTACAGTGGTCCCTGAGCAGTATATCATTATTTACAGTTGTCCCTGGGTAAGATATCATTATTTACAGTGGTCCCTGGTTAGTATATCATTTTCTACAGTGGTCCCTGCGTAATATATCGTTATTTACAGTGGTCCCAGGGTGGTATATCATGGTTTACAGTGGTCCCTGGACAGTATGTCATCAATTATAGTGTGCACTGTGCAGTACATCTTTATTCACAGTGGTCCATGGGCAGTATATCATTATTTACAGTGGTCCCTCGGCAATATATCATTAAGCACAGTGGTCCCTGGGCAGTATACCATTACTTACAGTGGTCCCTGGGTAGTATATCATTATTTACAGCGGCCCCAGGGCAATATATCATTAATCACAGAGGGCTCTGGGTAGTATATCATCATTGACCGCGGTTCCTGGGAAGTATATCATTATTTACACTGGTCCCTGGGTAGTATGTCATTACTTACACAGGTCACTGGGTAGTATATCCTCCTTTACAGTGGTCCCAGTGTAGTGCAGTATTATCCACAGTGATCCCAGAGTGGCACATCATGATTTACAGTGGTCCCTGGACATTATGTCATCATTTATAGTGTGCCCTGTGTAGTACCTCTTAATTTACAGTGGATTCTGGATAGTATATCATTATTGACAGTAGTCCCTGGGTGGTATATCATTATTTACAGTGGCCTCTGGGAAATACATCATTATTTACAGTGGTCCCTGGACATTATGTCATCATTTATAGTGTGCCCTGTGTAGTACCTCTTAATTTACAGTGGATTCTGCATTGTATATCATTATTGACAGTAGTCCTGGGTGGTATATCATTATTTACAGTGGTCTCTGGGAAATATATCATTATTTACAGTGGTCCCTGGATAGTATATCATTATTTACAGTGGTCCAAGGGTAGTATATCATTATTTACAGTGGTCCTGTGTAGTATGTCATTATTTACCGTGGTCACTGGGTAGTATCCCATTATTTACAATGGTTCCAGGGTAGTATCTGATTATTTACATTGTCCCTGGGTAGTATGTCATTATTTACCGTGGTCACTGGGTAGTATCCCATTTTATAACAAAGGTTCCAGGGTGGCATATCATTATTGACAGTGGTCCCTGGGTAGTATGTCATTGTTTACATTGGCCTTGGGTCGGTAACATCATTTACAGTGATCACTGGATAGTATTTCATTAGTGACAGTGGTGACTCGGCAGTATATCATTATTTACAGTGGTCTCTTGACAGTGGATGATTATTTACAGTGGTCCCTGTGTAGAATATCATTTTTTACAGTGGTCCCTGGGTAGAATGTCATTATTTACAGTGGTCCCTGGGTAGTATCTCATTATTTACAGTGTTCCCTGGGTATTATAGCATTATTTACAGTGGTCCCTGGGTATTATCTCATTATTTACTGTGGTCCATGGGTAGTATCTCATTATTTACTGTGGTGCCTGAGTAGAATATCATTATTTACAGTGGTCCCTGGGTCGAATATCAATATCTACACTGGTCCCTGGGCCGTTTGTTATTACTTACAGTGGTCCTTTGGTAGTACTTGAATAATTACAGTGGTCCCTCGGGTGCATATCATTATTTACATTGAACCGTGGAAAGTATATCATTATTTACGGTGGTCCCTGGGCAGTATACCATTATATGCAGTAGTCCCTGGGCAGTATATCAATATTTACAGTGGTCCATGTGTAGTATATAATTTTTGCAATGGACCCTGGGCAGTATATCTTTATTTACAGTGGGCCATGGGCAGTATATCATTATTTACAGTGGGCCCTAGGTTGTATACCATTATTTACAGTGGGCCCCTGGTAGTGTTTCGTTATTTACAGGGATCCCTGTGCAGTACATCATTATTTGCAGTGGTCCCTGAGCAGTATATCATAATTTACAGTTGTCCCTGGGTAGCATATCATTATTTACCGTGGTTCCTGGGTAGTATATCATTATTTACACTGGTCCCGGTGTAGAATATCATTATTTACAGTTGTCCCTGAGTAAAATATCATTATTTAAATTGGCCCCTGTGCAGTATATCATTATTTACAGTGGTCCCGGTGTAGAATATCATTATTTACAGTTGTCCCTGAGTAAAATATCATTATTTAAATTGGCCCCTGTGCAGTATATCATTATTTACACTGGTCCCGGTGTAGAATATCATTATTTACAGTTGTCCCTGAGTAAAATATCATTATTTAAATTGGTCCCTGTGCTGTATATCATTATTTTCAGTGTTCCCTGCATAGTTTAACATTATTTCCAGTGGTTTCTGGGCAACGTATCATTATTTACAGTGGTCCCAGGGTAGTATATAATTTTTTTGCAGTGCGCCTGTGCAGTATATCACTGTTTGCAGTCGGCCCTGGGCAGTATATCATTATCTACAGTGGTCCCTGGGTAGTATATAATTATTTATAGTGGTCTCTGGGTAGTAAATAATTATTTCCAGTGGTCCCTGTGTAGTATGTCTTTATTTACAATGGTCCCTGGGAGTGTACCTCTATTTACAGTGGTTCCTGGTAGTATATCATTCTTTACAGTGGTCACTGGGTAGTAAATAATTATTTAAAGTGGTCCCTGGGTAGTAGATCATTATTTACAGTGGTCCCTGGGTAGTATATCATTATTTACAGTGGTCCCTGGGTAGCATATCATTATTTACAGTGGTCCCTGGGTAGTATATCATTATTTACAGTGGTCCCTGGGGTGTATATCATTATTTACAATGGACCCTGGGCAGTAAGTCTTTATTTACAGTGGTCCCTGGGCAGTATATCTTTATTTACAGTGGTCCCTGAGTAGTATAACATTATTTATAGTAGTCCCTGGTGAGTATATAATTATTTACAAAGGTCCCTGGGCAGTATGTCATTATTTACAGTGGTCCCTGTGTAGAATATCATTATTTACAGTGGTCCCTAGGTAGTATATAATTATTTACAGTGGTCACTGGGTAGAATGTCATTGTTTACAGTGGCACCTGGGCAGTATATCATTATTTACAGTGGTTCCTTGGTAGAATATCATTAGTTACAGCGTTCCATGGGCACTTCACCATTATTAATAGTTGTCCATCGGTAGTATATTATTTTCTGCAGTGGTCCCTGGGTAGTAAATCATTATTTACTGTAGTCCCTGGTAGAATATTAGCATTTACAGTGGTCCCCGGTCAGAATGTCATTATTTACAGTTGTGCCTGGGTAGTACATTATTATTTGCATTTGACCCTGGGTAGAATATCATTATTTACACTGGTCCCGGTGTAGAATATCATTATTTACAGTTGTCCCTGAGTAAAATATCATTATTTAAATTGGTCCCTGTGCTGTATATCATTATTTTTACTGTTCCCTGCATAGTTTAACATTATTTCCAGTGGTTTATGGGAAACGTATCATTATTTACAGTGGTCCCAGGGTAGTATATAATTTTTTTGCAGTGCGCCTGTGCAGTATATCACTGTTTGCAGTCGGCCCTGGGCAGTATATCATTATCTACAGTGGTCCCTGGGTAGTATATAATTATTTACAGTGGTCACTGGGTAGTAAATAATTATTTACAGTGGTCCCTGTGTAGTATGTCTTTATTTACAATGGTCCCTGGGAGTGTACCTCTATTTACAGTGGTTCCTGGTAGTATATCATTCTTTGCAGTGGTCACTGGGTAGTAAGTAATTATTTAAAGTGGTCCCTGGGTAGTATATCATTATTTACAGTGGTCCCTGTGTAGTATGTCTTTATTTACAGTAGTCGCTGATAGTATATCATTATTTACAGTGGTCCCTGGGTAATATATCATTATTTGCAGTTGTCTCTGATTAGAATATCATTATTTACAGTGGTCACTGGCTGGTATATCATTATTTACAGTGGTCCCTGGGCAGTATATCATTTTTACAGTGGTACCTAGGCTGTATGTCATAATTTACAATGATCCCTGATCAGGATATCATTGTTTACAGTGGTCCCTGGGTAATATATCATTATTTACAGTTGTCTCTGGTTAGAATATCATTATTTACAGTGATGTGGAGATGCCGGCGTTGGACTGGGGTGAGAACAGTACGAAGGCTTACAACACCAGGTTAAAGTCCAACAGGTTTGTTTCGATGTCACTAGCTTTCGGAGCGCTGCTCCTTCCCCAGGTGAATGCAGAGGTCTGTTCCAGAAACACATATATAGACAAATGCAAAGATGCGAAACAATGCTAGGAATGCGAGCATTAGCAGGTGATTAAATCTTTACAGATCCAGAGATGGGGTAACCCCAGGTTAAAGAGGTGTGAATTGTGTCAAGCCAGGACAGTTGGTAGGATTTCACAGGCCAGATGGTGGGGGATGAATGTAATGCGACATGAATCCCAGGTCCCGGTTGAGGCCGCACTCATGTGTGCAGAACTTCTTGACAGCCTTAAAAACGTCATTGATGACGATGAAGATCTTGCCAAGGTCATCCCCACACCCCCACTACTTGCCTTCAAACAACCGCACAACCTCAATCGAACCATTGTTTGCAGCAAACTACCCAGTCTTCAGAACAGTGACCACGACACCACACAACCCTGTCAGGGCAATCTCTGCAAGACGTGCCAGATCATCGACATGGATACCACCATTACACGTGAGAACACCACCCACCAGGTACGCGGTACATACTCGTGCGACTCGGCCAATGTTGTCTACCTCATACGCTGCAGGAAAGGATGTCCCGAAGCGTGGTACATTGGCGAGACCATGCAGACGCTGCGACAACGAATGAACGGACATCGCGCAACAATCACCAGGCAGGAATGTTCCCTTCCAGTCGGGGAACACTTCAGCAGTCAAGGGCATTCAGCCTCTGATCTCCGGGTAAGCGTTCTCCAAGGCGGCCTTCAGGACCCGCGACAACGCAGAATCGCCGAGCAGAAACTTATAGCCAAGTTCCGCACACATGAGTGCGGCCTCAACCGGGGCCTGGGATTCGTGTCGCATTACATTCATCCCCCACCATCTGGCCTGCAAAATCGTACCAACTGTCCTGGCTTGGTACAATTCACACCTCTTTAACCTGGGGTTACCCCATCTCTGGATCTGTAAAGATTTAATCACCTGCTAATGCTCGCATTCCTAGCATTGTTTGGCATCTTTGAATTTGTCTATATATGTGTTTCTGGAACAGACCTCTGCATTCACCTGAGGAAGGAGCAGCGCTCCGAAAGCTAGTGACATCGAAACAAACCTGTTGGACTTTAACCTGGTGCTGTAAGACTTCGTATTATTTACAGTGGGCACTGTGTAGTATATCATTATTTACAACAGTCCCTGGGTAGTATGACTTTATTTACAGTGGTCCCTCGGCAGTATAGCTTTATTTACAGTGATCCCTGGAAGTATATCATTATTTACTGTGGTCTCTGATTAGAATATCATTATTTACAGTGGGCACTGTGCAGTATGTCTTATTTAAAGTGGTTCCCGGGTTGTTTATCATTATTTACAAAGCTCTCTGGGTGGTATATCTTTATTTACAGTGGTCCCTGGGTGGTTTATCTTTATTTACAGTGGTCTCTGGGTGGTTTATCTTTATTTACAGTGGTCCCTGGGAAGTATATCATTATACTGTATCATTTAGTGGGCAGCACGGTATATTATTATATCATTCAGCACCACTATATCATTTAGTGTGCAGCACGGTAGCATAGTGGATAGCACAATTGTTTCACAGCTCCAGGGTCCCAGGTTCGATTCCCGGATGTGCGGAGTCTGCACATCCTCCCCGTGTGTGCGTGGGTTTCCTCCGGGTGCTCCGGTTTCCTCCCACAGTCCAAAGATGTGCAGTTTAGGTGAATTGTCCATCATAAATTGCCTTAGTGTCCAAAATTGCCCTTAGTGTTGGGTGGGGTTACTCGCTTATGGGGATAGGGTGGAGATGTGGACTTGGATAGGGTGCTCTTTTCAAGAGCCGGGCAGACTCGATGGGCCGAATGGCCTCCTTCTGCACTGTAAATTCTATGATCTATGATTTACTGTGGTCCCTGGGTAGAGTATCATGATTTCCAGTGTTCTCTCGGTGGTATATCATTATTTACAATTGTCCCTGGGTAGAATGTCATTATCTACAGTTGTCCCTGGATAGCATATCTTAATTTGCCGTTGTCCATGCGTAGTATATAATTATTTACAGTGCTCCATGGGTAGAATATCATTATTTACAGTGGTCCCTGGTAGTATATCATCCTTTACAGTGGTCCCTGGGTAGTATATCATTATTTACAGTCGTCCCTGGGCAGTATATCTTTATTTACAGTGACCCCTGTGTAGTAAATCAGTATTTACAGTGACCCCTGTGTAGTACATCATTATTTACAGTTGTCCCTGGGTAGTATATCATTAGTTACAGTGGCCCCTGGGTAGAATGTCATTATCTACAGTTGTCCCTGGATAGTATATCTTAATTTGCCGTGGTCCATGCGTAGTACATAATTATTTACGGTGCTCCATGGGTAGAATATCATTATTTACAGTGGTCCCTGGTAGTATGTCATTCTTTACAGTGGTCCCTGTATAGAAAGTCTTTATTTACATGGTTCCCTGGCGGTATATCATTATTTACAGTGGCCACTGGGTAGTATATCCGTATCTACAATGGTCCCTGGGTAGTATCTCATTATTTTCTGTGGTCCCTGTGGAGAATATCATTATTTACAGTGGTCTCTGGGTAGTACAGCCGTATCTACAATGGTCCCTGGGTAGTATCTCATTATTTACTGTGGTCCCTGGGTTGTATATCATTATTTACAGTGGTCCGTGGGTAGAATATCATTACTTACAGTGGTCCCTGGGTAGTACGTCATTATTTACAGTGCTCCCAGGGTAGTATATTATTATTTATTGTGGTCCCTGTGAAGACTATGATTATTTACAGTGGTCCCATTTTAGTTTATCATTATTTACATTGGCCGTGGGTAGTATATCATTATTTACAGTGGTCCCAGGGTAGTATATCATTATTTACAGTGGCCGTGGGTAGTATATCATTATTTACAGTTGCCATGGGTAGTATATCATTATTTACAGTGGTCCCTTGATAGTGGATGATTATTTCCAATGGTCCCGATGTAGTATATCATTATTTACAGTTGTCCCTGGGTAGAATATCATTATTTGCAGTGCTCTCTGATTAGAATATTATTATTTGCAGTGGTCAAAGAACAAAGAACAAAGAAATGTACAGCACAGGAACAGGCCCTTCGGCCCTCCAAGCCCGTGCCGACCATACTGCCCGACTAAACTACAATCTTCTACACTTCCTGGGTCCGTATCCTTCTATTCCCATCCTATTCATATATTTGTCAAGATGCCCCTAAAATATCCCTATCGTCCCGGCTTCCACTACCTCCTCCGGTAGTGAGTTCCAGGCACCCACTACCCTCTGCGTAAAAAACTTGCCTCGTACATCTACTCTAAACTTTGCCCCTCTCACCTTAAACCTATGCCCCCTAGTAATTGACCCCTCTACCCTGGGGAAAAGCCTCTGACTATCCACTCTGTCTATGCCCCTCATAATTTTGTATACCTCTATCAGGTCGCCCCTCAACCTCCTTCGTTCCAGTGAGAACAAACCGAGTTTATTCAATCGCTCCTCATAGCTTATGCCCTCCATACCAGGCAACATTCTGGTAAATCTCTTCTGCACCCTCTCTAAAGCCTCCACATCCTTCTGGTAGTGTGGCGACCAGAATTGAACACTATACTCCAAGTGTGGCCTAACTAAGGTTCTATACAGCTGCAACATGACTTGCCAATTCTTATACTCAATGCCCCGGCCAATGAAGGCAAGCATGCCGTATGCCTTCTTGACTACCTTCTCCGCCTGTGTTGCCCCTTTCAATGACCTGTGGACCTGTACTCCTAGATCTCTTTGACTTTCAATACTCTTGAGGGTTCTACCATTCACTATATATTCCCTACCTGCATTAGCCCTTCCAAAATGCATTACCTCACATTTGTCCGGATTCAACTCCATCTGCATCTCTCCGCCCAAGTCTCCAGACAATCAAAATCCTGCTCTATCCTCAGACAGTCCTCATCGCTATCCGCAATTCCACCAACCTTTGTGTCGTCTGCAAACTTACTAATCAGACCAGTTACATTTTCCTCCAAATCATTTATATATACTACAAAGAGCAAAGGTCCCAGCACTGATCCCTGTGGAACACCACTGGTCACAGCCCTCCAATTAGAAAAGCATCCCTCCATTGCTACCCTCTGCCTTCTATGGCCTAGCCAGTTCAGTATCCACCTTGCCAGTTCACCCCTGATCCCGTGTGACTTCACCTTTTGTACTAGTCTACCATGAGGGACCTTGTCAAAGGCCTTACTGAAGTCCATATAGACAACATCTACTGCCCTACCTGCATCAATCATCTTAGTGACCTCCTCGAAAAACTCTATCAAGTTAGTGAGACACGACCTCCCCTTCACAAAACCGTGCTGCCTCTCACTAATACGTCCATTTGCTTCCAAATGGGAGTAGATCCTGTCTCGAAGAATTCTCTCCAGTAATTTCCCTACCACTGAAGTAAGGCTCACCGGCCTGTAGTTCCCGGGATTATCCTTGCTACCCTTCTTAAACAGAGGAACAACATTGGCTATTCTCCAGTCCTCCGGGACATCCCCTGAAGACAGCGAGGATCCAAAGATTTCTGTCAAGGCCTCAGCAATTTCCTCTCCAGCCTCCTTCAGTATTCTGGGGTAGATCCCATCCGGCCCTGGGGACTTATCTACCTTAATATTTTTTAAGACACCCAACACCTCGTCTTTTTGGATCACAATGTGACCCAGGCTATCTACACCCCCTTCTCCAGACTCAACATCTACCAATTCCTTCTCGTTGGTGAATACTGATGCAAAGTATTCATTTAGTACCTCGCCCATTTCCTCTGGCTCCACACATAGATTCCCTTGCCTATCCTTCAGTGGGCCAACCCTTTCCCTGGCTACCCTCTTGCTTTTTATGTACGTGTAAAAAGCCTTGGGATTTTCCTTAACCCTATTTGCCAATGACTTTTCATGACCCCTTCTAGCCCTCCTGACTCCTTGCTTAAGTTCCTTCCTACTTTCCTTATATGCCACACAGGCTTCGTCTGTTCCCAGCCTTTTAGCCCTGACAAATGCCTCCTTTTTCTTTTTGACGAGGCCTACAATATCACTCGTCATCCAAGGTTCCCGAAAATTGCCGTATTTATCTTTCTTCCTCACAGGAACATGCCTGTCCTGTATTCCTTTCAACTGACACTTGAAAGCCTCCCACATGTCAGATGTTGATTTGCCCTCAAACATCCGCCCCCAATCTATGTTCTTCAGTTCCCGCCTAATATTGTTATAATTAGCCTTCCCCCAATTTAGCACATTCATCCTCGGACCACTCTTATCCTTGTCCACCAGTACTTTAAAACTTACTGAATTGTGGTCACTGTTACCGAAATGCTCCCCTACTGAAACATCTACCACCTGGCCGGGCTCATTCCCCAATACCAGGTCCAGTACCGCCCCTTCCCTAGTTGGACTGTTTACATATTGTTTTAAGAAGCCCTCCTGGATGCTCCTTACAAACTCCGCCCCGTCTAAGCCCCTGGCACTAAGTGAGTCCCAGTCAATATTGGGGAAGTTGAAGTCTCCCATCACCACAACCCTGTTGTTTTTACTCTTTTCCAAAATCTGTCTACCTATCTGCTCCTCTATCTCCCGCTGGCTGTTGGGAGGCCTGTAGTATACCCCCAACATTGTGACTGCACCCTTCTTATTCCTGATCTCTACCCATATAGCCTCACTGCCCTCTGAGGTGTCCTCTCGCAGTATAGCTGTGATATTCTCCCGAACAAGTAGCGCAACTCCGCCTCCCCTTTTACATCCCCCTCTATCCCGCCTGAAACATCTAAATCCTGGAACGTTTAGCTGCCAATCCTGCCCTTCCCTCAACCAGGTCTCTGTAATGGCAACAACATCATAGTTCCAAGTAGTAATCCAAGCTCTAAGTTCATCTGCCTTACCCGTAATGCTCCTTGCATTAAAACATATGCACTTCAGGCCACCAGACCCACTGTGTTCAGCAACTTCTCCCCGTCTGCTCTGCCTCAGAGCCACACTGTCCCTATTCCCTAGTTCTCCCTCAATGCTCTCACCTTCTGACCTATTGCTCCCGTGCCCACCCCCCTGCCATACTAGTTTAAACCCTCCCGTGTGACACTAGCAAACCTCGCGGCCAGGATATTTATGCCTCTCCGGTTTAGATGCAACCCGTCCATCTTATACAGGTCACACCTGCCCCGGAAGAGCTCCCAGTGGTCCAGATAACGGAAACCCTCCCTTCTACACCAGCTGTTTCGCCACGTGTTTGTCTGCTCTATCTTCCTATTTCTAGCCTCACTGGCACGTGGCACAGGGTGTAATCCCGAGATTACAACCCTCGAGGTCCTGTCTTTTAACTTTCTGCCTAGCTCCCTGAACTCCTGCTGCAGGACCTCATGCCCCTTCCTGCCTATGTCGTTAGTACCAATATGTACAACGACCTCTGCCTGTTTGCCCTCCCCATTCAGGATGCCCTCTACCCGTTCGGAGACATCCTGGACCCTGGCACCAGGGAGGCAACATACCATCCTGGAGTCTCTTTCACGTCCACAGAAGCGCCTATCTGTGCCCCTGACTATAGAGTCCCCTATTACTATTACTCTTCTGCGCTTTGACCCTCCCTTCTGAACATCAGAGCCAGTCCCTGGGTAGAATATCATTATTTATAGTGGACCATAGGTCGAATATCATTATCTATACTGGTCCCTGGGCCGTTTGTTATTATTTACAGTGGTCCTTGGGTAGTATATGAATATTTACAGTGGTCCCTGGGTAGAATATCATTATTTACAGTGGTCCCTGGGTAGTATCTAATTATTTATAGTGGTCTCTGGGCGGTATATCATTATTTACAGTGGTCCCTGGGCAGAATATCACCATTTACAGTGGTCCCTGGTAAGAATTTAATTATTTGCAGTGGTCCCTGGGTAGAATATCATTATTTATAGTGGACCCTAGGTCGAATATCATTATCTACACTGGTCCCTGTGGCCGTTTGTTATTATTTACAGTTGTCCTTGGGTAGTATATGAATATTTACAGTGGTCCCTGGGTAGTATATCATTATTTACAGTGGTCCCTGGTTCGTATATCAATATTTACAGTGGTCCCTGGGAGGAATATCATTATTTGCAGTGGTCCCTGCGTAGTATATCAATATTTACAGTGGTCCCTGGGTAGAATATCATTATTTACAGTGGTCCCTGGGCAGTATATCATTATTTACAGTGGTCCCTGGGTAGAATATCATTATTTACACTGGCTGCTGGGATATTAATTATTATTTACTGTGGTACTTGGATAGTATATCAATATTTACAGTGGACCCTGGGTAATATTATTATTTACAATGTACCCTGGGTAGTACATCATTATTTACCGTGATCCCTGAGTAGTATATCATTATTTACAGTGGTCCCTGTGTGGTATACTATTATTTACATTGGCTGTTGTCAGTTATCATCATTTGCAGTGGTCACTGGATAGTATTTCATATTTACAGTGGCGCCAGGGCAGTATATCATTATTTTCAGTGGACCGTGGGCAGTATATCTTTATTTATAGTGTTCCCTGGGGAGTATATTATTACTTACAGTGGACCATGGGTATCATGTCCAATATACAGTCGTCCCTGCATTGTATATCATTATTTTCAGTGGGCCCGTGGTAGTATTTCATTATTTACAGTGGTCCCTGAGCAGTATATCATTATTTACAGTTGTCCCTGGGTAGGATATCATTATTTACAGTTGTCCCTGGATAGTATATCTTTATTTACTGTAGCCCCTGGGTAGTATATCATTTTCAACAGTGGTCCCTGCGTTGTATATCGTTATTTACAGTGGTCACAGGGTGGTATATCATGATTTACAGTGGACCCTGGACAGTATGTCATCAATTATAGTGTGCACTGTGCAGTACATCTTTATTCACAGTGGTCCATGGGCAGTATATCATTATTTACAGTGGTCACTGGGCAATATATCATTAAGCACAGTGGTCCCTGGGCAGTATACCATTATTTACAGTGGTCCCTGTGTAGTATATCATTATTTACAGTGGTCCCTGGGCAATATATCATTAATCACAGTGGGCTCTGGGTAGTATATCATCATTGACCGCGGTTCCTGGGAAGTATATCATTATTTCCAGTGGTGCCGGGGTAGTATATCATCATTTACAGTAGTGCCTGGGGAGTATATCATCTTTTAAAGTGGACCCTGGGCAGTAAGTCTTTATTTAAAGTGGTTCCTGGGCAGTATATCTTTATTTACAGTGGTCCCTGGGTAGTATATCATTATTTACAGTGGTCCCTGTGTATAATATCATTCTTTACAATGGTCCCTCGGTAGTATATCATTATTTACAGTGTTCACTGTGAAGACTATCATTGTTTACAGAGGTCCTTGGGTCGTATATCATTATTTACAGTGGTTCCTTGGTAGAATATCATTAGTTACAGCGTTCCATGGGCACTTCACCATTATTAATAGTTGTCCATCGGTAGTATATTATTTTCTGCAGTGGTCCCTGGGTAGTAAATCATTATTTACTGTAGTCCCTGGTAGAATATCAGCATTTACAGTGGTCCCTGGTCAGAATGTCATTATTTACAGTTGTGCCTGGGTAGTACATTATTATTTGCATTTGACCCTGGGTAGTATATCATCATCTGCAGTGGTCCCTGGGCAGTATATCATTATTTACAGTGGTCTCTGTGCAGTATATCATTATTTACACTGGTCCCAGTGTAGAATATCATTATTTACAGTTGTCCCTGAGTAAAATATCATTATTTAAATTGGCCCTTGTGCTGTATATCATTATTTTCAGTGTTCCCTGCATAGTTTAACATTATTTCCAGTGGTTTCTGGGCAACGTACCATTATTTACAGTGGTCCCTGGGTAGTATATAATTTTTTTGCAGTGCGCCTGTGCAGTATATCACTGTTTGCAGTCGGCCCTGGGCAGTGTATCTTTATCTACAGTGGTCCCTGAGTAGTCTATCATTATTTACATTCGTACCTGGGTAGTATATCATTATCTACAGTGGTCCCTGGGTAGTCTATCATTATGTACAGTGGTCCCTGTGTAGTATATCATTCTTTACAGTGGTCACTGGGTAGTAAATACTTATTTACAGTGGCCCCTGTGTAGTATGTCTTTATTTACAGTGGTCCCTGGGCAGTGTACCTTTATTTAAAGTGGTCCCTGGGTAGTATATCATTATTTACAGTGGTCCCTGGGTAGAATATCATTATTTACAGTGGCCCCTGTGTAGTATGTCTTTATTTACAGTGGTTCCTGGTAGTATATCATTCATTACAGTGGTCCCATGATAGTATATCATAATTTAAAGTGGTCCCTGGGTAGTATATCATTATTTACAGTGGTCCCTGGGGTGTATAATCATTATTTACAGTGGTCCCTGGGTAGTATATCATCATTTACAGTAGTGCCTGGGGAGTATATCATCATTTACAGTGGACCCTGGGCAGTAAGTCCCTGAGCAGTATATCTTTATTTACAGTGGTCCCTGAGTAGTATAACATTATTTATAGTAGTCCCTGGTGATTATATAATTATTTACAGTGGTCCCTGGGCAGTCTGTCATTATTTACAGTGGTCCCTGTGTAGAATATCATTCTTTACAGTGGTCCCTAGGTAGTGTATCATTATTTACAGTGGTCACTGGGTAGAATATCATTATTTACAGTGGTCACTGGGTAGAATATCATTGTTTACAGTGGCCCCTGGGCAGTATATCATTATTTACAGGGTTCCTTGGTATAGCTGTCCATCGGTAGTATATTATTTTCTGCAGTGGTCCCTGGGTAGTAAATCATTATTTACTGTAGTCCCTCGTAGAATATCAGCATTTACAGTGGTCCCTGGTCAGAATGTCATTATTTACAGTTGTGCCTGGGTAGTACATTATTATTTGCATTTGACCCTGGGTAGTATATCATCATCTGCAGTGGTCCCTGGGCAGTATATCATTATTTACAGTGGTCTCTGTGCTGTATATCATTATTTTCAGTGTTCCCTGCATAGTTTAACATTATTTACAGTGGTTTCTGGGCAACGTACCATTATTTACAGTGGTCCCAGGGTAGTATATAATTTTTTTGCAGTGCGCCTGTGCAGTATATCACTGTTTGCAGTCGGCCCTGGGCAGTGTATCTTTATCTACAGTGGTCCCTGAGTAGTCTATCATTATTTACATTCGTCCCTGGGTAGTATATCATTATTTACAGTGGTCCCTGGGCAGTGTATCATTATTTACATTCGTCCCTGGGTAGTATATCATTATTTACAGTGGTCCCTGGGTAGTATATCATTATTTACAGTGGTCC
This sequence comes from Scyliorhinus torazame, assembly GCF_047496885.1. Lineage (NCBI taxonomy): Eukaryota > Metazoa > Chordata > Chondrichthyes > Carcharhiniformes > Scyliorhinidae > Scyliorhinus > Scyliorhinus torazame. The sequence continues at coordinate 299,968 of NW_027307830.1, forward strand.
CTGGGTGGTTTATCTTTATTTACAGTGGTCCCTGGGTAGTATATCTTTATTTACAGTGGTCCCTGAGTAGTCTATCATTATTTACATTCGTCCCTGGGCAGTGTATCTTTATTTACAGTGGTCCCTGAGTAGTCTATCATTATTTACATTCGTCCCTGGGTAGTATATCATTATTTACAGTGGTCCCTGGGTAGTATATCATTATTTACAGTGGTCCCTGGGTGGTTTATCTTTATTTACAGTGGTCCCTGGGTAGTATATCATTATTTACAGTGGTCCCTGGGTGGTTTATCTTTATTTACAGTGGTCCCTGGGTAGTATATCTTTATTTACAGTGGTCCCTGGGTAGTATATCATTAAGTACAGTGGTCCCTGTGCAGTATATCATTATTTACAGTGGTCCCTGGGTAGTATATCTTTATTTACAGTGGTCCCTGGGTAGTCTATCATTATTTACATTCGTCCCTGGGTAGTATATCATTATTTACAGTGGTCCCTGGGTAGTATATCATTATTTACAGTGGTCCCTGGGTGGTTTATCTTTATTTACAGTGGTCCCTGGGCAGTGTATCTTTATTTACAGTGGTCCCTGAGTAGTCTATCATTATTTACATTCGTACCTGGGTAGTATATCATTATCTACAGTGGTCCCTGGGTAGTATATCATTCTTTACCTTGGTCACTGGGTAGTAAATAATTATTTACAGTGGCCCCTGTGTAGTATGTCTTTATTTACAGTGGTCCCTGGGCAGTGTACCTTTATTTAAAGTGGTCCCTGGGTAGTATATCATTCTTTACATTGGTCACGGGGTAGTAAATAATTATTTACAGTGGCCCCTGTGTAGTATGTCTTTATTTACAGTGGTCCCTGGGCAGTGTACCTTTATTTACAGTGGTCCCTGGGTAGTGTATCATTATTTACATTCGTCCCTGGGTAGTATATCATTATTTACAGTGGTCCCTGGGTGGTATATAATTATTTACAGTGGTCACTGGGTGGTATATGATTATTTGCAGTGGTCACTGGGTTGTATATCTTTATTTACAATGGTCCCTGGGAGTGTACCTCTATTTACAATGGTTCCTGGTAGTATATCATTCTTTACATTGGTCACTGGGTAGTAAATAATTATTTACAGTGGCCCCTGTGTAGTATGTCTTTATTTACAGTGGTCCCTGTGCAGTGTACCTTTATTTAAAGTGGTCCCTGGGTAGTATATCATTATTTACAGTGGTCCCTGTGTAGTATGTCTTTATTTACAGTGGTTCCTGGTAGTATATCATTCATTACAGTGGTCCCATGATAGTATAACATTATTTAATGAAGTCCCTGGGTAGTGTATCATTATTTACAGTGGTCCCTGGGTAGTGTATCATTATTTACAGTGGTCCCTGGGTAGTTGATCATTATTTACAGCGGTCCCTGGGCAGTATTTTATTTTTACAGTGGTACCTGGTCAGTATGTCATAATTTACAGTGATCCCTGATCAGGATATCAGTGGTCCATGGGTAATATTTCATTATTTGCAGTTGTCTCTGGTTAGAATATCATTATTTACAGTGGTCACTGTGTAGTATATCATTATCTACAATAGTCCCTGGATAGTATGACTTTATTTACAGTGGTCCCTCGGCAGTATACCTTTATTATCTGGTAGTATCCCTGGTAGTATATCATTATTTACTATGGTCTCTGATTAGAATATCATTATTTACAGTGGGCACTGTGCAGTATATCTTATTTACAGTGGTTCCCGGGTTGTTTTTCATTATTTACAATGGTCTCTGGGTGGTATATCTTTATTTGCAGTGGTCCCTGGGTGGGATAACTTTATTTACAGTGGTCCCTGGGAAGTATATCATTATACTGTATCATTTAGTGGGCAGCACGGTATATTATTATATCATTCAGCACCACTATATCATTTAGTGTGCAGCACGGTAGCACAGTGGATAGCACAATTGTTTCACAGCTCCAGGGTCACAGGTTTGATTCCGGCTTGGGTCACTGTCTGTGCGGAGTCTGCACATCCTCCCCGTGTGTGCGTGGGTTTCCTCCGGCTGTTCCGGTTATTTCCCACAGTCCAAAGATGTGCAGTTTAGGTGGATTGGCCATCATAAATTGCCTTAGTGTCCAAAATTGCCCTTAGTGTTGGGTGGGATTACTCGCTTATGGGGATAGGATGGAGATGTGGACTTGGATAGGGTGCTCTTTCCAAGAGCCGGGCAGACTCGATGGGCCGAATGGCCTCCTTCTGCACTGTAAATTCTATGATCTATGATTTACTGTGGTCCCTGGGTAGAGTATCATGATTTCCAGTGTTCACTCGGTGGTATATCATTATTTACAGTGGTCCCCCGGCAGTATATCTTTATTTACAGTGGTACCTAGGTACTATGTCATTATCTACAGTGGTCCCTGCGTAGAATGTCATTATCTACAGTTGTCCCTGGATAGTATATCTTAATTTGCCGTTGTCCATGGGTAGTATATAATTATTTACAGTGCTCCATGGGTAGTATATCATTATTTGCAGTGGTCCCTGTGTAGTATGTAATTATTTACAGTGTTCCCTGTGTAGAAAGTCTTTATTTACATAGTTCCCGGGCGGTATATCTTTATTTACAGTGGTCACTGGGTAGTATATCATTATTTACAGTGAATCCTGGATAGTATATCACTATTTGCAGTGGTCCCTGGGCAGTATATCTTTATCTACAGAGGTCACTGGGTAGTACATCAGTATTTACAGTGACCCCTGTGTAGTACATCATTATTTGCAGTTGTCCCTTGGTAGAATATAATTATTTACAGTTGTCCCTCAGTATTATATCACTATTTACAGTGGTCCCTGGACAGTGTATAATTATTTACAGTGGTCCCTAGGCAGTATTACCTTATTTACAGTGGTCTCTGTGCAGTATATCTTTATTTTTAGTGGACCCTGGGTAGTATATCATTATTTACAGTGTGCCTTGGTAGTATATCATTATTTACAGTGTGCCCTGGGTAGTATGTCATTATTCACAGTGGTTGTGTGCAGTATATCATTATCTGCAGTGGTCCCTGGGTAGTATATCATTATTTACAATGATCACTGGAAAGTATATCATTATCTGCAGTGGTCTCTGGGTAGTATAATCATTATTTACAGTGGTGCTTGTATAGAAAGTCTTTAATTACAGTGGTTCCTGGGCGGGATACCTTTATTTACAGTGGTCACTGAGTTGTATATCATTATTTACAGTGGCCACTGTGTAGTGTATCATTATTTACAATAGTCCCTGGGTGGTATACTTTTATTTACAGTGGTCCCTGGGTGGTATTTCTTTATTTACAGTGGTCACTGGCTGGTATATCATTATTTACAGTGGTTCCTGGGTAGGTTATTATAATTTACAATGGTCCCTGGGTGGTATACCTTTATTTACAGTGGTCCCTGGTTGGTATTTCTTTATTTACAGTGGTCCCTGGGTTATTTATAAATATTAACAGAGGTCCCGGCGTACAATATCATTATATACAGTGGTCCCTGGGTAGAATATCATTATTTACTGTAGTCCCTGTGTAGAATATCATTGTTTACAGTGGTCACCGGGTGGAATATCAATATTTAAGTGGTCCCTGGTAGTCTATCATTATTTACAGTGGCTCTCTGCAGTATATCATTATTTACATTTGCTCTGTGCAGTATGTCATTATTTCCAATGATCACTGGGTAGTATATCATCACCTGCAGTGGTCCCTGGGTAGTATATCATTATTTCCAGTGGTCCTTGTGTAGAAAGTCTTTATTTACTGTGGTTCCTGGGCGGTATTCCTTTATTTACAGTGGTCACTGGGTAGTATATCATTATTTACAGTGAACCCTGGGTAGTATATCACTATTTCCAGTGGTCCCTGGGCAGTATATCTGTATTTACAGATGATGTGGAGATGCCGGCGTTGGACTGGGGTGAGCACAGTAAGAAGTCTTACAACACCAGGTTAAAGTCCAACAGGTTTGTTTCAATGTCACTAGCTTTCGGAGCGCTGCTCCTTCCTCAGGTGAATGAAGAGGTCTGTTCCAGAAACATATATATAGACAAATTCAAAGATGCCAAACATTGCTTGGAATGCGAGCATTAGCAGGTGATTAAATCTTTACAGATCCAGAGATGGGGTAACCCCAGGTTAAAGAGGTGTGAATTGTACCAAGCCAGGACAGTTGGTAGGACTTTGCAGGCCAGATGGTGGGGGATGAATGTAATGCGACATGAATCCCAGGTCCCGGTTGAGGCCGCACTCATGTGTGCGGAACTTGGCTGTAAGCTTCTGCTCGGAGATTCTGCATTGTCGCGCGTCCTGAAGGCCGCCTTGGAGAACGCTTACCCGGAGATCAGAGGCTGAATGCCCTTGACTGCTGAAGTGTTCCCCGACTGGAAGGGAACATTCCTGCCTGGTGATTGTTGCGCGATGTCCGTTCATTCGTTGTCGCAGCGTCTGCATGGTCTCGCCAATGTACCACGCTTCGGGACACCCCTCCCCAGCAGCCGAGATCCCTCCCCCCTCCCCCAGCAGCCGTGGCCCCCATCCACCTCGTCTAGCAGCCGCGGTCTCCCTCCACCTCCCAGCAACTGTGGCCCCCCTCCCCCAGCAGCCTCGGCCCCCTCTCCCCCTCCTCTAGCAGCTACGGCCCCCCTCCCCCTCCTCTAGCAGCCGCGGCCCCCCTCCTCCTGACCAAGCAGCCGCGGTCCCCCTCCCCTCCCCCAGCAGCCGCGGTCCCCCTCCCCCTCCCCCAGCAGCCGCGGTCCCCCTCCCCACCTCCAGCAGCCGCGGTCCCCCTCCCCAGCAGCCGCGGTCCCCCCTCCCCCTCCCCCAGCAGCCGCGGTCCCCCTCCCCCAGCAGCCGCGGCCCCCCCTCCCCCAGCAGCCGCGGTCCCCCTCCCCCAGCAGCCGCAGTCCCCCTCCCCCAGCAGCCGCGGTCCCCCTCCCCTCCCCCAGCAGCCGCGGTCCCCCACCCCCAGCAGCCGCAGTCCCCCTCCCCCAGCAGCCGCGGTCCCCCTCCCCTCCCCAGCAGCCGCGGTCCCCCTCCCCCAGCAGCCGCGGTCCCCGTCCCCCAGCAGCCGCGGTCCCCCTCCCCCAGCAGCCGCGGTCCCCCTCCCCAGCAGCCGCGGTCCCCGTCCCCCAGCAGCCGCGGTCCCCCTCCCCCAGCAGCCGCGGTCCCCCTCCCCCAGCAGCCGCGGTCCCCCTCCCCCAGCAGCCGCGGTCCCCCTCCCCCAGTAGCATTGTCTCGGGTCGGACAGTTTGATGGTGCTGTTTATTTGATGTCTATATAATGTTTATTTGGGTATGTTTTCCCTGAGATTGCCTGTCCTGCCCGCTCTTCCCGCGGGCAGGGTGAGGCAGCGCCCGCCGCTGGCATCGGCCTGGAGCTGGGACACAACAAAGCAAAACAGACCAGAAGTAACTGATGGACAAAACAAAATGTGGGGAGTGCCCCAAACCGCGGGTGGAGCACAGCCCCAACAGAACAGGAAAAGAGACCAAACCTCACCCAATACCCGCCCAATGAAAGTGTGAGAATGGGGGTCGGTCCGGCAGCCCACCCCCTGCGGGGCCCAGCCAGCCCGGAAAGCTTCGAGTGTGCCCGTGGGCAGCGCCTGCCCCCGCTCCAGGGACCCCCGGCCGCCACCCAGCCCTTCCCACGGCACCCACAGCCCGGCCCTCCGCCACCCAGCCCTTCCCACGGCACCCACAGCCCTCCCCACCCAGCCCTTCCCACGGCACCCACAGCCGTCCGCCACCCAGCCCTTCCCACGGCACCCACAGCCCGGACCTCCGCCACCCAGCCCTTCCCACGGCACCCACCGCCCTCCGCCACCCAGCCCTTCCCACGGCACCCACAGCCCTCCGGCACCCAGCCCTTCCCACGGCACCCACAGCCCTCCCCACCCAGCCCTTCCCACGGCACCCACAGCCGTCCGCCACCCAGCCCTTCCCACGGCACCCACAGCCCGGCCCTCCGCCACCCAGCCCTTCCCACGGCAACCACCGCCCTCCGCCACCCAGCCCTGCCCACGGCACCCACAGCCCTCCGCCACCCAGCCCTGCCCACGGCACCCACAGCCCTCCGCCACCCAGCCCTGCCCACGGCACCCACAGCCCGGCCCTCCGCCACCCAGCCCTTCCCACGGCACCCACCGCCCTCCGCCACCCAGCCCTTCCCACGGCACCCACAGCCCGGCCCTCCCCCACCCAGCCCTTCCCACGGCACCCACCGCCCTCCGCCACCCAGCCCTGCCCACGGCACCCACCGCCCTCCGCCACCCAGCCCTTCCCACGGCACCCACAGCCCTCCGCCACCCAGCCCTTCCCACGGCACCCACAGCCCTCCGCCACCCAGCCCTTCCCACGACACCCACAGCCCGGCCCTCCGCCACCCAGCCCTTCCCCCGGCACCCACAGCCCGGCCCTCCGCCACCCAGCCCTACCCACGGCACCCACAGCCCTCCGCCACCCAGCCCTGCCCACGGCACCCACAGCCCGGCCCTCCGCCACCCAGCCCTTCCCACGGCACCCACAGCCCTCCGCCACCCAGCCCTTCCCACGGCACCCACCGCCCTCCGCCACCCAGCCCTGCCCACGGCACCCACAGCCCGGCCCTCCGCAACCCAGCCCTTCCCACGGCACCCACAGCCCTCCGCCACCCAGCCCTTCCCACGGCACCCACAGCCCTCCGCCACCCAGCCCTTCCCACGGCACCCACAGCCCGGCCCCCCGCCCCCCAGCCCTGCCCACGGCACCCACAGCCCTCCGCCACCCAGCCCTGCCCACGGCACCCACAGCCCTCCGCCACCCAGCCCTGCCCACGGCACCCACAGCCCTCCCCACCCAGCCCTGCCCACGGCACCCACAGCCCTCCGCCACCCAGCCCTTCCCACGGCACCCACAGCCCTCCGCCACCCAGCCCTGCCCACGGCACCCACAGCCCTCCGCCACCCTGCCCTTCCCACGGCACCCACAGCCCTCCGCCACCCTGCCCTTCCCACGGCACCCACAGCCCGGCCCTCCGCCACCCAGCCCTGCCCACGGCACCCACAGCCCTCCGCCACCCAGCCCTGCCCACGGCACCCACAGCCCTCCGCCACCCAGCCCTTCCCACGGCACCCACAGCCAGGCCATCCGCCACCCAGCCCTTCCCACGGCACCCACCGCCCTCCGCCACCCAGCCCTTCCCACGGCACCCACAGCCCGGCCCTCCGCCACCCAGCCCTGCCCACGGCACCCACCGCCCTCCGCCACCCAGCCCTGCCCACGGCACCCACCGCCCTCCGCTCCGCCACCCAGCCCTGCCCACGGCACCCACCGCCCTCCGCTCCGCCACCCAGCCCTTCCCATGGCACCCACCGCCCTCCGCCAGCCAGCCCTGCCCACGGCACCCACCGCCCTCCGCTCCGCCAGCCACCCGAGTGGAGATTGGCGGAGGTGCGGATTCCTGAGCAGCGCCTCCCTTACGACAGCCGCCACTCCTGACGGGGGAGAGCTGCGGCGCCTGGAGACCGTGTTCCAGACTTTGAGGAGGTCCTGGTACAAGACGGGCAGCGCCAACAGAGAGTTCCGAAGACCCTGCTGGTCCACAGACAGGAGCTGCACGTCGTAGTTCAGGCCGAGCCCCTGGGGGGAGAAATCCGTCGCCAGGGCCCCACCGTGGAGGAGGCTCAGCGTCCAGGTAACGCTGCAGAGTCTGAGGGTGGAAAGTGGCAGTCTGGGTGCGGAGGCACACCAGCGCCTGACCGCCCTCCGCCATCGGGAGACTCCAGACCTCCGCAGCGACCCCGTGCAGTCGATTGTCCCGGAGGAACCGAAGCCGGGCTCTCTGGATGGTGGGACAAAGCCAGGGGGAGGAGTCAGTGACCAGCCGGGACCACAGCATGGAGGCGATCAGCTGGTTTATGACGAGAACTCGGCCCCTGTGGGACAGCACTCGGAGCCGTCCTGTCCAGCGTCCCAGGCCAGCGGTGACCTTGGTCTCCAGCTCCTGCCCGTTCGCCGGCCAGGCTCCCTCTGCCGGGCAAAGATGGACTCCCAGGTACAGGCTGTTGGTCCGACTCCAGCTGAAGGGCCCGAGCTCCTCCGGGAGGGGATCCACCTGCCACGGACCGACCAGGAGTCCGGAACATTTGGCCCAGTTGATCCGTGGGGAGGACGCGGCGGAGTAGACAGCTTGGCTCTCTCGCATCCTCCGGGGGTCCCCGGGGTCAGTGACCATGAGGAACACGGCATCAGCGTCCGCCGAGAGGACCACCCCCCCGTCCGGCTCGCGCAGAACCAGCCCCGTGAACCCCCTCCGCAGGAGGCACAGGAAAGGCCCCACGCAGAGGGAATAATGTTGGCCGGACAGGGGGCAGCCCTGACGCACTCCTCTCCCAAAGCGAAGGGGCGCCGTCAGGGACCCGTTAACCTTAACCAGACTCTCCGAGGCGGCGGACAGTAACCGGATCCGGGCGACAAAATACCACCCGAACCCGACAGCTCGCAGAGTCCCGAGCAAATCCCCGGGCCCCACCCTGTCGAACGCCTTCTCCTGGTCAAGAGACAGGGAGGCGCTCGACATACCAGTCCTCTGGGTAAAATGGATAATGTCCCGGACCAGGTGGGTATTGTGCGGTCCGGGACTGTGTAGGACTGGTCAGGGTGGATCATGTGGTCCAGCTCGGGGCCAAGGCGTAAACACAGCACCTTGGCAAAGATTTTATAGTCAATGCTGAGGAGGGAGACCGGTCGCCAGGTCTTAAGTCGGCGGAGATCCCCCTTCTTGGGCAGCAGGGCAATGACGGCCCTGTGCCACGAAAGGGGCATCTCCCCGATCGCGATACATTCCCCCAGGACCCCCGCATAGTCGCTCCCCAGGACGTCCCAGCACGCCCTGAAGAACTCCACGGTCAGCCCGTCCAGCCCTGGGGATTTGCCCCGTGAGAGGCTGTCCAGGGGGCCGGTCAACTCTTGGAGGTTGATGGCATTATCGAGCTTCCCGGCGCCCTCCGGGCCCACCTGCGGCAGGTCCTCCCACAGAACTCTGCAAGCGTCCTCGCTGGACGGACCCGGAGAGAAGAGGTCGGAGTAAAAATCCCTGATCAGGGTCCTGACCCCCTCCGGATCCGAGACGAGGGGCCGGTCGTCGACCAGCAGCGTAGAAACCTGCCGATGGGCCCCGCGTCCTCTTTCCAGCGAGTAGAAGAAGCGGGAGCCGCGGTCCATGTCCGTTAGGCGACGGATCCGCGACCTCACGTACGCGCCGCGGGACCCGGCCAGTTGGAGGTCCCGCAGTGCGCCCCTCTTCTCCCTGTACACCAGCCCCAGGGCCGGGCCTCATCGGGCTGAGCGAGACGTGACTCCAGATCGAGGAGTTCCTCAGCCAATTTGGCGTACGTGGAGGGGTGGGAGGACAGGAGGCTGGGCCTGCAGCCCTGGATGGTCCCAGTCCCACCTCAGGCAGAGGGGTGGGAGGACAGGAGGCTGGGCCTGCAGCCCTGGATGATCCCACTCCCACCTCAGGCAGAGGGGTGGGAGGACAGGAGGCCGGGCCTGCAGCCCCAGGTGGTCCCACTCCCACCTCAGACAGAGGGGTGGGAGGACAGGAGGCCGGGCCTGCAGCCCTGGATGGTCCCAGCCCCACCTCAGGCAGAGGGGTGGGAGGACAGGAGGCTGGGCCTGCAGCCCTGGATGGTCCCACTCCCACCTCAGGCAGAGGGGTGGGAGGACAGGAGGCCGGGCCTGCAGCCCCAGGCGGTCCCACTCCCACCTCAGACAGAGGGGTGGGAGGACAGGAGGCCGGGCCTGCAGCCCTGGATGGTCCCACTCCCACCTCAGGCAGAGGGGTGGGAGGACAGGAGGCCGGGCCTGCAGGCCCAGGCGGTCCCACTCCCACCTCAGGCAGAGGGGTGGGAGGACAGGAGGCCGGGCCTGCAGCCCCAGGCGGTCCCACTCCCACCTCAGACAGAGGGGTGGGAGGACAGGAGGCCGGGCCTGCAGTCCTGGATGGTCCCACTCCCACCTCAGGCAGAGGGGTGGGAGGACAGGAGGCCGGGCCTGCAGCCCTGGATGGTCCCACTCCCACCTCAGGCAGAGGGGTGGGAGGACAGGAGGCCGGGCCTGCAGCCTGGATGGTCCCAGTCCCACCTCAGGCAGAGGGGTGGGAGGACAGGAGGCTGGGCCTGCAGCCTGGATGGTCCCAGTCCCACCTCAGGCAGAGGGGTGATCAAACCGTGATCTTTATCAATGATGAGAAGGCGGAAACAGTGGAAGTTTAAACTGGACAGATATTTCACAGCTGGATTCACACAATACAGACAGCAATGTATCGTAGATTGTGGAAGTGCCACAAATGTTGTTAAATGCAGGACGTGGGGTCCCTCAATGTTTCAATCTTGCTGAGAGACTGTCAGCCCACAGGGACAACATTTCTGTTTAATAGGACTGATGGACAAGTTAAAATAGTTCCGTTTCAAAGTTTAAAATAACCAGTCATTGCTCTGTGCAGCTTTCGGAATCTGTCAGTGGAATTTACTTCACACAGGCAAGTTTAACAAGTGTATGGGGAACTGATTAGAGGTTTTGATGGAGATATTCCTGCATTATGGAAATGTGTGAGATCTATTTAGGGTTTGGAAATGGATTGAGGATCAAATGAAGCAGTTGTTTTTTAACTACATTAGACTGAGAGCCTTGAAGATTCACAACTTCCATGTGCTGTGAGAAAGGATTGATTAACCAAGGCCTATTATTCAAATACTTCAGACAAGTGAATAAGCTACAGGAACATTGAATACACAGACAGAGACAAGCAGACACCTATAATCGGAGCTTAAACTTCACGTTTGAATGTGAAGGGCTGAAATAAACAAGAGTCCACCCTGGGATTCGGTGCAATTTAAGTTCTGCTTTTTCAAAAAATAAAAATAACTATCTGCAATGAAAAATTTCTTGGACAGGACAGAGGGATTTTGACTCTGTATTTAACCCCAGACAGTATTTGTGTTGTGAGTGTTTGATGGGCAGTGTAGATGGAACTTTACTCTGAAACACTGGAATTCAGTCTCAGGGCTGATTTAATCAAAATGCTTCAGAATAATAATTGATATTGTACATCTCGTGTGTGTCTCAGTGACAGCTCTGAAACATGTACAGCACAATCTCATCCTGTTTCTGTGTCTCTCTCTCTGAAATTAGCTGGTCCATTTCCTAAATTACTCCTGACTAGATTTCAAAAGGGCTCCATTGCCTGTGAAGCAGTTTGTGATACCCAAAGGTTATGAAAAGTGCTTTAGAAAAGTCTGTCCCCAAGCTGCTGTGAGGATGTTCAGAGTCAGTGTGTGACTTGGGTCACACACAGGCCAGATACACCTCTCCAAGTTAAAGGTGGAGAATGGATCTCGCTCCATTTGAAAGATGAATTGACCCAGTCTGTGTGAGTTTGAGTATCTGTGTTTCTGTACACGTGTGTGTGTGTTGGGGGGGGGGGGGGGGGGGGGTTATGTGTGGCATTCTTTACGCGGCACTGGAAGTTACACGGTAGCACAGTGGTTAGCACTGCGGTCTCACAGCTCCAGGGTCCCAGGTTCGAATCCCGGCTTGGGTCGCAGTCTGTGCGGAGTCTGCACGTTCT